>NC_091480.1:71765035-72083250 GCF_036971445.1 Narcine bancroftii | reverse complement strand
GTGTGTGTGTTTGTATGTGGGTGTGTGTGTGGGTGGGTGGGGTGTGTTTGTGTATGGGTGTGTGTGTGTTTGTATGTGGGTGTGTGTGTGAGAGAATGTGTGTGTGAGTGTGTGTGTGGATGGGGTGTGTATGTGCATGTGGTTGTGTATGGGGGTGTGTGTGAGAGAATGTGTGTGTGTGTGTGTGTGTGTGTGTGAGAATGTATGCAAAAAGAAATCAATGTTCTGACTGTGTTTGTGTCAGTGTGAAAATATTCTTGTGTGAATATGCTTGTTTATGAACAGGCACGTTTGAGCATGTCTGATTCTGAACATCTCTTATTTTTGGACAGAAATATTTGTCACCAGATTTCCAACAGTGGGCGAGGGGTCTACTGGTTCAACTCATTCAGATTGTAACCCTTTTGAGTACTTGGATTTCCTTTGACTGCATTGATCCAGCTTCCTGCAGAACAACTCAGCTTACAGAGTGCTGAGCCCTGCTCTGTGATTGGAGCAGAGTTTTCCTCCACTTTGCTATAAACTCAGTGCTGAGCCCTGCTCTGTGATTGGAGCAGAGTTCTCCTCCACTTTGCTATAAACTCAGTGCTGAGCCCTGCTCTGTGATTGGAGCAGAGTTCTCCTCCACTTTGCTATAAACTCAGTGCTGAGCCCTGCTCTGTGATTGGAGCAGAGTTCTCCTCCACTTTGCTATAAACTCAGCTGTACATTGGACAATAGGTACTTTTACAGTGGGAGTCAAAGAAATTAATAGAATACTACACAGCCCATGAAGCACGGAGATACATATTTTATGTATGGTTGAAGGTATGTCCAACAATATGTTAAATAAACTTGGAAAGAGGCTAGTCTCTTATCTGACAGTTGTTTATGTAACAGCAAAAGGTGAATGAGGTGAATGTGTTTCGAATGAACTATTCCTCTTTGATCTCAATATTTTTAACACGCTTGTGGACAATTGTGGGTTTATTTAAAAAAAAAGAATCTTGCAAGTAGTACATAATATTTGATTCAAGGAGGAAAAGTTAGGGGTTAACCAGTATGAAAAAGTTCAGAGTGAGACAGTGAGCCTATATGTGTCCAAGTTTCTATTTCTCTCCGGACCAGTTAGATGCATTAAAACAGCAACAACTTGTTGAATGTTGAATGAACAGTGCCTTGAATGTAGTAAATAGTCTCAAAGATGTTTTCTTAATTTATTTACTGTACAGTTCTAATTACCCCTTGAGTGGTTTTCTAGACCATTCCACAAGACAGCATTGAGTCAACTACATCAGTGGTCCTGAGTCATGTAGAGATAAGGTTTATAAACATGAAGCACATTCAGACCAGAGTCAGGCACAACACTTTAGTGTTTATGGGTACACACATATACATGCTTATTGTTATGTGGTAAACATCTGTGTATCCACTCGTATAGAAAGAAACATGAAAGTCTATAGACGCTGAGATTGTAGTGAAAACACAGAAATGCTGAAGGACTCAGCTGGTCTCACAGCATCTGTAGGATACCGATAGGTTAACGATGTTTAAAGCCTGAGCCCTTTTTAAAATACACGCAAAAATCAGGCAGACACCTTAATTGAAGACTGGAGATTAAAGAGGGAAAAATGGGAAGGGGAGGGGTCCAGAACAACAGCCAAAAGGTTTTATTGGATATGACAAGAAAAGGTGAGAATTGATTTTGGAGATTGAGAGACAGAGCTCGAGGAAATGAGAGAGGGTGATGAAAATTTGAGGAAAAAAGCCTCATTTTACATCTGGGACCTTCCAACTGAATGGTATTAGCATCAACATCCTCGTTCCATTAAATACCCCCTCCCCCATCCCATCATCTTTGTTCATTTAGCTTTGTCTGTCCCCCTTTCCCTCTGCCTCCTTTCACAGAGCCAACATCAATTTTCACCTGTCCCCTTATCATATCCAATTAACGCCTTTTTGCTCTTGGTCTTGATTCCTCTCCCTCTCATTCTTCCCCCTTAATCTCTGAAATGATAGTGATCGTGGCTGCAAGGCCACTTGCGATGACTTACTATTTGATTAGACTTGGCTGCCACCAGGAGCTGACACAGAGCAAGACACACAGTACGCCAGATCCGTAATGGAGACTTGCAGCCTCATGGCCTGCGTCATGGTGCTGTTTACATCAACTTTAAAGTAAAGAACATTTTCCTTCATCCATGTGTTGTCTAAGAACTCACATATATGAACACAAGATGAAACACGATGTCAGAAGTGAGTTAAGGAAATACTTTAAAAGGAAAATCTAAAGTCAGCAACTGATCAGTGAAGGGAAGCTAACAAAGTGAAAAATGGAAGGACTACATGCATCAGCGAAATTTCAGCTGACAGGTAATGTGGCAGAAATTTGGAACAGATTCAAACAATGTTTCGGATTGTATTTAGTGGCAATCGGAGCTGACGAGAAAAGTGATAAAGTGAAAGCATCAGTTTTCTTACATGTCATGGGTGATGAAGCCCTGGACGTGTATAATAACTTCACATTTGCAGCTGAAGGAGACAAAATGAAACTGGAAAAAATAATGCAACAGTTTGAGGCAAACTATACCTAACTGTAACGTGATTTTTGAGAGGCACAGATTTTTCACATGTATTCAGAAAATGGAAGAAAGTATTGAACAGTATGTGATTGAATTGAGAATCAGAAGCAAAACGTGTGAATTTGGTGGACTGACCAACTCACTGATAAAAGACAGACTTGTGTGTGGTATTCCAGATAATAGTCTAAGGGAAAGACTGCTAAGAGAGCAAAATCTAGACCTGGAAAAAGCTCTGTAGAGTGGCAGAAACTGTAAAATTGCAGGCAAAAGAGCTGTTCTGTGAAATTAGCTGCAACATGGATGCAGTGAGCAAGAGCAGACATAAACCGTTTAACAAAAAGCGCGCCAAGGTGGAAAGAGGGGCGTGGCCAGTGAACAACAATGAAAGGGACAATCGAAAGCCATGTTGTCGATGCGGTCGGTGCACAGCACCTACCAAAAAAGTGTCCAGCATATGGTAAAACATGCTACATGTGCAACAAAAGCAATCATTATGCCCATTGATGTAGGAACCAAGTGCACAAAGAAAGGTTCATGCAGTAGATGAAGGAGACAGAGCAATTCTATGTAGATGTTGTGATTGAAAACAAGAAAGAAAACAGAGAATGAATGTTGAGATTAAAAGTGAATGACATATGCATTTCAATTAAATTGGATACTGGAGCACAAATTAATGTAATATCAAAGACTGATTTAAGAAGATTAGACCCAGACCAAAAATGTGTGGAACAAAAGTGAAGGTGACAGGATATTCAGGTACCGATATACCAGTGCACTTCCCACATCAGATGCAAAGATGGAGCTCAGAAAGTCAGAGACAACTAAAGATGAAACACTGAGACAACTGAGAAAAATCACCTTGGATGGATGGCCCAACAAGAAGCAGGACTGCTCACCTGACATTTTAGAGTACTGGAACTGCAGGGTGGAACTATCAGTGGTTGAACACATCATCTACAAAGGAAGTAAAATCCTTATCCCAAAGAGTCTGAGAAAAATAGATGCTAAAAAGGATCCACGGAGAACATCTTGGAATCAAAAAGTGTAAGAAAAGAGCACGAGAGGTGATGTACTGACCAAGAATCAACAATGATATAACAAATGAAGAGTTAAACTGTACAATATGCCGGAAATATCAAGCAAGCAATCCTACAGGACCACTAAAGCCACACCCAGCGCCATACAGACCTTATCAGAAGGTAGGCACTGACCTATTCGAAGATCAAGGGCAGGACTATCTTGTAGTCACAGGCTATTACTCCCTGTATCCAGAGGTGTGTAAACTGACACCACCTCTGCAGATGCTGTAATAACAGATATGAAAGCCATATTCTTCAGACATGGTGTGGCAAGCGAGGTCTTCACAGACAATGAATCCCAGTTTTGCAATTTAAAGTTCCGACAATTTGTCAAAGAGTGGGACTTTGTACACACCATGTCAAGTCCTCATTTTCCACAGTCCAATGGTCTCGTGAAAAAAATCAGTACAGAGAGTGAAAAGACTGATGTACAAGGCAAAAGACAGTGGAACAGACTTCTCCCAGAGCATGCTAGTATACTTCACAACGCCGCTCAGTGTGGTATGTCACCAGCACAACTCCTTATGGGACATAGGATAAGAACAAACCTACCCATCCAGGAGAACCTTCTAAAAACAAAAGAGGGGGAGAAAGTGAGGAAATTCAAAGAACAACAGAAAGAAAAGCAAAAATATTACTATGACAGAGGAACAAAAAACTTACCGGAACTTATGGACTCAGAAGGGAACAATCCTTAGTGAAGTCCAACCAAGATCATACACCATTCAGACAGATGAAGGTGCTGTTCTGCAAAGAAATCGTCAAGAACTTCAAATGGGACCAGCCACAGTAGATGGAAAGACAGATACTGTTGAACAACCTGAATGCGCAGCTGAGAAGACATCGTCTGAGGCAACAACTCAAGGACAATTAATCAGGAGATCGTCAAGAAACGTGAATCCTCCTAAGAGACTCATTGAGCAGATTTAAAGACTCCTGTTCTAGAATGAAGTAGTGCTATCTTATTCGCTCTTCAAGTTTTAGTGTATGTAAATGTGGACACACAAAACAAGTTTAAAAAATGTTAACAATCTTGATAATAATGAAAATGTAAGTTCCTGATGTTAAAGTTAAAATTGCAGAGTTATACAAAGAAAACATGTTAGTTAAAAGTAAGCTACTTTTGTTTTAAGGGAGATGTAATGATAGTGATCGTGGTTGCATAGCAACTACCAACACCTTACTGTTTGATTAGACTTGGCTGCCACCAGGGGCTGACACACAGGATGCTGGATCTGTAATGGAGACTTGCAACCTCATGGCCTGCCTCATGGTGCTGCTTATATCAACTTTAAAGTAAAGAACCTTTTCCTTCATCCATGTGTTGTCTAAGAGCTCAGACATACAAATACAAAATGAAACAATCTCTAGTCTGCCTGTTCTTTCTTATACCTTAAAGCAGGCCTGAAACGTCGGAAATATATCTTTGTGTCCCATCAATGCTGTGAGACTGCCTGAGACCCTCCAGAATTTCTGTGTGTTTTTAATCCATCCATCCCTTCCCATTTTTACAATGGGAGGTGTTTCTACCTTCCACAGCTCAGAGCATACACAACCAAAAAGCTTCTCAAAGAGCTCGTTTGCAGGAGGCTGGAGAGGTTTAAGGAGAGCATTAGACATCTCAGAGACTAGGCAGCCAAAGACTATTAGTATTGCAATGTCTGTGAAGGTAGGCCTTGAGCCAAGTGTCCAATGGATCTGAGACGATGAAAAAAAAAATAAAAGATCTCATCTTTACTCTGGTGATGGGCTGACCAGATTGCAAAGTTAATTCAATGGCAAATGCCTGGGACATTCCTTTCAAACAGATTCTAGTGGGAATCCTATTCAGGATGCAAGTCTATTTCATCTCAGGATTGATGTATCATGCAGTTATTTTGCCAATTTGTACTCCCCACTAGTATCTGGATTCACACATGAAAACAAAATGAAACAAATATCTGTCCTACCAAGTAGAGATAACCTTTAACATTCCAGCTCTGATTCAGCTGCTCACTAACACACACTGGGAAACAAAATCCATGGGAATTCCAAATGAATACAAAATTACAGGCAAGAAAGGGTGTTTTGAAACATCAAACCAAGTTTTTCAGAATCAGAATCAGAACTGGAATTTTTAGTCATGAACAAGTCATGAAATTTGGTGTTTTGTGGCAGCGTCACAGGGCAAACATTCACATAACCACTTTTACAACAATAAATTAAAAAATAAAAATAATAATGCATGAAAAAAATAAAGCAGTGTCTGTGGTTCATTGATGATTCAGGAATCTGATGGCAGCAGGGAAGAAGCTGTCCTTGTCCCGTTGAGTGCTTGTCTTTAGGCTCCTGTACCTTTTCCACGATGGTAGCAGAGTGAAGAGGCATGGCCTGGGTGGTGGGGGGCCTTTGAGGATTGAGGCTGCTTTTTTAACACACCACCTCATGTAGGTGTCCTCGATGGAATGAAGTCTGATGCCTGTGATGTCGCAGGCCAAGTTAACAACCCTCCGGAGATTTTTCTTGTCCTAAGAATTGGTGCCTCCATACCAGGCAGTGATGCAACCAGCCAGAATGCTCTCCATGGAACACCTGTAGAAGTTTACGAGAGTCTTCGGTGACATACCGAATCTCCTCAAACACCTCACAAAGTATAGCCGCTGGCGAGCCTTCTTTGTGATTGCATCAATGTGAAGGTTCCAGGACAGATCCTCAGAGATGTTGACAACCAGGAATTTGAAGTTCTTGACCCTCTCCACTACTGAGCCCTAAATGAGGACTGGGTCATGTTTCCCTGACTTCCTCCTGGTGCACAATCATCTCCTTGGTTTTGCTAATGTTGAGTGCAAGGATGTTATCATTACACCATTCAACGAGCTGATCTATCTCCCCACTGTACGCTTCCTCATTGCCGTCTGTGAATCTGTCGACAACTGTGGTGTCATTGCAAATTTGTGGATACCATTGGAATTGTGCCTGACCACACAGTCATGGGGTTTTAAGTGAATGCAACAAACTGTGTTACACTGGCTAATATTCACCTCTGAATCAATGTCCATTAAGTAGACTCCTTTTATTTATACAAGAGCAAAAAATCTCTTTTCTCTTTTTGAGTCTCTAGTGTTACAGATTATATTATATTTGATATTATATTATATATTAAAAGAGATAGATTGTGCGGCGGGGGGGGGGGTGGGGTTTAGTGTAGGACACCACAAACAGATACTTACACTTCACCTCATTCAAAATGCAAGAGCTTTACTGAAAGAGAGACCATGTCCACAGTGACTTTGAAGAAACTTTGAAGAGTGCCTATGGAGACTTCACAAGTAGGTGTTAATTGGACTGATGCTGTGGAATAAATGGACTGTTGTTTTGATTCCGGTGCCAGCAATCTGTCTGGATGCAGTTTGCTCTTCTAAGAGGGGTCATGTGGTGCAAATGAAACAGTCCAGCTCAGAGACTGATTAGATCTTTCAAAGATTGGATTTGGAGCCCTGCAAGGAGTTCTGGTTTTTTGCAAGCAGAGAGAAAGGAAAAGACCAAACAGGTTTCTTCTCCGAAAGAGAGAGAGAGGGGAATGGCTGGCTAGGGTGTTTCTCCGGAAATAAGGGAAACAAGAGGAACTGTGTGGTGACCTAGAAGAAGAGGTTATCATTTGGAAAACCCATGATGGGGCGAGTTCCTTCGGCAATACACTGAAGTGACTGATCGGAGTGAGTCAGCTTGTGTGTGTTCAACAAGCAACAAATCTCTCTCTGAATCCAACTAGAACCTTCCTGAGTGGTAACCATTTATCTTGCATGCACCAAAGCCTGTTGAAGATTCATAAATGTTAAATTCTGTGCACAGTATAAGAATTGCCTGCAACCAGTGAACTTGGATGAGTGAGAAATGAGATTGGACTGTGAATTAAAGAACTTTTCTGAACTTATACACATTACATACACGTGCACTTAGAATTACAAGGGGGTTAAGTTAAGTTAGGTTAATAGTAATAAGTTTGATCCTGTTTTTATGTTTAAAGAAAATTAAAAGCAACTTTTGTTTTAGTAACCATTTGTCTTGGTGAATTTCTATTACTTCTGGGTTTGGGGTCCTCTGGGTCTGTAACACTAGAAAGAGTCCCAACCTGAAACACTGACTGACCATTTCTCTCCACAGACATTGAGTTCCTCCAGCTTCTTGTTGTTTGCTCTGTCCTTTTATTTATGGATGTGGATGTTGCATCATGTTGGCTGAAGATTACAAAATGTTACCAGGCATCCAAAAATTGTTTTGGTAGCTAAACAGCACATTGGCCTTGATTGTGAACAGATTGGAGTTTAAAAAGCAGGTTTTGTTAGAGTTCCAGTGAGAATTGGTGAGGCCTCACCTGGAATACTACATTCAATTTTGGACACCTTACCAGTATTGGAGACACTATGAAGAAGATTCACCAGTGATCTCCAAACGGAGTTCTGTGGGATTCTCTCTCACTGCTCCCCATCTGTAACCACTTCTCCCCTTGATTACTTTTCCCTCCCTTCTCCGCCTATCATCTCCTGCCTTTGCAACCACCTTTACTCTTTTGCTTGGATGCCTGTTGAAATTTTTCCAGTCCTTGATGAAGGGTCCAACTCCGAAACATTGGTTATGTATTTTTACCTTTGTTACATAAAAGACACTGTTTGGCCTGCTGAGTTTCTCCTGCATTTTGTGTTTTTACTGTCTGCAGAATTTTGTGCTTTATTTCGCCAGGTTACTTCATGGGATGAGAAGCCCTGTGTCAACAAGAGAAGCTCGATATTTTGGAGTTAAATCTGCAGATGCTGGGGTCTACTGCAGTACACTTTTGTCAGCTGCACCAGACATTTTGGGTTCATACTCTTTATTGATTAGATGATTGAGGGATGACATTAATCAAATGGGGTCTTGACGGAATTTATTTTGAGATGTTTCCAGTGGCGGGAGCATCATGCACAAGGAGACATAGCTACAAAATAAGGGCCAGGTCATTTAAAAATTAGGTGTGTTGATAGTTCTTCTCTCAAACGATAGAGAATCTCTGACACAAAAGACAGATTATTTGTAAGTTTGAAGAATTAAAAGATACACAGAAGAGGACAGAATAGTTGTGTCACAATCATATTAATAGGTGGGGTAGACACAAGGGGCAAGGTGACCTGCTCCCGCTGCAATTTTCTAGTGCCCCTGAGGGTGTAAAAAGGACAGAAAAGATTTGTAGACCACATCAACAGATAGAAATGTGGAAAGTGTATATGCGCGGCCAGAATTATATTTCCTCCAGTCAGATTTTATTCACTGGACTTGCAGCAAAACAGGATTAGTGACTTTGACAAAGCAATTACTTCTCTTTTACTTCACCATGCTACAAAATAAGAGTCGAGGTGGTAAATCATCAAAAGTTCACACCTGCACCAGCTCAGCCTAAAATTGCCCCCTTTGAATGAACTGCATTTTTAAAGATAATCTTGGCAATAGTTCAAAGCTGATCGAAACGAACAGCTCCGATGTTAAGATCAATTCAGCACCAGCTTTCAGTGGAAATCCTTGGCTTGTTCTGTATAGGTACAAAGCCATTTTGTCAGCTTGGATATCACAGCTTAAACGTTAGTACAGATAGAGTTAACATGAATTGCATCATGTTAAATGCAGTAACACAATGATCCTGTGTTTTATCTGTTTTTGTTTGAAGCTTGTGCAATGCAAACAATCGAGGGCATCTGTGTAGTCATTTGCAATTCATGAACAGACTCACTGATCAATCGAAAAAAATTATTTTGAGAGAATGAATGCCTTGTCTCTTGTTGTAGGTTTTTAGAGCTATGTTTCAGAATATTGAGAAAAAATTAGCCCTGATTTTTAAAAATATTTCTGAATATGTTGTGAAATTTTAAACATCTGTATTTTTTGTGAAGGAGATCATTTCTTTCACTAAAATGAAGGGAGACAATGAGACATACAAATTAAATATTATTTTTGTGAATTAAATTGCCAGGTAAAATAGTAAAATAGGTTCACAGCCGATCAAGAGTACAAGAAGCAAGAGACGAGAGCTTTATCACTCCTTAAGGATGCATAAATGTGGATCTTATTTTTTTTTAGATTGAATTTGCGTGATTTTACTGGTCTGAAGAAGGTTGGAGGTTATTCACACATGAATGACCAAAACTCGATATGCCGTTTCCTGACGTGAGTTTAGACAGCACACCGGAAGTGTGGTAATGAAAGAGGAGTGACTTGTAACGCACATCTTCGATACACGCTATTCATTAGCCCGTTGTTTATGGAATGCCTGCAGTTCACTTTAGACTGCAGGTGTCCTGGGAAATTTACTAGGGGGTCTAGGAGGTAAAATATCAGAAACGGAATGGCACCCTCATTCCCATTCTCACCTCTTTGCATAGCATGCATCAGCCATAGTATCCATCAGCCACTGGAAAGTATGTGCCGTGTTCTTTAGACCGAAGGTCATGCGGAGAAATTCAAACAAGCCAAAGGGGGTTATGATTGCAGTCTTGGGGACCTCCTGGGGGTGAACTGGGATTTGGTGGTACGCCTGGATGAGGTCACCTTGGAGAACACCCCTGCCCCGTGCAGGTTGGCAGCAAAGTCTTGGATGTGGGGCACAGGATATCTGTTGGGTGTGGTAGCCTTGCTGAGGCGGTGGTAGTCACTGCATGGTCTCCAATCCCCTGCTGATTTGGGCACCATATGGAGGGGGGAGGCCCAGGGACTGTCGGAGCGCCACACGATCCCCAGCTCCTCCATTTCCTTAAACTCCTCCTTCGCCAGGCTGAGCTTTTCAGGAGAGCGTCAGTGCGCCCTGGCGTGGAGCGGGTGCCCTCGGCCGTGGAGAACTGTGGCACCACTATCGACGGGAACTTTGCCAGGATGTGGGTGAACTCATTGTCTGAGAGTGCTATAGAGTCCAGGTGGGGGGCAGGTAGCTGGGCTTCCCCCAGAGGTAGAGAATGAAAAGTTCTGGTGTGCACCAAGCGCCATCCCTCGAGGTTGACAAGCAGGTAGTGGGCACGAAGGAAGTCGGCACCTAGGAGCTGTTGTGCCACTGCCACGAGTGTGAAGGTCCATGCTAACTGGCTGTTGCCGAACTGAAGGGGAATGGTGTGGGTCCCAAAAGTCCGGATGGAGGAGGTGTTGGCTGCCCTCAGTCCTGGGCCCTGTTTGTCATTGTGGGTGTCTCGGCATGAGTGTCGATGATGAAACGCCTGCCCAACAAGGAGTCCCAGACTTAGAGGAGGCTATCGTGTGGGCCGCAGCCATCAATGACGGTTGGCCAGGGTGTTTCTCTGAAACCCGCAGGGTGGGTGAGATTGACGGGCCTCCGTGCCCCATCACTGATGATAGTAGAAGAACTGTCCTGGGGTATTAACTTGCCTCTCCACTGGTCTTGGTCTTGAAGGCGGCAGTTCGTGGGGCTTCTTGATGTAGTCTATGACGGTGCTGGTATCCTTCTTTGCTCTCCAGAGCATGTCTGCCCAGGCTGCAACCCTCCGAGGGTCGCTGAAGTCCTTGTCTATGAACAAGAGGCAGATATCCTCAGGCAGCTGCTCTAGAAAGAATTGCTCGAAGAGCACTCAAGGCTTGTGGCTCTCAGTCAAAGCAAGTCTCACTCATTAGGGCAGATGGGGCCCTGTCCCCAAATCCATCTATATGTAGCAATCGGGCAGTGCAGTCATACTGGGAGAGCCTGACTGTGTGGGTTAGTAGCTCTTTGAGAGCTACATATTTGCCTTGCTCTGGAGGCTGCTGTAGGAAATCTACAACCCTTGCGATGTGTCGAAGCTGGAATTAAACCTCGGCCTGCTCGAACCACACTTGTGGCTGCGACACCCAAAACATAGAGAGTGAGACTGTGTGGATGGTCACTGGCTCAACCTGACCCATCATCTTTGGGTCCAACTGCTGGTTGGACCTGTTGTGGTCACTAATGTAGCATTCACGCTACGGGAACATGGAGAAGAATAACACGCACACCAAAACCTTGGAAAATGAGCTCTGGCCGTCACGCTTATATGGGCCCCAGGCGCTGACGTTACAGCCCCGTGTCATCGGATTGGTCGGTGTTTCATCCAGAGGTCCCCATCTTCCTGCCAAGTGGAGGTCACCTAGGATGACGGCTGGTATTACCCCCAGGGCCATGCGGATGCCGCACTCGTCAGCCATTTTGCAGGCCAGTCCGTGTCTTTGCACGTGGTCTGCTACAATCTCACCCTATCTCAGCTCATCCCTTAATAATGTTCATCACCCCTGCATTTTAGCTTTGATCTTGATGACCCCAATTCATTCTTCACCAGCATCCCACCCTGGTTTTTCCCCATTCACTTCAGCTTATCTCAACATTTGTTGCTATAATCTGTCTCACAAACACCCCTTTTCACTACTCATTTAAACAAAGAAGTGGCAGATGGAGTTCAATCCAGATGAGTGTGAGGTGATGCATTTTGGAAGGACAAACCAGAAGGCTGAGTACAGGGTTAATGGTTGGTTACTTAAGAGTGTGGATGAACACAGGGATCTTGGGGTGCAAATCCATACAGGTGGATAGGATGGTTAAGAAGGCCTATGGGATGCTGAGATTCATTAATAGGGGGATTGAATTCAGGAGTAGAGAGGTCATGTTACAACTCTCCAAATCTCTGGTGAGACCACACTTCGTGTTGTGTTGTGTTCAGTTCTGGTCACCTCATTACAGGAAGGATGTGGAAACTATGGAGAGGGTACAGAGGAAATTTACCAGTTTGTTACCTGGATTGGAAAGTAAATCTTATGAGGCAAGATTAGAAGAGCTGGGACTTTTCTCTTTGGAGCAAAGAAGGATGAAAGGAGACTTAATAGAGGTCTACAAGATTCAGAGAGGCATAGATAGGGTGGATAGCCTGTTTCCCAGGGCAGGAGTAGCAAACACCAGAGGACACCTGTACAAAGTGAAGGGAGGGAAGTTTAGGGGAGACATCAGGAGTAAGTTTTTCACCCGGAGAGTTGTGGGTGCCTGGAATGAATGCCGGGGTGGTGGTGGAGGTTGAAACATTAGGGGCATTTAAGAGATTTTTAAGAACATATGTATTGGCACAGCATTGAGGGCTGAAGGGCCTGTACTTTGCTGTATATTCATTTTATTTTAACTGTCTCCATGAATTTGTTACTCACTATCTCCTCTGGCTCACTGAGAATTCACACCCTCAATTGTCACAGCCGCAATTTCCACCATGCAACCATGTTCCTTCAGCTGCTGAATTTCCTGGAAACTCCATCAAAACTTTACAGCAACTGTAGATTTCTACCTTCACTCCTTACCTTTAGCATGTTAATGGTGCACAATTAATGCAACATTCTTTTATTGGCAGCACCAAACGTTCAATCACATAACTCGCTGTTACAAGAATGCAAGAAATGGCAAGCAGTGCTGACTCTCTGCGTTATGGGGATACCAATGCCCTCAAGAGAAAGGCCCTGCAAAACTTAGTGGACACAGCCCAGAACATCATGAGTAAAACCCTCCCCACCATTAAGAACATCTGCAGGGAGTGCTGCCGTCGGAGGGCAGCAGCAATCATCGTGGACCCACACCATCCAGCACACGCTCGGTTCCCGCTGCTGCCATCAGGAAAGAGGTCTAGGGGCCACAAGACTCGCACCACCAGGTTCAGGAACAGCTGCTCCCCCTCCTCCATCAGACTCCTCAGTGACAAACTCAATCAGGGATTCATTTAAAGACTTGTACTTTTGCACTTTATTGATTTTTTTCCCTCTGTATTGCACAGTCAGTTGTTTACATTTCTTTATTTGTTTACATCTGCACGTTGAGTACAGTTTATTTTTTGCACTACCAATTAGTGGTAATTCTACCTGGCCCGCAAAAATAAAGAATCTCAGGGTTGTATCCGATGTCATGCATGTGCTCTGACAAAAAAATCTGAATCTGAATCAAAGATGCAAGAACCAAGATCATGGCAAATAAATGAGAACAGATTTGTAATCAACAAGACTGAGAAGGCCTGTTGCGTGTTTGTGGTTTGTCAACATCATAGGGAGATACTGTATGGACCCTGTGTACATGTTACCTTCTATTTATTTTCTATTTACACTCATCCTACATGAACCCATTTTTTATTCTTCCCACTTACCCTTTAAATTCTGCCACTCACCTGCACATACGGGGTAATTACATAAGCCAAATGACCTAACAAACAGCTCATCTTTGAGAAGTGGGAGGAAACCAGATCAACCACAGGAAACCCATGGACTCACCAAGAGAATGTCCAAACACCAAACAGACAGCAGCAGGGGTGAAGCAGCCGGCTTCCATTTCTACACCAACCCTATGGCGACAATACATTTGGGATTAGTGCACCACCTTTACAGCGTTGGCGATCAGAACTGGGGTTCGTATATCCTGCGCTGATTGTAAGGAGTTCATTCTCGTCGTGTCTGCATGGGTTGTCCCCCCGGGAGCTCCAGTTTCCTCCCACCATTTGAAATGTACCGGGGGTGTAGGTGAATGGGTGGCATGGACTCATGGATCGAAATGGCCTGTTACTGTGCTGTATGTCTAAATTTAAATGTAAATTGAAAATTTATTGTTTGGAATTCTTTACCAAAATTCTCAATGTGTAGGCTTTGGTGCGATGGAGCAGAATTGAAACATTGTTGGGAAGGCACATTTCAATCCCTTCTGATTAAGTTGAATCCTTTAACTATCAGCATGGGTGAGGTGCAGAAAATATCTTCAGTTACTAAGTGAATCTAAAATCAACGACTGTTTTGGTGGACTAATCTGCCACTAAAATCAATCGTAAAAGCAGTGCAGAATAAAGAAAAGAAAGCAGGCTTTTGTAAGTGGATTCTTCAAAGCGTTAACACCTGGCCAACTCAAGAAAACAACCAAGAAGACCAACTATTACTGTGAGCTATTAAGAGTAAGTTGGTCCCTGTTCATTTACCCCTGATCATGGTCTGTTTCCTTGAGAAAGGACTCAGGCCCAAAACATCAGTTATATATCTTTACCTTCCATGGACACTATGAGTCCAGCTGAGTTCCTGCACCATTTCTGTCTGTTGTTACCTGTTCATTTGCCATTTTATTCTATTTTATGCCATTCACATTCTCAAATTTATGGCATCTGTTATTTCTGTGTGAATTAATAAACTGCGCTTCTGTCTTTATAATCAAAATCTTGCATGTGGCAGAGTGAAAAATGAAACAAATTCCAAAATTAAGATATTATGCAGAAAATTGTTCATTTATATACTGTATCCATAAAATTCTGTAGAGGATAAATTGTTGAAGAATTAGAGAAGGATATTACTTAAACAATGGCCAATATTTGTCAAAACTACATCAATACTGCAGAAATGAATGGTGCAGGTACAAATATTCAAAGAGAAATATCAAGACATAAATCATCTAATTACTTGTAATGCTCAACCAATACCATCAGTAAAAGTTCGTGACTGCAATCTATAGCATGCTATATATGAACATTAAATAAGGTTGGCAAAATAATGGTAATGACTCCAGCTTTACGATGGGAGTTGAAATCACAGCTCTGAAGAACTGAACTGAATAAATCTGTTTCTTCTTGTAGTGGTGGAAGGGGAGGGGAAGGTGGGGGTAGGGGAAGATGGTTGTCAAGGGACAATCGCTGTGAGGCAGTAAAAACTAAACTGATACACTGATGGCTTGAGGCAAGGAATCTGTTCAATAGCTTATTCTGTGTACAAATTCCCAGTCTCACACCAAGTGGTTGATTCCCAATATCCTCTGAGGTGGACGAATAAATCACTCAGTCAGCATCCAAAGAGAACGTCGATTCCCATTCTACAGTCATAATCTTTCCTGGATCTTTCCTGGACCCAACACATTAATGGCATCATGAAGAAAGCACATCAGCATTGTTACTTCCTCAGGAGTTTGCAGAGGGAACCCTGGCTAATTTCGGTAGATGTATGATGGAAATTGTGTTGACCGGCTGCATATTGGAACACCAATACCCTTGAGCATAAAGCCAGACAAAAGGTAGTGGACACAGCCCAGGACATCACAGGCAAAACCTCCCCACCATTAAGAACATCTACAGGGAACGCTGCCGTCGGAGACCAGCTGCAATCATCAGGGATCCACATCACACAGCACACGCTTTGTTCCTGCTGCTACCATCAGGAAAGAGGTCTAGGTGCTACAAGACTCACACCACCAGGTTCAGGAACAGCTGTTACTCCTCCACCATCAGACTCTTCAATGACAAACTCAATCAGGGACTCACTTACGGACTCTTGCACTTTATTGATTTTTTTTCTCTCTCTGCATTGCACAGTCAGTTTGTTTACATTTCTTTATTTGTTTACATGTCTACATTGACTACAGTTATTTTGCACTACCAATAAGTGGTAATTCTGCCTGGATTACAGGAAAAAGAATCTCAGGGTTGAATTCGATGTCATGTATATACTCTGACAATAAATCTGAAATAATTGATGACATCTGTATAAATGGCTTTAAAATGGCTGTTAATGGTGATCATTAGGTTATTATTACTTCATCTTTGAACAAGTGACAATAAACGAACTTGAGACCCTGAATACTTCTCAGGCAGATGTGGATAACCAGGTGGTTGAAAGGATACTGAGGGTTGGAGGGAACATAGAGTTGAGAATATATTCAAAATAGACATTGTAATATACTGAGGAAACCTGGGACTATTTTATGCTAGAGCATGAACACCGACACTGTAAGAGCCACATCACACTTGAGAGTGGTGCACGCGTGGTGAGACACATTGTATCTACACACGACCCAGTAGCTGGATGTAAGTAAAGAAATGAGCTGTTAAACCTACAAGCCTTTCTAGTGTTTATTAGGATCTCCGATGGTATAACCCGGACACACACGGTGGCAGTGCTGGGATCGATCGAAACCCACTCAATATAGAGAAAAAATTTTGAAATAAACATGGAGAGAAGGAAACAAAGAAAAAGCCCCATGATCTGTTCGCCAGGGCTGGAGAAGAAATGGCCACAGCAGCCACAGCAGAATCACACCCAGTCATGGTCGGGGAAGTCGACGACATCTTAGAGGCTTTCAAGAAGTTCAAGCAGAAGTGCAACCTGACATTCAAATGTTTCCTCAAGGGAATCACACCAGAGGAAAAGGTTAGTTACATCCTCCTTTGGATAGGGGAGTGAGGACTAGGCCTGTTTAATAGCTGGGAGCTGGCTGAAGGGGAAGAAAATAACCCAGAAAGGATATTTGAAAACGTTACCTCTCATCTGGAACCGAAATCCAACCATAGAATAAAGCGAAACGAGTTCCAGGGATTAAAACAAGAGCCTGACGGTCGGTAGATAATTTCCCTACAAGGCTAAAGAATATTGGTGCGAAATGCAAGTTCAAAGAGATAGAAGAGAGAAGAGTCGACCAACTAATCTGGGGAAGGGCTCATCCTGAAGGACAGAAAGCTCTCATAGGAAAAGATAGTTTGAAACTAGCAGATGCTGTAGATGCAGCTCGGGCCTTCGAGGCCACTAGGAGGTAAATGCAATCCCTCTCCGTGCAGGCCAACATGCAGCCCAGAGATAGAAGGGGCGATGCCATAAAGCACACACAGTGAAAGCCGCAGACAGCTGAGAACTGTACGAGGTGCGGCAGATGACCGCAAGAAGTGCCCTGCATATGGTTCAAAGTGCCGGACCTATGAGAAGGTCAATCACTGGGAAAAGATGTCTAGGTCTGGCACGAAAAGAGAGAGAAACCGAGAAACCAAGAATACAGAAGGAAAGTGCACCATGTCGAGGGAAGCAACAACAGTGACTCCGACACACTGATGCTTGACATTGAAACAATACTCCTCCAATGAACTGTCCAAGAGAGGGAAGGGAGGAAAAAGTGAAATGCACACCACAATCCAAGTGAAGAGGAAGATCGGAAACAAACTGACAACATTCAACTTGAAAATAAAGTTTGACACTGGATCACAAAGCAACGTCCTCCCACTCAGACTGTACCGTCAGATGTTCCCCGAGTACATAAAGAATGGGTACCCGGAGGAAGGCACACTAGAAGCTGCAAATGTCACACTCACAGCCTCTGGTGGCCCCATGATTAGACAACTAGGAAAATTCCAAATTCAAGGCAGACATAAAGGAAAGAGCATCATATGCACATTCTTCGTGGTTGACGCCGACGGACGAGCAATCCTCAGCCTGAACAGTTGTCAGGAATTACAGCTAATCTCTGTAAACAATGAGATCAGGGAGAAGGAAGTGTTCAAGAGAAACAATAGCGACATCCCACTTGAGCAATGCCCTCTGATCACAAACAAGGCCGGGCTCATGGGCATGTATCCTGAATGCTTTGATGACACAGTCGGGTGCTTTGGAAATTTTGAATACCACATAAGCATAGACCCAGAATGCAAACCAATAATCCATGCTCCACGGAAGGTGCCAATCGAGCTGAAACAAAGGCTAGAGCAGGAGTTGGAAGAAATAAGAAAAATGAGTGATAGCGAAAGTGCTTGAGCTAACCGGCTAGGTGAACTCCATTGTAATAAAGGAAAAACCGAATGGTCGCCTAAGGATATGTCTGGACCCCAAAGTCTTAGACCAAGCAATCAAAAGAGGTCACTATCCAACACCAGCGCCGGAAGACATCACTTCTGAACTAGTGGGATCCAAAATCTTTAGCAAACTAGATGCAAAGAAAAGACATTGGAACATGAAGCTGGATGAAGAATCGACACTGCTCACAACGTTCAATACTCCATTTGGCCGGTACAAGTTCCTGCAACTACCTTTTGGCCTAAAGGTGAGCCAAGATGTCTTCCAACAAAAGATAGATGAAACCTACAGGGGATGCAAGGGCACTGTCGGCATCGCAGACGACATCCAGGTCTTTGGTGGAGACGGGAAAACCATTGACCTTCACCTACAGGAAGCCACGGAGAGAACAAAAGGGGTCAGCATCAAACTCAATGTAGACAAATGCATCATTAAGGAGAAGGAGGGGGGCGTGGCAAGATGGCGTAGAGGACAGATGTGCGGTCCCACCCTCCCTCAGCTAGTTTTTTAAGCACCCATTTTTAAAGTTTATAAAAGTGATTAAAAGTTGTATTTTTACTTTTGGGAACATTAGTGGCTTATAATGGCTACTAATGTAAAGAAAAACAAAAACTCAACTGTAGAAGATATTACCTTTTAAAAGTGCTGAAGAATTGAGGCCTACCTATTCAATTGAAGCCATGGACCTGGTGTTTGGAACCTCCAAGCCACAGAGGACTCCTGCCCGGCTAAGTATGATGCCAGTGCCGACCTTGCCGCCGCAAGATGGCGCCGGCTTGATGATGAGTTCAGCCGGTGCCGAACCGCATGTCCGCGATGTCAGGCGCGCGGGCGACCCGGCTGAGAGAAGAGCCCTTGAGCCCAGGCTGCCATCAGGTGAGCTGGGGACATGCAGAATGGCGTCGGAAATCGCACCTGTGCAGTCCTTAGCCTTACCGGGCATGCACGATGCTTCAAGGGTCCAGGACCTGTTGGACCACATGTGGGCTGTGGGGGGGAGGGCCTGAGCGGCAGCATCCCGATGTGGTCGGGATGCCATCGTTGGGTGTACAGACCCACAGCCAGACCGGGAAGGGATCGAAAACGCTGGAAGAAGAAGCAGACTTACCTTTACTGAGCAGCTCACAGGAACAATTGGAGGTGGAGACCAGAGAAGGTAGGCCTCAAAAAGTAGAACTGGAATCTGGAATGGAGTCTGTGTGTACAGTCCTGGAAGGGATTGCTTATCAAATGGACAATATTCTTAAATAAATGACTCAAGGATTTTTAAAAGTGACAACCAAAATGACTACTATGTCTGAAGATATGTCTGCAGTTAAGAGTGATGTTAATAAGTGTATTAAATCAGTGGATACAGTGCAAGAAAATATTTTAAAAATTGAAACAGCTTTTTTTGAATGTAAAAATCAAGTTAATCTTAATGGAAAGAATGGAAAAAATGGAAGATTCCTTTGTGGATTGGGGAACTCAGAAGAAAAACATTGAAAAAAATTGATTAATTAGAAAATCAAAGTCGGAGAAATAATATGAAAATGTGGGTCTCCCAGAAGATATTGAAGGGTCCGATCCAATAAAATTTTTTAAGAACTGGATTCCCAACGTGTTGGGCAAGGAGTTTTTATCGGAAGGCTTAGAATTGGAATGGGCACATAGAGCATTACGAAATAAACTGTTATCGGGACAACCGGGCAGTTTTAATTTGTTGTTTGAAATACCAGCAGGAGAAATTATATTACGGTTGGCGGTGCAGAAGGCACGACAAAGTCAAACTCCAGTGATGGTCCAAAATTATAAAGTATTTTTCTATGCAGATTTGAGTCAAGAGATTATTAGGTGATGTTGGGAATTGAACTCGGCTATAGAAATATTGTGGCGGAAAGGTTACAAATCAGTTTTTCGTAATCCTGCAGTATTAAAAGTCTCTTATGGTAATTTTCAATCTCAATTTTTTGAAAATGACCATGATGCATTAATTTTTGCTAATTCACTACCAAATTTTTGAGGATATGGAAGATCTTCGCCACTGTTGCCTAAAAAGAAGGCAAATGGAAATGGGAATGGGAATGGGAAGAACGGGAAAAATGGGAAGAATGGAAAGAAAGAAGTTTTAATACAAAGTCTTATTGACATTGAAGATCCGGAACAATCATTGGGAATGGAGTCACTGAGTTGAATATACTTATAGTATTTGATTGTGTTGATGTGAATAATGTTTTTCTGGCTCTGAATAATCATTTACTGGATAGATCTCCAAAAAGTATAAAGAAATCAAAGATGGTGACACAAATTGGGGCCTTGATGAAGGACTTAAATTTGATGGATATTTGGAGAAGGGTCAATCCTATGGAGAAGGATTTCTGTTTTTATTTGTCCCAACATGATTCATTTTCTAGAATAGATTTTTTTTTAGTATCGGCACATTTACAAGGAAGAGTATTACAGGCAGAATATAAAAGTAAGGTTATATCGGATCATTCTTTATTATTTTTTTCGCGTAAGTTCAGAAGTGGTACTTTCATCTTATAGATGGAGATTTAATACAATGTTGTTGAAAAAAAACAGAATTTGTTACTTTTGTTAAGGAACAGGTTACTTTGTTTTTGAATGAGAATGCTAATTCTGTAGATAGTCACTTTGTATTATGGGATGCATTAAAAGCTTATTTAAGAGGGCAGATTATTAGTTATACTACTAAAGTTAAGAAACAGTATATGGCAGAGAGTTTGGAACTGGAGAAGAAAATTGCTGAATTGGAGAAGGAATTTCAGAAAGATGTAACAGAAGATTTTAAAAAGTGGCTTTAGCTAATTTGAAATTACGTTATAATACATTACAAATTTATCAATTTGAGCATTTAATTAATAAATCTAAGCAACATTATTATGAGTTGGGTGAGAGGGCACATAAAGTACTAGCCTGGCAGTTAAAGATGGAACAGGTTTCATGGACTATTAATGCTGTAAAAAAGAATTCAACAGTTACTTATAAACCTCAGGAAATCAATGACCAGTTTTATTCATTTTACAAAAAATTATATACTTCTGAGGGAAAACAGGATAGTGGTTCTATTGAATCTTATTTATCTAAATTAACATTACCAGCATTGGAAGAGGAGGATGTTATGGAATTGGAAGTGGAGGATGTTATGGAATTGGAAGCTTCATTTACAGAATTTGAGATTAAGGAAGCTATGTTGGAGATGCCAAATGGGAAGTCACCAGGGGACGATGGATTTCTGTGGAATTTTATAAAAATTTTCATGAAGATTTATCTTCGGTGTTTGAGGAGGTATTACAACAAGTAATTGAAGAGCATGAGTTGTCAGAATCTTGTTCTAGTGCTTTAATTACTGTGATTCGAAAAAAGATAGAGACTTGTTGAAAGTGTCTTCATATAGACCTTTTTTTTAACTGAATGTGGATTATAAAATCATAGTTAAAGTGTCAGCAAATCGACTTGCCAAGTATTTACCTAAATTAGTACATATTGATCAAACAGGTTTTATTAAGAATAGAAATGCTTCAGATAATATTCTTCAATTAATTACTTTGGTCAATGCATATCGACAGCAGCCCAACCATCCAATGGTGGTTGCGCTTGATGCTGAAAAAGCTTTTGACAGGGTTGAATGGGATTTTTTATATAAGGTGTTGGAAAGATTAAATTTGGCCTTTTTTCATTGGTTGGGTTAAAGCTTTATGTATGAACCCGAATGCCAGGGTGGTGACAAATGGTCAAGTTCCATTACCGTTTAAATTGACACGTTCGACCCAATAAGGGTGTCCATTGTTACTAGCCCTGTTTGCATTGGCTATTGAACTGTTAGCTCAAACAATAAGACAGAATGAACAGATAAGAGGGATGAGAGTTATGGATGAAGAGTATAAGATTAATCTATTTGCAGATGATGTTTTGATATATTTGACAGATCCAGTACAATCATTGCCGCATTTGCGGGAATGTTTATTACAATATGGAACATTATCTGGATGCAAGGTTAATTGGGAAAAGAGTGAAATTTTGCCAGTTGGAGAAGGAGATTATTCAGAATATAAAGATATTATTAAATATTTAGGAATAATGGTCAATGTTGATTATCAATCTTTATATAAGTTAAATTATGTTCCTTTATTAAAAAAGATTAAAGCAGATTTAATTAAGTGGAAAGATCTCCCGTTAACTTTAATTGGTCAAGTTAATTGTATTAAGATGAGTATTTTTCCATGAATTCAATATTTATTTCAATCAATACCGTGTTCACTTTCAAAGGGATTTTTTCAGGGTTTAAATAAAGCTATGAGAGAATTTTTATGGAAAGGTCAATTACCGCAGGGAGCATTATATAAACTTACTTGGAAGTATGCGTTAGGTGGGCTTCAATTACCCCATTTTCAAAATTATTATGAAGCAGCTCAGTTGAAATTTACTAGTAGACAGATGGATTTGGACCAACCCCTGAGTTGGGCTAAAGTTGAGATGGCTTGTATTTCTGAAGTCGAGGTGCATCAATTTATTTTTTGATGGAATGTAAATTTGTTGCGGGAATATAATATGCCGATATTAAAACATCTATTAAAGGTATGGACTAAAAAAAAGATTTTAAGATCAAAAGGTAAATTGTCAATATTAACTCCATTATATAACAACAGCTTATTCCTTTTTCAATGTTTAATAATTATTTAAAGAGTTGGAACTCTAAGGGTATAAAGATGTTACAGGATTGCTTTGTAGAAAGGCAGTTTCTTTCTTTTAATCAATTGAAAGAGCGTTTTGATATTGCTGAAAACTCTGTTTATTATCAACTTCAAGCTTTGGTGAAAGGTATGTATGGTAGAGAGATGATTTTACCTGTATTGATGGAATTTGAGTCTTTGATTTCTTCTATACCTAAAAAGGGTTATACTTTTGTTATGTACCAAGTATTACAAGACAATATGGATAAACCAAAATGGGAGAAGTCTAAGGTTAAATGGGAAAATGATTTAGCCTTTGTTTTTCCTGAAGACTATTGGGCAGATACGTGTCATGATAGTGTTACTAAATTGATGAATGTGCGGTATGGAATGGTTAATTATAACTTTTTACATCAGTTGTATTTAACCCCAGAGAAATTGAAAAAAATATGGTTTTCATAATTTGGACGCTTGTTTTAAATGTGGTGTATGTACTGGTACTTTTTTTACATGCTGTTTGGTCTTGTGTTTATGTACAACCATTTTGGCAAGAAATTAGGTTAACTTAATATGACATTAAGTTACTGTTAGATCGATCCATCTATTTTTTTAATGGGTTATATGATTCCTTTAAAGGGATTAGGGTTGGATAAATTTCAAATTGCATTTGTACGCTTAGCATTGTCTGTAGCTCGAAAATGTGTAGCAAGTACATGGAAAGATAACATAGTGGTTAATATAATGCGATGGCAAAAATGAATTGAAAGCTTGTATTGTTATGGAAAAAATTACATATAATCTGCATGACAATTATTCTTTTGTTAATAAGTGGTTACCATATTTGGAAAATATGCATTTAGATGTATTTTGATTTATTATATATCCTTAGTTTCTGTTCATATATTTTTGGCTCTCCTTAAGAAGGCTGGCTGATGGGGTTGGAGGGTGGTTGGGGACTTTTTTCCGTGTTTTTAAATTGTTATATATATATTGTTATATATATATATAAAATAAAATTGTCTTTCTGGAATGTATGCTGTATTATTACTAATGATCTTTCAAATAAATAAAGTTTAAAAAAAGGAGAAGGAGAGCAAATTCTTCGGAATGGTGTACACACCTGAAGGGGTCAGGCCAAGCCCAGAGAAAGTAGCAGCCATTGCTGAAGTGCAACACCCAAAGGACATAAAGGAATTAAGAAGCTTCCTTGGCCTGGTCCAGTACATGAGTACCTTCACTCACACATGGCAGACCACACAGCCAACCTCAGAGAGTTGCTGAAAGAGGATGTGGAGTTTCGGTGGTCACCATCGCATCAATGAAATTTCAACAAGCTTAAGGAAGCATCTGCAGAGAAATCGAACTGAGCTACTCTGACAGAAAAAGCTGTCACATTATAAGTAGATGGTTCCATCAGAGGCCTTGGGGCAGCACTGATGCAGGAAGGAAAACCAATATCCTTTGCCTCAAAAGCCCTGACAACAGCAGAGACCCAATATGCCAATATCGAAAGGGAGCTGTTGGCAGTTGTATATGGATCTGAAAAATTCCACAAATTCCTCTATGGGAGACAGTTTGTGGTAGAGAGTGATCATCGCCCACTGGAACACATCCAGAAGAAGAACCTCAGCAAGGCACCAGGCAGACTACAGAGGCTACTCCTCTGGCCCCAGTGTTATGACTTTGCCTTGAAGTACAGGCCAGGGAAGGAAATGGTGCTCGCCGATGCCTTGGCACATCTTTCCCCAAACGAAAAATACGAAGTGAAAGACATGGAGATCAAGGTACATCACCTCGTCAATGCAACTAGTAAACAAACTAAACCTGATTAAAGAAGAAACCGCAAAGGACGAGGTGCTGCAGTTTCGCTCGCAACAGGTGATACAGGGATGGCCAGAAAGGTTAAAACAGGTGCAGCCTACAATACGTCAATATTGGTCTGTCAGGGACAACATATCTCTGGAGGACAGTGTGCGGTGAGACGCATTGTATCAATACGTGAACCAGTAGCTGAATGTGAGTAAAGTAATGAGCTGTTAAACTTACAAGCCTTTCTAGTATTTATTAGGACCTCCAATGGTACAACCCGGACACAACATACATGATTTCAATTGAATGGAGAAACAGGATCGACATTTGTTTGTTCATATGATTGTGAGATGAAGTTTGGAGGAGTCTCACGGATGGAGCCAACAGCAACAGACCTGCACATTGTGCATTATCTCAGCCTGAGATTGTGGACAGCGAGGAAGGTTTTCAAAGCTTGCAGAGGGATCTGGACCAACTGGAAAAATGGGCTGAAAAAAGGCAGATGGAATTTAATGCAGACAAGTGTGAAGGGTTGCATTTTAAAAGGACAAACCAAGGTAGGACATGCACAGTAAATAGTAGGGCACTGAGGAACGCAGAGGAACAAAAGGATCTGAGAATACAGATACATAATTCCCTGCAAGTGGCGTCACAGGTAGACAGGGTTGTGAAGAAATCTTTTGACATCTTGGCTTTCGTAAATAAAAGTATTGAGTACAGGAGTTGGGACGTTATGGTGAGTTTGTATAAGACATTGGTGAGGCCAAATTTGGAGTACTGTGTGCAGTTCTGGTCGCCAAACTACAGGAAGGATATCAGTGAGATTGAAAGGGTGCAGAGAAGATTTACTAGGAATGTTGCCGGGTCTTCTGGCATTGAGTTACAGGGAAAGATTAAGCAGGTTAGGACTTTATTCTTTGGCGTGTAGAAGAATGAAGGGAGATTTGATAGTTTTACAAAATTATGAGCGGTATAGACAGAGTAAATGTGAGTCGGCTCTTTCCAATTAGATTAGGAGAGATAAATACATGGCTTTAGGGTGAAAGGGGAAAGGTTTGGGGGAACATTAGGGGTAACTTCTTCACTCAGAGAGTGGCAAGAATGGAGAACGAGTTGCCATCTGATGTGATAAATACAGGCTCACTCTTAATTTTTAAGAATAAATTGGATAGATACATGGATGGGAGAGGTCTGGAGGGTTATGGAATGGGTGCAGGTCAATGGGACTAGCGGAATGATGTTTTGTCACAGCTAGAAAGGCTGAATGGCCTGCTTTCTGTGCTGTAGTGTTCTATGGTTCTATCAGTTTGAACCAATGCCCTTAATGGGAACATGATGCACGGGAGAAGGTTAGCACAAGGAACAAGGTGGTATATACACCTCCTTCTAGAAGGGCAACCCAGAAGAACATGGTTTTCCTGGGGTGGGCTTTGCAATCAAGAATAAACTGTCTGGCATCTCAGCCCCTCTCTTTGTGAGAAAGGTTATTGCCACCTGTCCAGCACAACGCCATCATTACACAAACCCCATCCTGGAAAAAAAATGGGAGAAACCAAAAGCATTTGTTAAACATTCACTAGCCCAAGCACCAAAAGGAAACAGATTGATCCTCGTGGGTAAGTTCAGTGCCAGGATAGCAAAGGCACACTTCTAGAATCAAATGACTGGCAAGGAGGAAAAAGGGAAAAGCACCAAGACCTTCGCTCGCCAATCAGGGGTCGGGCCTCTCGAAGATGGTCTGCATTTTCTAGCTGTCTGCCAGCAGACTTCGCAAATGAGCACATTTCTCCATTTCTTTGCAGTAAGAGATTGCCAGGAGTAAATGCCTCAAGATTAAAAATATATAACATGTTCACCAACTCGTGGGAGTTCCTGCCCTAAACCTAACCAAACGGAAAAGGAACTGTGGTGAGAGGGCCACCAACAGAGCCATTGGTCAGTCCAGCTGTTTATTCCACGGAACTATTGTAAATCACTTGATAAATTGGGATAAAAATTATTAATGCTTTTGAAAGAATGACTAAATTTGAGACTTTTCTTATGAAGGTACCAGAGAAGGGTTATATTTCATCTATGTATCAAATATTACAGGATGGTATGGATAAAAAGGGTTGGGATAGATCTAAAATTAAATGGGAAGCGGATATTGGTTTTATTTTTTCTGAAGAGGATTGGTTAGATATCTGTTATGATAGTGTAACTAGATTGATAAATGCACGTTATGCAATGATTAATTACAATTTTTTACATCAATTATATTTGACACCTGAAAAATTAAAAAAATATGGTTTTCATGAATCAGAATTGTGTTTTAGATGTGGTGATACGATTGGAATTTTTTTCATGCTGTTTGGTTATGTATACATATACAATCTTTTTGGAAGAAAATTCAATCGTTTTTAGAATACCTGTATAAGATTAAAATAGTTTTAGATCCAACAGTATTTTTATTGGGTAGTTTGCAACCTCTGAAAGGTTTGGGATTAGATAAGTTCCAGCTTGCTTTTGTATATTTAGCTTTATCCGTAGTGAAAAAATGTATTGCTAGTATGTGGAAGGATACAAATATGATTGATATTAATAGATGGCATAATGAGATGAAATACTGTTTAATAATGGAAAAAATTAAGTATGTTTCACATGATAATTATAATTTTTTTATTAATAAGTGGCTGTTATACTCAGAATATTTACATTTCAATTTATATTGATTAGATTTTAATATGTATATTTAACTTTTTCTTTAATATTTTTTCTTTTTTCTTTCTTTTTATGGCTCTCCTTAGGAGAGTTGGCTGAAGGGGGGGGGTTTCTTTTCTTTTTTTTCTATAAAAAAACGTTCATGTATATGTTTAATTGCTGCATATGTCATATATTATTTGTTTTTTTGAACGAATAAATAAAGTTTTTTAAAAAATTAATGCTCTTGAAAGGAAACACTCTCTTTTTGGTTAATAATGTAACCCAGAATTAATTTGGCATTTTTGCAGAGAAACTTTGGAATTATTCTGAAAAAAATTAGAATACTTACATCCACTGTGTCCTGATGTGGTCGTTTACATAGGGGCACTTTTAGGGGACTTTTACCCAGCCTTCCTGTGTGGCAGAGTTTGTCGGAGGGGGAACGTGGAATTCATTAGGCCTGTTTCTTCCAGAGTGGCTGTGGTCAATTTACACTGCAGCCACTCCGTAGAAGTGTGTTTAGGGAATCAAGTGGAAAAATTACGGGATGGAATTTGCATTAAAAAATTCCGTCCCGACATTTTCACACTGCCACTGGAGCAGAAATTTTCCTGATATTTTCTGCTGTTCTGACGCTGTGTAAAAGTGTTTTTTCTTTGTCCTAGATATAAATATTTCTTGAAACCTCAATCCATCCTCCTTCTGCAATTTTCCCCCACATATTTCTAAACACACAGGACTTGGTCCTCATTAGCAATCCCTCTGTTATTCTGGATCTAAGCTGCTACAAATGCCCTCCAGCAGATTCTCAGGTGCCAGCCATTTTTCTCTTGTTTGGCTTCTAAGGTCTGAAACTTGCTCTCTAAATCTCTCTGATTTTCTGGGGGATCCCCCCACCTTGCCACTTTCCCAACTCAAGGCCAATATATTTTATCAGGTAAACACCATCTCCTTGTGAAATGCCAAAGGAAGCTGGTAATGTTAAAGCTATCAATTGAAAATAAGTTCCAAATATTTGAAAGGAGTCGTATTTCATCTTGATCTCCTTCCTTTGTTGATTCTTCTTACACACGCTGTTTAGCGGATAAAACTCTCTGTAGAATTCACCAGACGAATACTTGTTGCCGAAGCTAATGCAATTAATGCAAGTTAGATCCGAGTGTTGTCCAAGGGAAAATATATCTCTGCCTTTCAGGTTCTTATGCAAAAGGAACTCAGTTCCCTTTCCTTCAGATAACATTTGCAGCTGATGTATTTTGATTCCTTTTCCTATACCAGCGAGGATACTTGATGGAAAATCATTACTGAGGACACACTCCAATTCTACTTAAGTTTATAGAGAACCATTATTCTCCCAATTCACTCTGTCCTTAACCATTTGTCCCCACAGCATGATGAAACATCTGTTGTGCAGATATCTCAGAGGTCCATTAGAGCAGTCGAAAGAAGGTAATACTGCTGGTATCTCTTATGAGTGACCCAGAACTAGAGTCCATAAATATGAGATGGTTGCAAATAACTTCATCAGAGAATTCAGCGGTAATTTCGGTTCTCTAAGAGTGAGAAGCCTGACAACTCCTTTGGCACATTCGACAGCAGTTCAAGAAAGTAGCTAGAAACGTACAGAGATGCTGGAGGAACTCAACTCACCTATGGACGTTGTGAGACTGGCTGAGGTCCTCCTGCGTTTATTTCTGTGTTATTTTATTGCAATCTCACTGTCTGCAGACTTTCATGTTTCCCTCAAGAAAGTAGCTCACCACCGCAAGGGGAATAAGGGATAGGCAATAAATGCTTATGAAACTGTTTGAGGCAAAAGACATGGAAAGGTAAGAAAAACCTTTTTAAAAATTTAGACATACATTACAGTAACAGGCTATTTCGGTCCATGAGTCCATGCTGCCTAATTTACATGTTTTTGAAGGGTGGGAGGAAACCCAAGCCCCTGGGGAAAACCCAGGCAGACACGGGGGGAAAGTCCAAATTCCTTACAGACAGCGCGGGATTCGAACCCAAGTCCCGATCACTGGCGCTGTGAAGCTGTTGCACTAACTGTTTTGCTAACCATGCCGCCCCTATTGTTGATAGCTGTGAATGAGGAAGAACCTCACGTGGAGCATTCACGGGCATGAAATCATGGGTATGGGTGGGAAGTTTCCGTTATGTATGAATACATCCAAGAATAGCTTTTACAGCGCCGGCGATTGGGACCGGGGTTCGAGACCCGTGCTCTCTGTAAGGAGTTTGCAGTTTCTCCCCGTGTCTGCATGGGTTTTCCCTGAGGGCTCTGGTTTTCTCCTACTGTTTTAAAATGTACCGGGGGTTGCATGTAATTGGGCAGCATGGGGTCATGAGCTGAAAGGTCCTGTTCCTGCGCTATATGTCTAAAATATTCTTTTTTAAAAATGGGAGTTGGATTGTGATGAATCATTTAAACCATCACCATTGCTTCCCGTGCTTCCAATGCTGGAGAAACTCAGCAGGTCAAACAGTGTACTTTATATAGCAAAGATAAAGATGTATAACCAATGTTATATCAAGGTTATATCCTTCAGCAAGGTTCTCCCCCTCTTCCCCATCCCTCTGTCTTCTTTCCTCCAGCTCTCCTCCCTCTTCCCTCTCCATTCACAGAGCCACCACCCCCCCTCCCCCTTGTGCTGGTGTTCCCTCCCTCCCTTATCCAACTATCAACTCTTGCCTGTAGGACTGTTCTCCTCCCCCTGCCCCTCCCTTCAGCATTTTATTCAGGTGCCTGCCTACATTCTGTCCATACCTTGATGAAGGGCACAAGCCTGAAACGTTGGTTAAATATTTTTATCTTTGCTATATAAAGTTCACTGTTTGACCTGCTGAGTTTTTTCAGCTTTGTGCTTTTACTTCAATCATGGTGTCTGAAGACTTTCATGTTTTGCTTCTTGATTCTTGTGCTCCTGTTGATTTGCATCCTGCTGCCTGGAGCAAGCAATGACTACAATACTGAGTGGCTTCAGGCCTCAGCAGAGTGTATTCTGGTTGGTACACAGCTTCTAGCTGGTACTCAGCACATCATCCATCACTTTGTACTGACACTCTCAAAATCATGTGGCCTGCTCAGATGGCAATGATACAAAGGCATTATATTCCACAATAAACAACAAGCAATGTTAATTTTAAACAACATACCGCTGCTTCTGTCTGAAACAAATTTCTTGCTTGTGCGATGTGTACGGTTTGTTTTTATGTTTTAATTGTCAACCACTTTATTTATTCATTGACGAGTCAGCAAATTGTTGTTCTTCGATCACGCTAACTTCAAGAATAGTCAGGAATTTCAAGGAATTTCTGATTACAGTAGAAGTCCTAAAATTCAGTCTGCTTCGAGATTGGGTCAGTCTGTACTGTTGCATTTTCCAGATTCTCAGGCAGTACTTTTTTTAAAATTTAAATTTAAGCAGATTAAACAGGTACATTTTGATAGTTTATTAACAATATATTTTTCATAAAGTACAAAGTAAAATAAAACAAATAAATATTTTTTTTTACACGTCCACGACTTCTGCAGGGTCTCTCATTGCTGCTGACATGTGCCTGCACACAAAAGCTGGGAGTTTTCAAGAAGGCCGGATTCTGGCCTTCGACTTTATTTGGACTTTTACTTTATTCATTCGTGTGACGTGGGCAGATATGATTGGCCTGCATTTAATGTTCGTCCTTGATTGCTTGTTAGCTCTTAATGTGTACTAACAGCAGTTCCCTTACTCAAAGTACTGAAGAAAGATTTACCCACATGGATTCAAATTCTCCACTAATGATCTAAGCCTGTTGATTTTAATTTAGACATTCAACAGGGTAACAGGCCCTTCCAACCAATGAGCTTGTGCCACCAGTTTACACCCAGGTGAGGAAATAACCTACTAACCTCGTCAGTCTTTGGAACATGGGAGGAAACAGGAGCACCCAGAGGAAACCCATGCAGTAATGTGGAGAACATACAAACTCCTTACAGGAAAGTGGCAGATTCAAACCCAGATCGCTGGTGCTGCACTAACGGCTACACTCTCCAGGCTGCACTGTTTCAGTTACTGAATAGCACAAATTCAAATTCTCCTGATCCTCAAGAGAGTTCTCTGAAAATTTGTCTGGTAACTTAACCAGCTTACACTCCAACTATCGGAGGTGCAATACCTGTCCCAACACCTTCATTTCCATGCAGGGACTTAAAGCAGCCACTCTCAATCTTCTGTTGGTTATGGGGCCCCTTAGGACTCTATTCAATGTTTATGTGCCCCTGTCCATGTGAAGCAGTCAAGCATAGTTGGTTTCTTCTGTACTTCTCTCCTATGGATTACATAAAAAATGATTTCAGTCCATGGTCCCCCTTAAATATGCTGTGCCCCCCTGGCAGGGGTGGGGATGCTGACCTAAACAACTGTTCAAGGTGAGGCAGAGTTTCCTGACCACCTCGCCCTACATTTCCTGCATTCAGTAATCTTGATGTGGCTTCCTCTACATCGGGGAGACCAAACGCCGACGAGGCATCTGCTGCAGGTTCCAGCTGGAGTTCCCCTCCCATTCCCATCTCGGCTAGACTGTCCTCTTCTGCCTCCATTGTCGGAGTGAAGCCATATGGAAATATGAGGAACAGCACTATTACATGCTTCCATTTTTCAGTTCATTTTATTTGTGTAGGACTGTCACTTTAAGAGAATAGATTTAACAAACATTGCAGGCTTTGGAGTGTCTGGGAAACTGAGGTGGCAGGCTGAAGACATCGTGTTCATAAATTGGATACAATTGAAGCAAGGCAGTATTCCTAAAACCCAGGCGCAGAGACCATGTGACAAACAGATTAAGACTGAATACACAGCTTTGCTCAGGGGCCATTTTAAGGAGTCTGCACAGGAGCAAACAGCTCTCTGCAGAAGAAATACTGTGCTGGATTGGCCTCATACATGGTTATAGGCAATCTTCCTGTTGGGCACTATCAGTTGCCCCAATAATTGCAATGACAAAGACTGAGGGGAACAATAGGCTTTATTGCACAGAAGACTTGAGCTGGCCCGGATCCAAACTAGGGAAGTGCAGGGAAGGGAAAGGTGGCCAGACCTTTATGGCCTGGGTCCAGAAGAGGAGACCAGGTAAGTGTGTCATCAGGGGGTGGGCCAGCCCAAGTCAATTAGCATACACCATCCATACCATTACACTGCCTGGTTCCCTCCTGTCTGTTATAGAGGAATGAGAAGACCACTCTGTGACCAAAAAGAGCAAAGGTCATTTCTGTTCGACTAACCCACGAAAAGGGTTCTACTTGCAGAAGAGATACTGCTCTTGAATGGTGACCAGAGTGAGAGTCACTTGTGTTTGGCTGACCCACGAAAAGAGTTCTAGTTGCAGAAGAGACACTGCACTTGGATGGTGACCAGAGTGAGTGTCACTTGTGTTTGGCTGACCCACAAAAAGGGCTCTGGAAGCTTTGTGAGCACCACTTGCTTAGTGTCCCCTACACCGAAGAAGAGGGGAGCTTTGGTTGGCACTCATCTAAGAAGGACATTTCGCTGGAAGCACCTCAACAAGGGTTTCGTGAGTTACAAACATTTTGACACCCTGATCTCTTCCACCCACTTCATGAACTGCTAATTTCATCTCAAGCTTGCGTGTCACATCAATATCAAGCCTATGTGTTGACACTGGGATTATCTGAACTTGGGATATTCCATACACACCAGTTAAGTTAGATAAGTTTAGTTAAGTTTAGATAAGTGAAAATAAATTAGATTAGGTGTTATATCATTGCTGATAAATAATTAAAAGTATTATGTTAAATATAAAACCGTCTGCTCTAATTTTCATCGCTGCTGTCTTGTACGTAGCAAGCTCCTCATATTCCGCTTGGGGTGAACAGTGAATGCTCCAATTTCAAGTAACCCACTCCCCTATAGTCCTTTTGTCTCTCCTTTTCATCCTCCTTGGTCCTCTCACATACACCCTTTATTCCAACTCCCCTAGCCCCCAATACCCAGTTCCTTTCCCTTTCACCATCTTTACCATCTACCCACCATGCACACCTCTCTCTCCCTCTGTATCCCTGACCCCATTCCTCCCTCTCGCAGTCTGATCAATCTCCTTTCTTCAGCAGATGGCTTCACCTTCACTTCTTCCCTTTGGCTCCATTTACCTCCTCCCCTGCTTTGTCTGCTTCTACCTATCACTGCTTCTCAATTCCACCCCACCTGACTCCATCGCTCCTCTTTGGTCCACCTATCCCCTGCGGACCCTCTCCCTCTGTATAAATTTACCAGCTTTCCCTCGTCTTCCTCAATCCTGAAACAGGGTTTTGACCTGAAACATCAACTGCCTCTTTCCCTCCACAGATTCTAGATGAGTTGCTCCAGCAGTGTGATTCTTGCTCTTGGTTCCACATCTGCAGTATCTTGTGGGCTATATTTTGAAAGCACTATTCATCTTGCAAATACTACTGTATTCCACATTTATCCAAGAAATTTTCTATTCAAGTTTCTTCTATCTGCACTAATTTTTTTTGGCATGTGCATGCCACTGAGATAAGAGGTCTTGTTTATATTCCTACTTCATTTTTAAGGAGTGAAATAGCAAGTAAAAGGGCAGAACAAGTTTGGTCTACTCTAATGAAGCCTCTATAAAGTCATTTCTCATTTCCAGACACCTAAAGTTTCTCGTGGCCAAAAAGAGTTGAAGTGACGAAAGGCCAATATCAGCCATTGTGAGGTGCCAAAGAAAATTGATTGGGGAAAGGTAGGCTAAATTCTTAATGTCAAGGCCTAACAATGGACTTGTAAAATAAAGCATATGTGTGGGGATAATGTGAAAACACAATGCTGGAGAAACCTGCTGAGTTTCTCTAGCACTTTTGTGTACTGTACGTGACCCCAGCATGAGCAGATTTTCCTCTTTACCTTCACACTCTTACTGGTACAAGAAGACGTAAAATTTTCAGAAAACAACACCTAAGTGTGTTTTGTCAATCCTCAGAAAATTCACAGGACATTGATTTCTCCACCCATATTTTCAACAGGTTGATATCCTGCTGTCTCTTTTAATAGCACTCCACACTATCCACAACTCAATTAATTCATCTCAAGATCAAACTAGTCTGGCCTTTCTACAAGCAGAGGTTCCCTTTGATATTTTGTTCTGGTCCCAACACGTTTATCTTTCCGTGTGTCACTCATTGAATGGTGTCACACCAACAACCTTGCGCTTGACATTAGCAAAACCAAGGAGATGATGATGGGCTTCAGGAGGACGTCAGGAGAAAACGACCCAGTCCTCACTGAGGGCTCAGTAGTGGAGAGGGTCAAGAACTTCAAATTCCTTGGTGTTAACATCTCTGAGGATCTGTCCTGGATCCTCCATGTCGATGCAATCATGAAGCAGGCTCGCCAGCGGCTTTTCTTTGTGAGGTGTCTGAGGAGATTTGGTATGTCACTGAAGACTCTCATAAACCTCTACAGGTGTACCATGGAGGGAATTCTGGCTGGTTACATCACTGTCTGGTATGGAGATGCCAACTCTCAGGAGAAGAAAAAACTCCAGAGGGTCGTTAACTCAGCCTGCGATATCTCAGGCACCAGACTTCACTCCATCAAGGACATCTACAAGAGGCAGTGTCTTAAAAAAGCAGCCTCTATCCTCAAGGACCCCCACCACCCAGACCATGCCCTCTTCACCCTGAACCATCGGGGAAAAGGTACAAGAGCCTAAAGATGAGCACAAGGACAGCTTCTTCCCCTCCACCATCAGATTTCCAAATGATCAATGAACCAAAGACACTGCCTTATATGACTTTTCAAGCACTGTTTTTATATAATTTTGTAAGGTGGTTTATATGAATGTTCCAACTGTGACGCTGCCACAAATCAATGAATTTTGTGACTTGTTCATGACAATAAATTCTGATTCTGAACCTGGCTCATTCTTCACTCCATTGTAAACACAAGAGATATAGTATGTCATTCATTATAAATACTATGCAGTGCCCTCCATTATGTTTGGGATAAAAACATTTTTGTCCTCAGTTTTAAATTTGTAATCAAACTATTACATAGAATTAAAGTGCACATGACAGTTTTTATTGCAGGTTATTTGTGTACATTTTGGTTTAACCATGTAGAAATTACAGCTCATTTTATACATAGCCCCCTCATTCAAGGCACCATAATGTTTGGGACATTTGACTTCTCAGATCTGTTTAATTGCTTCATTGGTGCAGGTAGACGAGAGCTGGGCTTCCTTCGCAGCTTTTGATCACCTTTGGAGTCTATAGTTGCCATTTTTCAACATGAGGACCAGAGTTGTCCCAATGAAAGTCAAAGAAGCCGTTATGAAGGTGGAAAACAAGAACAAAACAAAGAGACATCACCCAGATCTTAGGATTACCAAAACCAACAGTCTGGGTCAGCATTAAGAGAAAGAGTGAAGTGGTGAGGTCTTGAGGCCAAGATTAACCTGTGTTAAAGTGATGGCAAGAGCAAAGTGTGGAGGCGTACAGGAATTGCCCAAGATCCAAAGCATTCCACCTCATCTGTGAAACGTGCTGGTGGGGGGTGTTATGGCCTGGTCATGTCTGGCTGCCACTGGTACCTGGCGCTTTCATCCTCGTTGATGATGTAACTGCTGATGGCAGTAGCAAAATGACCTGCTGAATAGAAATATCTGCTCAGGTTTTAGCAAATGCCTCCAAACTCATTCGATGGTGCTTCATCCTACAGCAAGACCATGATCCCAAACATACGGCTAAAGCCACAAAGGAGTTTTTCAAAGCTAAATCCTGGAAAATTCTTAAATGGTCAAGTCAGTCACCTGATCTAAATCCAATGGAGCATGCCTTCCATATGCTGAAGAGAAAGGACAAGCCCCCGAAACAAGCAAGGAGCTGAAGATGGCTGCACTAGAGGTCTGGCAGAGCATCACCAGAGAAGATAACCAGTACCTGGTGATGCCGATGGATTATAGACTTTAAGTCGTCATTGCATGCAAGGGCAGCAAAGTACTAAACACAACTATTTTAATATGCATACCATTGTTATGTCCCAAATATTCTAACCATATAACAGTTTATGGCATGGAAACAGGCCATCTCGGATCTTCAAGTCCACGCCGGTTCACTCAAACAACTCTGCTAGATCCCCCTGCCTATTCTCCGCCCACAACCCTCCAACCCCCTCCCATCCATGTATGTATCCAGCCTCCTCTTAAATGAAAGAATTGACTCTGCCTCAACTATTTCCTCCGGAAGATTATTCCATTCAGCCACCACTCACTGAGTGGAGAAGCAACCTCTAATGTTTCTCCTAAAATTTTGCCCCCTTACCCTCAACTTGTGTCCTCTTGTTTCAACCTCCCCCGTTCTGAAATGAAATAAAGTGCAGTGCTTCCTGAGGAGTGATTAAGCCATTTCAGAAGGTGACACAGCAGAAGAATTCTTATAACACTGAAGGAAGAAATTCAGCACATTGATTCTATGCTGGCCCCTAGCAGAGTAATAACTCAGTGCCACTTCCCCATTCTATTTCTGTAGCTCTGCATATTATTCTCCTTCAAGTGGATACAGCCCAGGTCATCACAGGAAAAACCCTCCCCACTATTGAGTACATCTACATCTACAGGGAACGTTGCTGTTGGAGAGCAGCAGCAATCATCAAAGACCCACACCACCCAGCACACGCTCTGTTCTTGCCGCTGCCATCAGGAAAGAGGTAGAGGTGCCACAAGACTCACACCACCAGGTTCAGGAACAGCTGCTCCCCCTCCACCATCAGACTCCTCAACGACAAACTCAATCAGGGTCTCATTTAAGGACTCTTACTTGTGCACTTTATTGATTTTCTTTTTTTCTCTGTATTGCAGTTTGTTTATCTGTTTACAGTTCTTTATTTGTTGACCTGTTTACGCTGTGTACCGTCTACTTTTTTCACTACCAATTAATGGTAATTCTGCTGTGCTCGCAGGAAAAAGAATCTCAGGGTTGTATGTGATATCATGGATGTACTCTGACAATAAATCTGAAATCTGAACTCTTCAAGTGTTGCGCCAATTATCTTTGAAATTTCTGACTGAATCTTTTCATCATTCCAGATCAGAACTATTCTCAGAGAGAAAGAGCTTTTCTTCACATGCTCCCATATTTTTTGTGCCCATTATGGAGCCCCTTGAATCGCTTGCTCATAGGAACATATTTTTTTTAATACTAACTCCATGAAAGTCGGTCATAATATTGGACAACTCCACGTTCCATAGTCTATGCCAAAGACCAAAGTCCCCCTCCCCAGAAATATTCGAGCTAATATTTTCTGACCTCTCGACAACCTTTTGCCCTTCCTTAAGTCGACTGAGTAGAACTGGGCATACTGCTAACCACAACGAGAAGAAATGAATAAAGGAGAAAGTGGAGAAGCCAAATCCAGTGACACCATCAGGAATTAGCTCTGGTCTTGGATGCATACTGACTGCAGGCAAAAATAAATAACGTTAAACTTAGCAAAGATCAAATTAATCCTTCACAAAGAAAGCAATGGTTGAAATATTGACAGAGTAGGGCTTTTCCCTCTGGAGTGATGAATGATGAGAGACAACTTAATATAGGGCTACAAGATTATGAGAGGCTTAGATAAAATAGACAGACAATGTCCTTTTTCCTGGGGTGACAATAGCAAATACTAGAGGACGTCTGTTTGATGTGAATGGAGGAAAGTTTAGGGGAGATGTGAAAGGGGTAAGTTTTTTTTACATAGAGAGTGGTCGGTGCCTGGAATGTATTGTTGGGGGTGGCGGTGGAGCTTGGTACAATAAGAACATTCAAGAGAATCTTAGAAAGGCACAAAATAGAGAGTTATGGATGTGAGGCAGGGAGAAATTAGATTGTTATGGAGTAGGTTTACATAGGTCAGCACAACATTGTGGGCTGAAGGGCCTGCACTGTGCTGTTCTATGTGTCACCTTCTGAAACGAGAACCTGTAATGAAGGACAACATTGGAGGGCCATTGGCAATAGAAGTGATGAGATCATTTACTGCATAATCAGTCCAAAATCAGTTTGTTGCACATTATTTTGATGTTCACAGTCACAGCACCCACTGCACGCACTCCCTGAGCAATAAATCAGAGCAGGAGGGGCCACTTTGCCCTTCCAGCCTGCCCTGTCATTCTGCCCAAAAGCCCTTCTTCATCAGAACCAGAAAGAGAAAAAAACTAATTGGTGTTATGTTGCAGAGACGGAGTCACTTGAAACGTGAGCTCGGTTCCTCTTCCCCAGATGCCTTCTGACCCACGGAGGGCTTCCAGCATTTTCTACAGCTATGATGCCTCCATTTAACAATTTTCACTTCAGACTTCTTTCCTAAACGACATTTTAGAGGGAAAGTAATTCATGGCATTTATTTCAGAAGTGATTCCAACACTCAGTCACTATTACGATAAAAATCATTACATGAGTTACACTTGTGTAAAAACCTCTTCCCCTATCTGGCGCTTAATTTTAGGAGAACTCTTCTCTTGGGTTTAAAATACATGGAGCTTTTCCTCTATGAGCTTTCAGTCAATCTAGAAAAAAAAGAATTAATTGTGAAATGTTGTGAAACTATGTTAATTCCAATAATAATATCCCATGTTATACTTTACAAATTCTTTGCTTCATGTGTCTTTAGTATGGGAGGAGTCACGTGATGGAGTAGTGGCCAGTAGAGAATACCAGCCCTCTCCAGAAAAGAAGAAAAAAAGTGAAGAAAAAGCAAAGCCCCAGATACACAAAACACAACAAATAAAAGATAAAGGTGTGGAGAAAATGGCACCTAAGAAAGAAAAACCAAAAACAACGAGAAAAAATGAAGGAAAGACGCTAGAAGAGAAAGGTGAAGGCCTTAGCTGCACGAAAAAGCAGGGACCCGCTGTGGAAAGAGGAGCTCCCCGAGGTTAGTGGAGACCCTGCAGGGTCGCAACCTACTGACCGCAGAACTGCAAAAATGGCTCACTGAGCCAAACAGAGGTGCGCAACTGCGCACGACAAGGGGAACATAGACTGGAGGGGGGACCAGCTGTGGAGTGAAACTCCACAGCACGAACAGCGAAGAGATGCCCAACAGCAGGGCTCCTAGCTGGAAGATAAAGAAAGCAATGGGAAAGGGAGGGGTGAGAAAGAAAAACAGAAGCAGGAGGCCCAAAGGATAACCAGCCAAGGAGACAGCAAAGGAAGCATGGGCCAAAGAAAGATGTGGCTGAAAATAGACTCCCTGGAAAACCATAGTAGAAGGGACAATGCTAAAATTGTTGGGTTAAGGGAGGGTATAGAAGGGAGGGATATAATTATCGTCCTTCAAGACTGGATCCTGAAGACACTGGCCAGAGACAAGGTGGGGGATAATATAGAAATAGAAAGGGCGTATCAGTCCTCTGCCCCACGTCTGGGTCCTGGGCAGAAGGCATGTTCTATCTTGATGAAACTCTTAAGGTTCCAGAATTCCGAATTTTGCGTGCAGCAGCCGTTGGCGCAAAGGAAAGGGGAAGCGCCCATTGGAGATTAACGGGCAAAAGATATTTTTTACCCGGACATCAGTGCAGAACTGTTAAAAAGGAGGAAAGAGTTTAATTTAGTAAAAAGGACGCTCAGGCAGAAAGGATATGAATTTGCTCTTCAGCGATGCTGAAAGTAATGATGTCCGAGCGGGGAAAAAAAGAATTTTTCACAGATTTTAGGCGGCCCAGGAATATGCCAACAAACGGCCAAACTGTGTGCTGTAGGCTTGACATGCTGTCTGGAGAGTCGAGGAAAAAGGATTGGATGGGGAGGAGGGTGTAGTAGGGGTGTGGGGGCAGCACAGATGTTGGGAGGATCTCTAGGGCAATGATTAATACAATTAAATACCTGAGTTTTAATGTTAATGGATTAAATGATTTGGTGAAGAGGAAAGAGTCTTGGCACACATCCAAAAAAATTGAAAGTGGATATAACCTTTCTCCAAGAGACACAGCTTTCAGAAAGAGAGCATCGGAAGTTAAAAATAGGATGGGTGGACCAGACAATGTTGTCTTCTTTTAATTCTAAGGCAAGGGGAGTAGTGATTTTGAGAGGGAAGAATGTTCCAGTGAGGGTGGAGAGCGTGGTCAAGAATAAAGCAGGAAGATATGTAATGGTAGACTGTCAGATATATTCAGAAACGTGGATCCTAGGCGGGTGAGGGGGGGGGGGTTGTGAGAGACGGCAGCGTGACTTGGGTGGCCAGGCAGGTGGGTGAATGGGTGGAGAGATGCCAGCATGACCCAGGCGGGTGGGGGGGGGGTCATATTATACACGGGAGTAAAATTTTTCCCCCTTTTTCTCCTCAAAAATGGGGGGGGGGGGCACATTATACATGGAACACATTATACATGAATATTTATGGTAACTGTACCTCTATTGCAGATAAATTCATCATTTGGGACACATTAAAGGCATATTTGAGAGGGTAAATAATTGGATATACAAACAATTCAGAGAATACTTGAGAGAGGTGGAACAAATGGAACAGGAGATTACTGGACTAGAAAAGGATTTTCAAGGAATGGCCTCAGAGGAAATATACAGAGAATTATCAAATAAGAAGCTCAGATATAATATGCTTCAAACCTATAGAATAGAGAAGGTCGAGGGAGAAATATAGGGGAAAGGGCCAATAAAGTTCTCTCCTGGCAGCTGAGGGCAGAACAGGCCTTGAGAACAATTAATGCAATACAAAAGGGGAATGACAGGATTTCGTACAAGTCGATGGAAATCAATGGTACTTTCCAGCAGTTTTATGAGTAGTTCTGTAGAATAGAGTTGAGGGGGGAACAAGGGAAAATAGACGATTTCCTTTCAAAATTGAACTACTAAATTTAGGACTAGAAGAGCAAGAGGGGCTGAATTCCCCCTTTACAACAAAAGAGATAGAGGAAGCATTAGGTCTACTGCAAGCTGGCAAGTCTCCCGGGGAGGATGAGATTACCCCCCCCCCCCCCCCACTGAATTCTACAGGGAATTTAATGATCTTTTGATCCCCCTCTTGTTGGGGGTTGTGGATCAGGCAATGGAGACCCAAACTCTTCCAGAATCTTTTTCAATGGCAATCAATATGGTGATTCCCAAAAAGGACAGGGACCCACTGAACCCATCTTCTTATAGACTCATCTCGTTACTGAATGCAGACTAGATTCTTGCCAATGCCCTGGCAAATAGATTGGCAAAACATTTGCCAAAATTAATAAATACTGATCAAGCAGGCTTTGTGCAGAAGCAACAGGCTGTAGATAATATAAGCAGATTGTTGAGCATTATTCACTTGGCACAGTCAAGGGGCAATCCAAGTGTAGCTGTGGGCCTGGATGTAGAGAAAGTATTTGACAAATTAGAGTGGGACTTTTTATTTAAAGTGCTGGAGAAAATGGGGTTGGGACCAACTTATAAAAATTGAATTAGGGTGCTATATCATGCACCCAAGGCTAAAGTAGTGACCAATAGGAAAGTATCTTCAGCCTTCCCACTATCTAGATCTAGCAGACAAGGGTTGACTATTCATATTAGCTATTAAATCATTGGTGGGAGCCATTCACTGAGATCCAGACATTAAGGGCTTCAGAGTGGGCTAGGAAGAACTCAAAATCAATGTTTGCTGATCATGTGCTGATATATCTGACAGACCCTGCAAACTCATTGACCAAGTTTCATTCCACACTGGAGAATTATGAGAAGATCTCTGGGTTTGGGATAAAAGTGAAATTATGCCACTCACAAAGGGAGACTACAATGAATTGGAAAAGAAAAGTCAATTGAGATGGCTGCAAACAGAGATCAAGTACCTGGAGGGTCAAGGTAGACAACAATTTACCAAATCTGTACCATCTTAATTATGTCAAGGGCGGGTCACATGATGTCGTGGGCTTAGGATGTTGAATCCTGACCCTCCTGAAAATCTGCGTAAAAAGTACCTTAAAAGTAATGTAACCTACACGAAAACTCATTTAAACAAACTTTGAATATCCACTTGCTCACAATCATGGGGAAAAAGAAGGAAAAAAAATCGCTGCTGACTTACCCATGCAATGTAAGGAAGACAAGAAGAAATGGACGACGAGGCCTAAGCTGACTCCGGAGCCGGGGGCGAGCGTTTTAGCTGCCCCGGAGACAGGAGAGCAGCCTCTGCTGCCACAACGAAGTGCACCGCACCCCGTGAAATGGGATGATGTCATTGAAGAGGAAGAAGCCAGAAGTCAAACTGGAAGTCAGCCAGGTCCATCCAAATCAGCGTCGGAGTCGGATAGTTCTGCTTCTGATTGTGACCAGGGAGAAGATGCAGATACAGAAGATACAGAATCGACCATACCCAGGGAAGGGAGTAATGATTAAGGTTAGAAGTATGAAAGTAGATGTGAAAGCAGAAATAAGTACAATAACTGAAGTTATGAACATTATGAAAAAACATATTGATCAAAATAAACATGAAGTTAATAAATTGAAAGAAGATATGGAGGAGGTCAAGGACAGAATGTCACATATGGAGAATAATGAGTCTGCTTTGACTGTTCTAAATCAAAAGCTATGCTGAAAAATTTATGTTTTGGAAAATTATAACAGAAGGAATAATATTAAAATTGTGGATTGGAAAGAAAGGTTGGAACAACAAGATATGCCACAATTTTTGTCAAAAATGGTTACCAGTAGTACTGGGCCAAGAGTACTTTGAGGGAGAAATTGAAATTGAAGGGAGTCGCAGAGCCCTTCGATGTTAAATCCCCCTCCCCCCCACCGAACAAAACCCGTGTTCAGTATTGATAAAATTCCTGCATTATCAGGATAAAGAAAAAGTACTGAGAATAGCTACACAGCAAGCTCGTCAAAGATGCGTTCCAGGGGAGTAAAATTCTATTTTATCCAGATATCAATGAAGATCTTTTAAAGTAAAGGAAATGATTTAACTCTGTGAAAAAGACCTTGTGGGAGAAAGGATAGCATTCTTTTCTACGACACCCAGAGGATTTTTCTCTCAAATGGACAAACCAGATTCTTTTTAAAGAAACTTGCCAAATCAACAACTTGGCTGAAAACCTTGAAGATGTGTTTTCTTTTTGAATCATTGATTCTACATATTTGAGATGGAGTTTATTGATGATTTTGAAGTTTATTTTTCATATAAAATAAAAGAAATGTATTGTTTTTTCAGGGGGTTGGGTAGAGGAGGGGGAGGGGTTCATTTTCGTACATTGTTAAATTGGTATTATATTTAGCACTGTACTTGACTTTAATTCATATTTTTCCTTTACATTCTTGCATTGTCAGGTGGGCAGAGATCAAATACGGAGGATACAGAATTGCTTGGTGGACGTTTGAGGGACAATGTGATGGAATGAAAGGTTAACTAAACAGTAATGAGTAAATTGATAAAACTCTTAAATTTTAATATAATTTGGATTAATGGGTCCATCAAACAGAAGAAGATATTAGTGCACATTACAAAGATGGTTGTAGATATAGCCTTTTTACAAGAAACGCATCTGACAGAAAAAGAGCATTTACAATTGAAAAGAGTTTGGGTTGGCTATGTTCCAACTTCTTCATTCAATTCAAAATCAAGGGGGGGTAGCAATTTTATTTAATAAAATCTTCCAATCGACATCCAACATGTCGAGTCAGATTCAGCAGGTAGGTTTGTGATGGCTCATTGCCAAATTTACTCTGAACTAGGAACTCTTTTGAATATCTATGCAGCTAATACTGATGATGAGAAATTTATACAAGAAACCTTCCTAAATCTAACGAATGCTAAGGAGAATAAAGTGATAGGAGGAGATTTTAATTTTTGTTTAGATCCGTTATTAGACAGATCTTCAAGAGGAACTAATAGAAGCAGAGCAGGAAAAACAACCATAACTTTAATGAAAGATCTGAACTTAATAGATATATGGTGGAGGCTCCACCCAACTGATAGGGGTTATTCTTTTTATTCAAACTGATGTGATTCATATTCCAGAATGGACTTTTTCCTTACTTTCAGCGCAGTTTCAAAGTAGAGTATTCCAGGCAGATTATAAAGCACGTATTTTGTATGACCATTTATTGTTACTGATTGAAATGCCTGATAAGAAAAAAACAATCTCTAGACAGAGATTAAATAGCTTGCTTTTAAAGAAGTCGGATTTTTGTGTTTTTGTACATGAGCAAATTCAACTGTATTGTGAGATGAATTTACATTCAGTAACTGACAAATCTGTGATCTGGGATGCACTGAAAGCATATTTGAGGGGACAAATTATGTTAATCTTCTAGGATAAAGAAAGACTATGAAGGAACTAGATAAACTTGAATGTGAGTTAACAGATATGGAAAAGGATTTGCATATTCAAAGGCTAGAAGATACAAGAAGGTCTTTAATTAACAAAAATACTATGCAGATATTGAACAGAAAAAGCAATAATGAGAACCAAGCAAAGATATTATCAATGATCACACAAAGTGATAGCATAGCAATTAAAAATGGAACAAACTTCTAGAACTGAAAATGGTTCCCAGAAAAGTCTTACTCATATTAGTTATAAACCACAAGAGATAAATGACGCTTTTCAGGATTTTTACTCAAAATTGTATAGTTCAGAATCTTTAAAAGATGATAATAAAGTTGATGGCCTGTGTTATCTTTGGAAGAACAGTCAGAACTGAATTCTCCCAATGATCAGGTGGAAATTAAAGAAGCAATGAGTACATTACAGGCCAATAAGGCCCTGAGAGAAGAAGGTTTCCCAGCTGAATTTTACAAGTAATTTAAGGATTTATTGCTTCCTTTATTTATGGATATGATCCAACTTGCTTCAGTGACCTAACCACGACCTGAATTTTTCTCCCACTGTGATAATTACGATAATACTAAAAAAAGACAGATTCTTTAAAACCAGCTTCATATTTCTTTATTAAATGTGGATTATGAAATTATGGCAAAAGTTCTGGCTAATAGGAATAGATAAAATGATTACTACCAAAGTTAATAAATTCTGATCAAATAGGTTTTGTTAAAAGAGACTCGCTGCTGATAATGTAGTGAGATTATTAAGTACTACTCATTTAACACAATCAAGAGGAGATTTTAGAGTCACAGTAGCTTTGGATAGTAGCAGAAAAGGTCTTTGATAGATTAGAATGGTATTTTCTCTTTCAGGTATTGGACAAATTTGGTTTGGGAATTTCTTTTATTAATTGGATTTAAGTCAATCCAAAGGCAAAAGTGGTAACTAATGGGCACATCCCAACTTTTTTAAATTTACAGTGATCCAATAGACAGGGATGCCCCTTATCGCCAGCATTATTTGTATCGGCTATTGAACCTCTTGCGGAGATGATTAGGCGGGATGTGCTTATTAAGGGATTCAGAGTTGGTCATGAGGAACATAAAATGAGTCTATTTGTGGACGATGTATTGATATATTTGACCGAACCTGAGTCTTCCTTGAGATAACTCCATCTCCGATTAGAAGAGTACAGACAAATCTCAGGTTACAAGGTAAAGTGGGACAAGAGTGAAGTTATACCATTTACAAAAGGTGATTATATGACCTGCCAGCAAAATACTCAATTTAGATGGCCAAAAAATTGGATTAAATATTTGGGGATCAGAACAGATAATAACTTAAAGAATTTATATAAATTTATATACTTCATAAGGTTGAAGAGGATTTAAAGAAATGGATGACATTACCTATAACTTTAATAAGAAGAGTTAATTGTATAAAGATGAATATTTTCAAATGAATTCAATATCTCTTCCAAATATTACCTATTTTATTACCTCAACAGATTTTTAAAGAGCTGAATAAATGGATTTGGAAAATTTTTATGGAAGGGTAAAATATCTAGAGTATCCATGCAGAAATTAACATGGAAATATGAATTAGGGGGATTGCAATTGCCCAATTTTTACAATTACTATAGATCAGATCAAGTGCATTTTATTATATCTTTTTTTGAAGAAGAAATTACCCTGACAAGGATCAATATAGAAATGGAGAAAATTGAAGCGAAGTCATCTACGACTTTTCTTTATAAACGGAATTCAAGATTAATGTCAGGAATTAAAGATACACCCTTACTGAAACATTTAATAGATATCTGGGGTAAGATAGATGGGGAAATTGGGACAAAGTGGGGTATATCACCGTGGACCCCTCTGTTCCAGAATAACTTGATACCGTTCTCCCAAGATAATAAATTTTTGAAATTGTGGTATGATAAAGGAATTAAGATAATAAAAGTCTGTTATGAACAAGGTCACTTGATGTTTTTTATTCAAATGAGGGATAAATATGAAATATCTAGAAATATGCTTTTTTGCTATTTTCAAATAACGTGATTTTTAAGGGATAAATTAGGACCAGAAAGTTTCCTGCCGTCATGTAGTGATGTGGAAACTCTTATTCGACGAGGGCCAGTATGGAAATTTACTTCTGTAATATACTTGATATTACAGAGAGCAACATGTAAACCGGGTCTATACAAATCTAAACAGAAATGGGAACAGGATCTCAACATTACAACTGATGAGCAACTATGGATGGATTTGTGTAGAGTTTGCATGCCAAACACAATTAATGTGCAGTATAGGTTGGTACAATATAATTTTTTTACATCAATTATACATCACACCATATAAGTTGCATAAATTAAAATTGGATTTATCAAATAAATGTTTTAGATATGGTCTAGAGGAAGGTACCTTTCTGCACTCTACATGGATGTGTCCAAAAGTAAGACTGTTTTGGGTAAAAGTAGGGAAATTATTAGAACAAATTACTAATATTTATTTTTGTTAGGGAATGTTGAAGGAATTACACCTAAACTAGTCCTTATGCCTATTCAATGGAAATTTGTGAAAATATTGACAGTGGCAATAAAATGTATCACAGTTACTTGAAAGTCACATTCTTATTTGGGTATAGATACATGAAAATACAAAAATAAAATGAGTCTATTTGTGGACGAAAATACAAAAATTCATCTCATTGGAAAAAAAATTACTTATAATTTAAGGAATTTAAGGAATAAATATACATATTTCCAAATATGGAGCCCATACATACATGCATAAGATAGGTACTGTGAGTTAGTCTTTCTTCGTCGTTCCCTATGACCTCACCAGGTATTACAGATAATACTTGATAGTTAAGTCCTCTGTGCTCTCTGACCTTTTTGTTATTTTGTTGTTGTGGGGAGGAGAGGGGATAAAACCAGACTTAGTAGAAGAAATGTGAATATTCTTGATGAACGTGATTGTCGTTCTGTGAATTATTGGAATTATCTGAGTTTGGAAAAATCATGAAAAAAGATTTTAAAAAAGCATTTGCTGGCATTACTGTCTACTATAATTGTGGTAATATTTGATGGTGAATGTCATGACCACATTGAATTTAGCCTATAAGTTCATATGGAGTTCAAAGAAAAATCTTTTTGAACTTGCACCAGGGACATTCAAAATAAAAACAAGTGGCCAAACCCAATTCAATATGGGCCCAAAAAAAGTGAAGCAACATTGACAGAAACTCTTCACAAGTCCGTAGAGTTGGACAAAGGAGAAAGCAGGAGACAGCAGAGGAGCATCGGTCTCGCCCCTCACTGTTGATGCTTCCAGATATGCAAGAGCAGGCAGCATGACACAGAACAGCAGTGATACGACTGACTGTGCTCAGGGTCAGGCCTCCAGACAGGCAGGGGCCAGGCAGTGGGGAAACAGAACAGCAACACCAGGCCTGCCTCAGTCCTCAGACTTCCAGACAAACAAGGAGCAGGCAGCAGGAAACTGAGGAATAATGCCAAGCCCGAGGGTTTTATTTCCTGGGCAATGCCGAGTATCCTGCTAGTAAAACATAAAAGTGTGATATTACATGAATTCTCCTTTAGTCTCAGGTAAGGCAGACAAAGATTTGCCATCAGCACAAATTTCCCAGCACCCTTTATAGTCAGAGAAAGAGAAACAAAAGAGAGCACCCCCCACCCCCTGAGTCACCGTGTGCATGAATTTGCCTCTAGCACTCCCACAGCCTCCACAGCCACACAGGCTTCAGACCAAACCGTCAGCAACCCGAGCTTCAGATCCAAACCTCTGACATGATCAGGAAGTCCTCGGCATCCTCTCGCATCTTGGTTCCGATACCTGGTACCCCTTCAACCAGTTTCGAGCCAGACTCTAGCGGTCCCTAGCCTGGTGAAAGTCCCCTGACCACAGTCACCAGCAGGCTGTGTGGGTTCCTCGATTCGAGTCATCAAGGCTGCCGTTTGTGAATTCTTCAGCCTCAGAACCCCTCACTGATCCGCTGCCGTAAGTCACCTCCTCTGCTTCTCCTTCTTAAATGGGGATATTCTCCCCATTTTCTGGTGCCTTGCACCAGTCCCCTGTTTCCCCAGCATCTGCAACCCCTCATGGCTGCTGGCAATCATAGGTGCTGCCATCTTGGTCCTAGACCCCCGTGGTCTCAGGATTTTAAAATAAAACACCATTGGTTTCTTTACCAGACTATTTAAAGATTGCGCAGAGCCAATGGCAGTGGAACTGGACAGTTGGACCCTGAAGGGAAGCGCTGAATCTCCACACTCTGTGTGCACTGCCATTACCACTCAATTCTACCATACCTCATTTTATTGGACAAACACCCTGATGTACATATCACACTGATGTCCACCTGCACCTTATTAAACTGTTCCAGAAGTATTCAGAAAGTTGAGTTATATTCCAGATTTTGTGGTGTGTACATTACATATTTACCATGGGTAAATTCTACCCTCATACCCCTTACTTTTTCTATTCTTCCAGCACAGTCACAAATCTATTAAATATTTTGCACTACAAGTCAACCCCCACAATTCTGTGGACAATACAAGTGCCTTTATTTCTATTTTCACCCTCTATCACCCTCTATGACTCATCTTCCTGCCCCAATGTCTTTTTTACTCTTGCCTCTTTCTACCTTTGACTGACATCTACCACTCTTCAGTCTCCGTACTCCACCCCATCTCTCTCTCCCTTTCTCCCCCCATCTGTCCTTCACTTCTCCCAGGTTCACTAATGCCCACCTGGCTGCTGTCGCACTCCTTTCACCCTGTCCTCATTATACTGGCTGGCTCCCCTCTGCACTCTCAGCTTTGATGAAGAGTTCTGACCCAAAATGATGAACATTCTTTTTTCTCCCACTGATGCTGCTCGACCTGCTGAATTCCTCCAGCAGTTTGTTCTTTTCCTCAAGATTCAGATACAAAGTTAATCAAAAGATTTATAACAAATATGTATATTAAACTGCAAGAAAAGGAGAATGAGGAAACAAATGGTAAAACTAAACAAAAATGGGAACAAGATTTAAATATAAAGATAAAAAAGGAAACATGGGAGAAATTATGTTCTGGAACGATGAGAAATACAATAAATACGAGGCTACGTATGATACAATATAATTGGTTATACAGACTATACATTACACCGCAAAAGTTAAATAAATGGGACCCAACAGTATCTGATAGATGTTTTCGATGTAAAAAAGAAATGGGAACAACAATTCATGCAATCTGGACATGTGAGAGAGTAGAAAAATTTTGGGATGATCTCAATCAGATTTTAAATAAAATAACAGAAAACAATATACCAAAGAATCCAGAGATCTTTCTCCTAAGTAACATAAAAAACAAAGAATTTGGAATTGATTTGGAGGATGCACAAAAAAGATTTGTTAAGATAGCCCTAGCCGTAGCAAAAAAATGTATTATGTCAACCTGGAAATTGGAAGATAATTTGAAAATACAACAATGGTATATAGAAATGAATAAATGTATTCCATTAGAAAAAATAACATATAATTTAAGAAATAATATTGAAATATTCAAACAAGTATGGGAGCCTTACATTAAATACAATAGTGAAAACCTACCGGGGACAAACATTACCTAAGTTGATGGAAGGAGAAGGAAAGAAAAGAATGGACTCAGTAGAATTTCTGGTGTATTTTTGTTGAATGACAACATTGTCTGACGGGTTTAATGCAACCTAGATTGTATACCTAAAATGGATGAGAGGGGGGGGGGGTGGGGGTGGCTTGGGAGGAGGGGGGGGGGGGAGAAAAAGTCACTGTATATGTGTGAAAAAGAAAAAGTGTACATCATGGCTAATGTGATTTATGGTGTGAAAAAAAAAAAGATTCTATACTCTGGCCAAGGTTGTGTAACTTCCCATAAGTGTAATTGAGCTGCAATTTGTCCAAGACCTACACATCCTTTCTAGCTGAGGTTTCTACTCAGATAGAAATGATTAAGTTGCCTTTTTGAGGTGTCACATGTACCTCATCCAAGCTTCCTTGTTAAATTAACTCACACTAGCTAAACCTGGAATTACCACTAATTGGTAGTCCAAAAAAAAACTGTACATAATGTACACATGTAAACAAATAAAGAAATGTAAACGACTGACTGAGAGGGAATAAAATCAATAAAATGTAAAAGTAAGAATCCTTAAATTCCAAGAAATTATTAATTTTTCATTATATCTGCTCAACTGTATCAGTCCTGAAATAAGTAACTAACAATCTCTGGTCCCCAGTACAAGTTTAGAATTTGGTTTAGCTAGAATCTGCTGAGAAATTTCTCACAATTTCATTGATTTTGCTATTAATAATTTTATTTATGAATTTAATTATTTACAGAGAATCCGGCACTGTCTGTAAGGAATTTATATATTCTCCCTGTGTTAATATCTGTATAAATAAGAACTACATTTCCCAGCATGCAACGCGCAGAAGCGACTTAAAACGGGGGTTGTCGCTGGAAGTTGGTTGAAGCAGCTCAAGGAAAATAAAGTTGGTTAAATGATAAATCTACGTAAAGTCGTGCTTCATGAAAGAAAAAAACTCATATCTATCCGAATACGAGTCCTCGTTGTGACATGTAACCATGCGGGTGCTACATTAATCTATATATTTTGGACTTGTTCGAGCCTTAGAAGACACTGGATGGAGGTTTTTCAGATAATAAGGTACCAAGGATTGTATTAGAAAAACTGGACATAGGACTATGGACTGGGAGGACTTAGACTTCCAGATTTCAAAAAATATTACCTAGCTGCACAGGCTAGATTGCTCACAGCCTTCTTCACTGAAGACAACCCCCTGTCTTGGATTCAATGGGAATATACTCAATGGAGGAGGGGGAAGCAAAGGACTTTATCTATAAATGGAGTTTCAAATCACTAAATAAAAAGATGGATAACCCCACTCTAATTCATATGATTAGAACTTGACAAGAAATTAATGAATGTAGAGGAAAAAGTAGGGTTATCAATAAAAGCTCCATTGTGTAAAAATGTGTTATTGCCTATGAACATGGGCAATAGAATATTAAATTTGTGATATGATCAAGGTATAAGATATATTAAGGACTGTTACATGGAAGGAACTCTTGTCGTTTGTACAATTAAAATGCAAATATGGCTCGGCTCTGCAAAATGGCAGGGGAGAGGGAGGGAGGGAGGGAAGGAGGGAGTGGAGAGAGAACATTCCAGTAAGAGGGGCTGTATGGTGACCTTCAAACATAAAGGGCGGCATCTAAAGCCACAGCTACTGATTGTAGAGAGGAGAGTACAATATTAGATCTGAGTGCACGTGAAGAGCTCGACCTGGTGAAAAGAGTTTTCATAGTGGCTCACAGACCGAAGATAAGTACACAACACTCAAAGTAGAAAGGATAACTACAATAGAAAACCGATACCTTAATGTGCAGAGAGAATCAACCTCATTACATGAACTGGAAAATGAGTTGGCAAATAAGGATGGCCTCTTACACCAGCGAGAAGACAAAAATAGACCGTTACTATTAGTCTGGAACTCGCTGAACAGAAACTGCAGCAAACAATGAAGCGAGCAGAAATGTCATCAGAGGTAGAAACTGAACTTGTCCACTGAATTGCAGCTCTGGCAAAGGTTGAAGAGCGGCATGGCAACGCAGAAGAACATTTAAAACATTTAGATACTCAGATTGACTCTAATGAGCAACTTCAGCTGCATCTGAAAGAAAGAATAGTTGCATTAGAGCAGTGGTTCCCGACCTTTTTCTTCCCACTCACATACCACTTCAAGTATTCTCATGTCATTGGTGCTCTGTGATTAGTAAGGGATTGCTTAAGGTGGTATGTGAGTGGGAAGGGAAGGTTGAGAACCACTGCTCTAGACCCAATTGTTACCAGAATATTTTGCTTGAGAAAAATTGTCATTGGCCCATTTCCTTTGGAGTTATGAAACCGTGCACATAACAAGTCAATTAGGCACGATTAAAACAGTGGTTTTCAAATTTATTTCTTTCCACCCACATACCACCTTAAGCAATCCCTTACTAATCACAAAGCACCTATGGCATAGGCAATACTTAAAGTGGTATGTGAGTTGGAAGAAAAAGGTTGGGAACCACTGCATTAGAGGATAAGAATGTATCAATACAAGAAAACAACTCGAAGAGCCTCTTCATAATGAGGACTTTGAAAATGCAAACCATCTTCTTTCAACTTTAAAGCTTAAAGGAGCTCCCACAATCTATTAGTCCATGTCTTGATCTTCAGGAAGTCAACATTATTAACTTAACTATATTATTTAAACCTTTTTGGGAAATTTAATTATATCCTTAAGCCAGGATGATTCAAGTAAGGCTGCCATATTTTAACAAACACATCATATTTCTTTCTCAGATTATGTTATCTTTTCCTTGGGGCACAACTTTGCATTTCCATATTCCAGTGAGTAATAAGTAGGGAAAAGTTGGACTTCCATGTAACAGCTAGACATTTCCTGGCCCCCTCTTTGCCCTGGTGTCAGGCAAGGCAAGAGATGTCACTTGGGATGAAGAATTGTCGGCAGCATTCGAGAACACCAAGGAAGCCCTGGCTAAAGCTGTATTGCTAGTCCACCCAAGATCGAATGTCCTGACAGTGGATGCATCCAGTACGGCAGTAGAAGGGGTGCTTGAACCCCTTCCATTGATAGGCATTGGAAACCATTGGTTTTCTTTATCAAGCACCTAAGACCACCAGAACACAAGTGCAGTGCTTTTGATCGAGAATTGTTGGCACTGTACCTAGCTATTAGACATTTCAAGTACTTTCTAGAAGGCAGGAATTTCATGGCTTTTACAGACCACAAGCCACTTATATTTGCCTTCACTAAGGTGTCAGATCCATGGTAGGCTCGTCAACAGAGACATTTATCATATATTTCTGAGTTCACAACGACCATCAAACACGTCTCAGGAAAGGCCAACAAAGTAGCAGATGTGCTGTCTCACCCGGCCATACAATCCGTGCAGACCTGAGCCAAATGGCAGACGAAATTCCGTGTTACGCAACAGGAAACTCAGAACCTGCAGCTGGAAGAAATTCCAGTTGGCCCGGGGGAGCTCACACTTCTGTGTGACGTATCTACAGGTCGTCCTTGCCAAATCGTTCCAGTGGCCTGGAGGTGACAAGTTTTTGACATGGTACACAGGTTGGCACATCCATCAATCAGATCGACTGTCCGGATGGTAGCCAACAGATTTGTGTGGCATAGCCTTCAAAAACAGGTCAGCAATTGGGTGAAGACATGCACTTGTTGCCAGACATCCAAAGTCCAGCCACACACGAAAGCCCCACTACAATCTTTTGAGCTGACGCATCAGAGGGCATTTGAAATCGGCCGTTACGGTGTATCTGCAGGGACCTACGAGGTTGATGAATTTTTGTGGGTACTCTTGGGACATACAGACAGCACCTAAGGATGATATATTGCCTCAACGGCAGAACTGGTCTACGGCGCACCCCTGATTGTTCCAGGAGAATTTGTATCAAACTCACAAGAACGGGAGGAGACGCCCACAACAATCCGAAGCAAGTTCCGCAAGAAGCTCAGTTCTTTACTGCCCATACCGAAATCTCAACACGGTCAGGTCAGGTCCTACATACCCCAAAACTTGCAGGATTGTAAGTATGTTTTTGTACATAAAGGAACACACTGAACACCATTCCAACATCTGTATGAGGGTCCCTTCGAGGTACAAAGACACAATGGTTCGACGTACATTTTGGACATCGGAGGTAAAGAGGAAGCTTTTGCAACTGATCACCTCAAACCTGCCCATCTGGATCTGGACAGACCAATTGTGGTTCAGGTGCCTCAGCGAAGTGGAAGGCCACTCAAACAAAAAAAAACAGACTTTGGGGGTCTGCAGCAGGATTGCCGGTTTGGGGGGGGGGGGGGGTCATGTGGCAACTCACTAACCAGCAAGCGAACCGGCTCCTGAAATGGTGGATGTGCTGTGGAAAATGCACAGGTTTTTATCTGGGCTGATGACATCACTGATGATGCCATTTCCTGTCCATGTAACAGAAGCAGTGACGTATACAAGCCCATCATGCAAGCCTGGAGGTCCCAGTCTTGCACTAGACTCCACAGAGTATACATCAACCTCTCCACACATGCATCAACTCGACAACATGTACAGTGATTCCACAATGTGTACATTGACCTCTATAGTAGCTCAGTATAGAAAACTTCGTTACATTCCCATATTCCCTTTTATGATTCAGTTTAAAATTATAAATCTTCTCTATCATATTTAATTCCAGATCTTGAGGGAGTCTCAATACCAAGTTACTAATCTGTAAATATCTAAACAAATGATGTTTAGATCATTTCAATTTAGAAGGTAATTGTTCAAAAGAAGCCAAATTTTGGTCAATAAAAAGTTGAAAGTCTAAACTGGGCTCTAATTGCCGACGACACTGCCTTAAATTTAGTTGTTCTCTAAAGAGACCACAAATTGATCCATCTCCTTTTCTCCAGCTCCCCACCCCTTTCCCTTCCTTCTCCTTTCAGCAAGCTACCCTCCAACCTCTCGCCCATCACTTCTCAGCATTTTTCTCTTCCTGTATCCTGTATCTGCCATTGTGAGCCTACGCTCCTTCCTTTCCCTTTCATCCCCCTCTCTCCTCGCCTTCTTCCCATCTTTCTCTTCAATCTGTTTTCCTTATACCTGCTGTGAAGGGCCCAGGCTCAAACCGATGGTTACCCTTTAACGGACACTGAGTTTCTCCAGTGCATTTGTGCATTGCACTCGACCAGAGCACCTGCAGACTTTTTTGCTTAACTTGATCCCTCTCTTGTCAGATTCATACAAATAACTGAAAATACCTGATTTTTGCTGAACATCAAATAAAAACTAAAACTGGCTCGATCTAGATGTTGGATCCACAGGTGTGCAGGCAATTACAAATCCACTTAGATATTATGACACTGCTTTCTGCTGTCATTTCCCATTAACCACAAAATATATTCAAGTCATCTAATCCCACAATTACCATATTGGACCACCACAAACATCAATGTTCAATAAGTTAATACTTCTTGAATCTTATTCCCCTTGCACAAACTCATTAGACTTTAATTAAAATTGCTTTAATAAACTCTGTACTTCCGATATCAGCCACCTAATGAAAAGAATCGCTTGAGCACTCAGACATGTGCTCACATCAATGAGAAGAATCAGAGGGCAGATTATTATCCAAATGGAGAGCACTGCAGTGAGTGGAGTTCCAAGGGATCTAGATGTTCCACTGCATGTTTCATAAAAAGTTAACAACCAACAAGTGCTTAAGAAGGCAAACGGGACGTTGGCCTTTCTCATGGAGGCATTGGCGTTTAAGAATAGGGAAATGTGACAGTGGCACAGGGTGTTGGTGAGGCCATATGTGGAATATTACGTTAAAATTTTGGTCCCCTTAGAGTCATAAAATCAGAGAGTTACACAGCAATGGAAGTGGTCCCTTTAGTCGAACTGCTCCATACAAAACAAGATGCCTTCCTGAGCTGGTACCATTTGCCTGTATTGACCCGTATCCTGTCATCATTCCTATCCATGTAACTATTTTTTAAAATTGCTGTAATTGTATCCATTTCCACTTCTTCCTCTATATACCCTCCACCCTCTGTGTAAAAGAGTGTCCCTCAGGACCCCTTTAAATCTTGCCCCTTTCAGCTTAAACCATCGGCCTATAGCTTGAGACACCTCTACCCTGAGAAAACATAGAGAACATTTACCTTGTGATTTTATACAACGTCGTCACCTCCATAGCTGGGCAACCAGAACTGCACACCATGCACCAAGTGCAATCTCTCATTATCTTGTACAGACTTGCTTCTCTTTCTCTGACTGCAAGAGGCGCTTCAGGCAATTTCTGCTGATGACGAATCTGTCTTCCTTACAGCAGGCAAAAACAAATTCCGTGTAATATTGCACTGTCTTTATTACATGACAATAAACTGAATCTTGATCTTGAACATGATGTCACAACTCTTGTATTCAGTGGCCAGAGTGATGAAGCCAAATGTGCCAATAGACTTCAGTGTCAACAAAGTAAAAGCACAAGCTAGAGGAACTCAGCAGGTGTCCTTTACATAGCAAAGATAAAAATGCATAACTGGCATTTCAGGCTTGAGCCCTTTGTCAAGGTAAGCTTCAGATGACACAACAGTCATCGGCCTCATCAGCAACAACGATGAGTCGCACTACAGAGAAGAGGTGGAAAATCTCGTGGTATGGTGAGAGAGTAACAACCTGAGTCTCAATGTGGATAGGATGAAAGAGTTGATCGTGGACTTCTGGAGGACCAGAAATGACCACCTTCCACTACACATGGATCAGGGGAGGTGGTGTGTGTCAACCTCAATTCATCGTGGTGCACAGAGGTGACAGTCATGTCCCAGTCCTGCTCCCCTGACCTGGAACATCTAGCAATCAAGTGCTGCCCATTCAACCTGCCAAGGGAGTTTGCCGCCATCATCCTGGTTGAAGTGTACATTCCACCCCAGGGAAAAGTCAGGCTGGCACTGGAGGAACTGAGCACAGTGATAGACAGCCATGAGACAGCACATCTGAATCCCTTCCTAATCACCGTGGGAGACTTCAATCAGGCCAACCTGAAGAGGTCTCTGACAAACTACCAGCAACATGTCACATGCGAGATCAGGGGAACCAACACACTCGACTACTGCTACACCACCATGAAGAATGCATACCGAAACATACCACGACCGCATCTGATCATCTGGCTGTACTTCTACTCCCGGCGAACAAGCAGCGACTGAAGATCACAGCAGCAGTAGTGAAGAAGGTGTAAGTATGGTTGAGGGAGGCGGAGGGGCGTCTGCAGGACACCTTTGAATAGGTCGACTGGACCATATTCAATGACTCATCCATAGACTTAAATGAATATGCAACATGTGCCACTGACTTCATCAAGACCTGCGTAGATGAGTATGTGCCCACACGCACATACCACGTGTCCCCAACCACAAACCTTGGATGAATCAGAGGATTTGCAACCTGCCGAGGGCGAGATCAAGGGCATTTAAGGCCAGGGATCTAGATCTCTGCAAGAAGTCCAGGCACAACCTGGCCATCTCTGAAGCAAAGTGGCAACTCCGGAGGAAGGTGAAGGCAGAGAAAGATACACACCAACTATGGCAGGGAGTGGAGGCCATTACAGCCTACAAAGAGAGGGTAAACACCAGAGATGACTGTGATGCTTCACTACCCAATGAGTTGAATACCTTCTATGGTCGCTTTGAGACGGAGAACCCAATAGATCCTATGAAAATCACTGCAAAGGCTGAGAACCCTGTGGCCTATATCTCTAAGGCTGACATTAGATCATCATTCAAGAGGGTCAATCCTCACAAGGCATCAAACCCTGATGGCGTACCTGGCAGATTACTGAAAATCTGTGCCAACAAAGTAGCCGGAGTTTTCACAGATATTTTCAATCTCTTATTGCAGTGGTCAGAGGTTCCCACCTGATTCAAAAGGGCATCAATCATCAGGGTGCCCAAGAAGACCAGTGTGAGCTGCCTCAATGACTACCACCCTGTAGCACTGACTTCTACTGTGGTAAAATGCTTTGAGAGGCTGTCATGGCCAGAATTAACATGTACCTAAGCAGAGGTCTAGACCAACTGCAATTTGCCTATTGTTACAATCGCTCCATTGTAGACGCAATATCGCTGGCTCTCCACTCAGCTCTGGATCACCTCAAAAACAGCAACTCATGCATATTGGCTGCTCTTCATCGACTACAGCTCAGCCTTCAATACCATTATTCCCTCAGTGCGGGTCAAAAAGCTCCAAACCCTGGGCCTTTGCACTCACCTCTGCAACTTGATCTTTGACTCCCTTATCAGAGACCACAGCCAGTATGAAATAGAAAGAACGTTGCCTCCTCACTGATTATCAACACAGGCGCATGCCAAGGATGCGTGCTTAACCCACTGCTCTACTCATTATATACCCATGACTTTGTGGCCAGGCACAATTCCAATGCTATCTACAAATTTGTTGATTACACCATGATTGTCAGCAGAACCACAGATGGCAATGAGGAAGCGTTCAGGAGGGAGATAGATCAGCTTGTTGATCTACATGTCTTCCATTTCATATTTTTTCATTTGGGGCAAGTCGTGACAAGGTATCAGCAAACACCTTCTCTTTGCCTGGTCTGTATTTTAAGTCGAAGTCGTAGCATTGTATTCATAGAAGTAATCTCTGCAGTCCAGCTGGTGCCTTGTTTAGGTTCTTTCTCTGGATGTGTTCAAGTGGGCGATGGTCATTTTCCACTATAAACTTTCTTCCAAACAGAAACTTGTGAAACTTCTCGACCACCAACAGTTCTCTCTCAATATTGGCATATCTGGTCTCTGCTGTTGTTAGTGCTTTTGAGGCAAAAGGTATTGGTTTTCCTTCTTGTACTAATGCTGCACCAAAGCCTCTGTTAGATGCATCTGCTTGCAAAGTGAGGGCTTTTCCTCTATCATCGTATCTCAACTCCACTTCTCTGGAAATTATTTCTTTGGGCTGGTCGTTAATGTGATGGTGACCACTGAAATTCCACTTCAGCAACTCTCTGATGTTTGCTGTGTAGCCTGCTATATGTGGTATGAAGGAACTCATGTATTGGACCAAACCAAGGAAACTTCTGAGTTCCTTTTTGTCCTTTGGGTACAAAATCTCAGCAATGGCTTTAACCTTCTCTTGGGCTTGGCTTTACCCCATCAGGAGTGTACACCATTCCGAAGAATTGGCATTCCTTCTCTTTTATAATGCATTTGTCTGCATTAAGTTTAATTCCAGCTCCTCTTGTTCTCTCTATGGCCTCATGTAAATGAAGATCATGAGTTTTTCCATCTCTTCCAAAAAACTGAATGTCGTCCGCAATGCCAACAGCACCTTTACACCCTCTGTAGGTCTCTTCAATCTTCTATTGGAACATGTCCTGGCTCACTTTTAGGCTGAAAGGTAGTCTCACGAACTTGTAATGACCAAATGGAGTATTGAACATTGTTAGTATTTTTGATTCCTCATCTAGTTTCACATTCCAGTATCTATTCTTAGTTTCTAGCTTGCTGAAGATTTTGGATCCTGTTAGTTCCGCTATGTTGTTTTCTAGTGTCAGTGTTGGGTAGTGACCCCTTTTTATTGCTTGATTTAAGTCTTTAGGGTCTTTAGCAGCCATTTGGTTTTTCTTGGACCACTATGGAATTTACCCAGTCAATCGGCTCAGTCACTTTGGCTATGACTTTTCATGTACTTTAGTTCTTGCTCCAGCTTCTACTTATGTTCTCGTGGTCCTTTCCTTGGGGCACGGACAACTGGTTTGCAGTTGGATCTATGGCAATGTGATATTCAAAGTCTCCAAAGCATCTAACTGAATCATCAAAGCATTCCAGGTACATGCTCATGAGCTCAGTCTTGTTTGTGACTGGAGGTCAGTTCTCCAATGGAGTGTCTCTGTTGATCCTTTTGGATATTGTCTTTGTCTGGATCTCATAATTGAAGAAATCAATTGTTATCCAGACCTAGAATTTCTGGTCCACCTGCATCTACCACATAGAATGTACAGAGGATGTTTTTTCTCTTATGGCACCCATTGATCTTAGCTCTCACTAGCTGCTTGATCATGGGTCCAACATAGGCCATTAATGTTACATTTGCTGTTTCCAATGCACCATCTTTTGGATACCCTTTTATTATGTTCTCTGGGAACATCTGATGGTAGAGTCTGAGTGGAAGGATGTTGCTTTGTTATCCCATATCCAGCTTCACCTTTAGGTTAAATATTGTAGGCTTGTTCTGGATTGTCCTTGTGTGCAACTCACTTCCTTCTTTCATCTCACCTGACATCTTGTGAAGGTGCATGGATTCTATGCCCAGAATCTGGGTGTCAGAGTCCTCATTGTTGTTTCCTTTTATGTGGTGGATCTTCTTGTCTTTTTTCTTCACTGGTATTACTGCTTTCTGCATACCAGACTTGCACATCTTTGCCCAGTGGTTTGCTTTACCACAGGCTCTACATTCAGAACTGTACGCGGGGCATTTGTTTCGGTCATCGAAGGGGTGTTGTCTGCCGCACTTCCTGCAGGTCTTTGGGGTTTGCACTTTTCTGACTGTGTTGTTTATAGCATCAACCCTTCCTTCTCTTTGCTGTGGGTAGGTCTGCATAGATAGGGATTTCATTTCATCCTCGTGGCTTTGAAGACTCTGGCTGTGTCTATATCTTCGGCTGGCTTCAAACTATCCTTTCCTATAAGAGACTTTTGCACTTCGGGATGGGCACTCCCCCATATTAGTTGATCAATTAATCTTTCCTCTATATCCTTATTCTGCATTTTGCAGCAACAATATTTAGTCTAGTGAGGAAGTTATTAACAGGTTCATCAGTCTCTTGCTTTAAGCCTTGAAATTCATAGCGTTTAATTCTATGATTAGACCTGGGTTCAAGGTGAGAAGCAAACTTTGCAAATATCTGTTCTGCATCATTTTTCTCCACCTCTGTGAGCTCCCAGCTATTAAATAAGTCAAGGCCTCGCTCCCCTGTCCAGAGAAGTATATAACTGACCTTCTCCTCTTCTGTTGCATTTTAAAAATAGTTCTTGAATGATAAATTGCACTTCTGCTGAAACCTTTTAAATGCTTTAACAATGTCTTCAGCCTCCCGTCCATCACTGAATGAACTAGTGTTGCTCAGCCATCTTTTTCAGTAATGTTTTTTTCTTCTTCCCCTTCTTATTTCAGCGACATAATCAATGGCATGACTTTATTCTTGTTTTCTTACACCACTGCCACCATGTGATGTCTGTGTTGCTTGGGAGGCTTCTTAAATAACTTAGAGATGCAAGGTTCAAATAACAGAAGAGACTTTACTTACTAATCCCTTCCACCATCATAGTAAAACTGTTCACACACACTCATGATATTATATTGTAGCGGCCGTGTAGCGGGCCGAATGGGCACACAGTGCGGCAATGCGAACTGTCACTGGCATGGTTCAGAACCAATAATACGGACGCTGCATACTCACCTAATGGACCGCACGCGAGAGATACCAAGTGCCGAGTAACGGCACGTCGAGCTGCTGAGTCTCCTGCCGGAAGGTGCGGAACCCTTACAAGACTAAATTTAAACCTGCTGGTCCTGTGGATCGGCAGCAATTGCATACTGATGTCCCACCTTGTCCCGTGGAGTCCGGGACATGCAGTATATAAAAGAAGCATGTAGACCTTGAATAAATCAGTCTTCAGTTGGCTAGTCCGGTGTGTGTCTTTTGTATTACTTCAGTAGCTCTACCGTAGTAGCCGCTACATTATTATTATTATTTTTATATATAAATACATAAATATAAATATATATAAATATACCCAAACACACACACACACACACACACACACACACACACACACACACACACACACACACACACACACACACACACACACACACACACACACACACGCTCCACAGTGGTGCACTGCAGTTACTACAATTAGAAGAGTATTTTACATGGTTACAAAATAGTTATCCTGACGATATAACATACGTGTGTGTGTGTGTGTGTGTGTGTGTGTGTGTGTGTGTGTGTGTGTGTGTGTGTGTGTGTGTTATGTGTGCGCGTGTGATATACCCAAACCAGTACTGTCCAAGCCAAAATCTACAAAGTTACTTCAAAGTTCAGTCTTTTAAATTGAGTGTTGAAACATAGCCCTTTGAAATGTGATGCCCAGAATTAATGATGAGCTGATGGGAAGACTGGAGTTGTCGCTGCTAAACACTCACGGATTCTCCTTGCGTTGCCTTTGAAGAAATGTCCATCCATATGAGCTCCTGGCCCTTTTGTGGGCAAGACTCGAACTGGGCGACCTCCACGAAGCTTCCAAGACCCTGGATCCGGTCTCTCCAAGTACCTTCACTGCTAGTCACACTTAAAATGAAGCCGTCTCTCCAAGTGACCTTCACTGTTAGTCACACTCAAAATGAAGCACTTTGCTTCCTAAAAGACCCTCCTGGTACAGGTCAATCCACTGAAAAAGCCCAGTCATTCACAGAACATGCTTTGGCCTGAATTCCACAGAAATGGCTGGTCTCAAGAGCGGCTTCAAAAAGATGTTTTCTCTTCAGCAGCCAGAATGGTTCTCCCTTGCAAAATCACAATATCTTTGCAAATGTATTGAATTCTGGAACAGAATGTGACAAACTTTCCCTCAGTTCTTCCAATGTATCAAATTATCACTGGGCTGTGACTTGTGTTGTGCTTGTGTGAAATGTTAACCATGACCATTTTGTCCCTCCTGTCTATACTATCCCATTTTACTAAAACAGGAGCTCATAATAATATCCAAAAACTTCGCAAGTCTTTCAACTGGTCCAGAGGGCTAAACAATGCACAGTAAAAGTCAGCTGGTCCACTTTAGATATATCTGGACTAGATTCCAATGAAACAGAATAATACTTGTATTTCTTCACTTCACAGATAATGTGATTCAGTCTGCTGGATCCAATCAGATTGAAGAATTTCTCCCATGTTGTTTTAGATGGGTATGATTTATGTCCCCTCCCTTTGTTTGAGTATTTGTATGCTCTGCCAGAAAAGGGTCAAATTTGGCCAGTAATTCTAACAACCCCAAGTAATTCCATTACTATCATGAAATAAAAGGCCTTGCTCTGCTAAAAATTTTACAACTTCAATTATTCGCTCTAGAAGCGTGCACCAATACTTTTGTTCAGTCTCCAGTTCTTTCACAAGTTGGGAATCGACACGTAAACCTTTGTTTTTGTGCATCAACAGTGAAATTAAATCTTATCTATGTGAGGAACTTTCTTCATGTCGATATAATAGATTGCTTGCATTTAAATATGAACATAATTATTTATTTGTATCATGTTATTAATGTCATTTGTAATGATTATGTACCTTGCAGCATGCAGTTCCCCTGACATGTGAACAAATTAGCCAGTTGAGTGAGGGTCTGAGGCATGTTTTCACTGATCAGCTAAGGCACATTTCCATTTTTGTTTGCATCTTTGTTCAGCAGCTATGACCTCAGTTTCAAATACCTGATTATTTATGCATTGTACGTATATATACATTACTGAGTTAAAATAATAACCCCAATTAAAGGTGATAATTTGCTAAAACCCATAACCTTAAACACCCAGTCATTTATAAAATTTAAAGGCAGGAAAGTCACCAGGGGATGATGAATTTTCAGCTGAATTTTAGAAAGATTTATCCTCTGTATTTGGAGATGTATTGCAGCAAATAACTGAGGATCAGTTGTTACTGAAATCTTGTTCGAGTGCTATAATTACTGTGATTCCAAAGAAAGATAAGGATCTGCTAACAGGATCTTTGTATAGGCCTATTTCTTCATTAAATGTAGATTATAAAATTATAGTGAACATGTTAGTGAATAGACTTGCTAAATATTTACCTCAGTTGATACATATAGATCAAACAGGGTTTTATTAAGAATAGAAACACGTCTGACAATATCCTTAGATTGATAACATTAGTCAATGCATCTAGACAGCAACCCAAAACCACCCAATGGGGGTTGCACTGGATGCGGAAAAAGCTTTTGATAGGGTTGCATGGAATTTTTAATTTAAGGTGTTAGAGAAGTTTAATTTTGGCCCTTATTTTATTGGTTGGGTTATGGCTCTATATACAAATCCAATTGCTAGGGTGGTGACAAATGGTCAAACTCCTTTACCATTTAAATTAACACGATCGACTCAGCAAGGTTGTCCATTATCACCAGCCTTGTTTGCATTGGCTATTGAACCGTTAACTCAGACAATATGTCAGAATGATAAGATTAAAAGGATGAGAATCGCAGATGATGAATATAAGATTAATTTATTTGCAGATGATGTGTTGGTGTATTTGACAGAACCGGAGCAGTCTTTGAAATATTTGCAAGATTGTTGAAATTTAGAGAGTTATCTGGATATAAGGTAAACTGGGATAAGAGTGAAATATTGCCAGTTGGGGAAGGAGATTATTCAGAATATTAAAAATATTACAAAATTAAAATGGTCAGATAGAATTTAATATCTAGGAGTAATAGTAAATGCAGATAATCAATCTTTATATATATATATATATATATATTTTAAACTATGTTCCATTATTAAAAAGGATCAAAATGGATTTGATTAAATGGAAAGATCATCCGTTAACATTAATTGGCCGAGTAAATTGTATTAAAATGAATATTTTTCCTCGAATCCAATATCTGTATCAGTCGATACCATGTTAACTTTCAAAGGATTTTTTCAGGATTTGAATAGAGTGGTGTGGGAAATTTTATGGAAGGGAAAATTAGCATGAGTAGCCTTGCACAAACTTACATGGAAATATGCATTAGGTGGACTTCAGTTACCTCATTTTAAAAATTATTATGAAGCAGCTCAGTTGAAATTTGTTAGTAGATTGATGGATGTGGACCAATCCCCGAGTTGAGCAAAGGTGGAAATGGCTTGTATTTCTGAAGTTGAGGTACACCAGTTTATATTTAAGTGGAATATGAATTTATTGCGGGAATGTAATATGCCGGTATTAAAACATTTGTTAAAGATATGGGTTAAAAGAAATATGGTTTTAGGATCGAAGGGTAGATTATCAATACAAACCCCATTATATCATAATCAGCTTATTCCTTTTTCAATGTTCAATAATCATTTAAAGAGATGGAATTCTCAGGGTATAAAGATAGTTCAAGACAGTTTTGAAGAAGGCCAGTTTCTTTCTTTTAATCAACTGAGGGAGAAATTTGATATATCTGTAAATTCTTTATTTGTATATTATCAACTCAGAGCTTTGATAAAAGATAATTATGGTAAAGAGATGATTTTACCTATGTTGATGAAATTTGAATCTTTGATTTCCTCTATACCAAAGAAAAGTTATATTTTGGATATGTATCAATTATTACAAGATAGTATGGATAAACTGGAATGGGAGAAATCTAGGACTAAATGGGGAAGTGATTTAACTTATATTGTCCCTCAAGAGAATTGGGAAGTTATGTGTCATGAAAGTGTAACTAATCTATGTAAGATATGGAATGGTTAATTATAATTTTTTACATCAGTTATATTTGACTCCAGAAAAACTGAAAAAATATGGGTTTAGTAATTCAGACTCTTGTTTTAGATGTGGATCATGTATTGGAACTTTATTACATGCCGTTTGGTCTTGTGTTAAACTACAACCATTTTGGGAAGGAATTAAGTTGGTTCTGGAAAAATTGTTCAAAATTAAATTACCATTAGACTCGTCAATTTTTTTGTTGGGCTATATGGTCTCTTTGAAGGGATTGGGGTGGGATAAATTTCAGATTGCATTTGTATGTTTAGTGTTGTCTGTCGCATGAAAATGTGTAGCTAGTACTTGGAAAGATAACGTGGAGATTAACATAGCACATTGGCATCATGAATTAAGAGCTTGTATTATTATGGAAAAAATTACATGTAACTTGCACGATAATTATTCTTTTTTTGTTAAAATGGGGTCTTCTTATTTGGAATATATGAATTTGGGAATACTTTGAAATATTGTATATATTTTATTCTGTTTTTATATTTGGTTCCCCTTAAGGGAGCTGGCTGAAGAGGTGGGAGGGTGTGGAGGGTTTTATATATATATATATATATATATATATATAAATTGATTTTTTTTTTGTTATTTGATTGTATACTGTTCAAAAATGTTTTAAATAAAGTTTTAAAAAAAGTTGAAGGCAGTGTCATACTATAGAACAAGTGCAGAATGACTGAATCGGAATTGATAGCTTGCAAACATTTAGCATGGGGACCTTGAAAATGTGGAGCCCGTAGCAGATGCTACTTTTGCTACTAAGTTAATCTGGCCCTGGTTCTGACATGTGTTAAAGGCAGGTCATCTCAAATCAGCCTTGGATAAATGAACAAACAGTGTGTTTCAAGTTGTAAAGAGGAAGAATAATGGAGGCTACCAGAGCAATCTCTGCCAATGAACTCTCTTTAAGTGCTGAGACAAACATGCCTTGAGGAGTATGAGGTGAAATTTCATCATTTAAGTCTTGCTATTTTTAATGTCTTTATCACTTCCTTACGCCCAGCTTTAACACTCCCTGGAGAATTTAATCTCTCTCACCTTATTCCATGCCTTCCCCTCTCTCAGTTGTTTGCTTCAGCCCTTTCTGACATTCTCTACATTTAAAACTTGTTTTCTCTCTAAGACTTGAAGCATTAAGCTCCAGTATTTTCTCTTTAATTTCAGATTTTCATCATCTGCAGATTTTCTTTTTAAACATCTGCAAATGAGGAAAAATTGAAAAAAAACCATGCACACATCTGTTACAGCCTTTGTATGAAGAGGATATTTCTCAATGACACATCGTGGCTCTTGTAGAAAGAGTCTTATCCCATCACCAGAGGATATGGAAGGAATAAATGTTAATTTTAAACCTAGAGCACGGTAACAGGCCGTTTCAGCCCATGAGCCCATGCTGCCCAATTACACACAATTGACCTACAACCCCCATACGTTTTAAAGGGTGGAGCACCCAGAGGAAACCCAGCCAGACACGGGGAGAACATACCAACTCCTTCCAGACAGCTTGGGTTTCAAACCTGGTCGCTGGCACTGTAACAGTGTGGCCCTAACTGCTATTCTAACTGTGCTGACCGCTGAGTCAAACTGAGTTTGAAGACCAGTGACAATCAGGTCACAGTAATGGCCATTGAGATGCTGCCAAAGCAACACCTGATATCGCAAATGGTGGAACTGCTTGTAAGAAGCTGGTTTATTTTTGGATGGGCTTGAGTTTGGTTGACGATTTCATGCCACTGGGACAGTGAGACAAAAGAGGCATATGCTCCAATTGCAGGCAGAACTCCTTTAGCTCTCGAAGGCTGCAAGGAACTTGCAATAAAAGTGCAATTCAGGCACTGTCTTGAGTAAACTATAGAGGAACTCAACGGTTCAGGCAGCGTCCAAGGTCAGTCAGCATTTCAGGTCGGGCCCTTGATCAAGACTCAATAAAAGAGGGGTGTTCCTCCTTACGTGAACGGGAGAAGCTGGGAAGGGGTTGTCATGATAGAGATCAGACAGAGGGGGGAGACACAGATCGTGTGGAGACCACTGGGAATGAGAGGGGAGGGCAAAGAAGAAATGGGAATAGTGGAACCGGGGAGAGTGGGAGTTACCAAAAATTAGAAAAATTGATGTTCATTCTATTGGTTTCAAGATTGTCCAAGAAGAATATTGGTGAGCTCTTCCTCAAGTTTACACTTGACTCTATCCTGACAATGGATGAGGCTGAGGACAGACATATCTGTGCAGGAATGGTTGGGGACATTGAAATGATTGGCTACAGCAAGTTCAAGCTTCGACCCACTAAGGTGTTTAGTGAAGCAGTTACCCAATCTGTGTTTGGCCTCACCGATGCAGAGAAGGCCCATTGCATTGCTCAAGGCTCCAGCATCTCCAGATCTTAAATATGACAAATAGAGAGAGATAGATTGGGTGAAAACCAAATATCAAAAAATGTTTGCCAAACTGGTGCTCCAAAACCTTTCTTACAAAGTGGAGAAATGTATTTTGTATCCCAGAAGATAGGAGACCATTAAAAATAGAACAATATTCATTAAAATGTCCTGGCATTCAAAGCTCTCACATCTCAATGCTCTTAATAAATAACTAGGATGTGATTCTAGTCATGAGATAAACTTTCATGCTTCAAAGCAGCATTATGAGATATTCTAACATCACCATGGGAGGAGCTGACAGGGTCAATTTGATATTTCATTTGAAATTGGTTCATCTGCCTCTGTCGATATTGAATGGATTAATGGTGCCTCAGTTCTTGTGTTTATTTCTCTGATATGCAATTTGAACCCAATGCCTTTGGCATCAAAGGCAAAAGTACCACCAAATAAAATAGGAGGATCAACACCACATCCTCTGACTGGGCACCCTCCAAATGGAAGGCATTAACATAGACTTCTCTGGCTTTCATTAAACTCTCACCCTCTCCCCCCCCCCCAATCTCACTTCTTCCCCCCGTCGCCTTCCCCCAGCTCTATCTCTCCCTGTCTCCTTTCGCACAAACATGATCAATTCTTGCTTCTCCCCTTATCATATCCAATTAAAACTTTTTGTTGGTCTGGATTCCTCCCCCAGTCAGCATTGTCTGAATTCTGAGATTTCCAGCTTCTGGCCCATTCTGCCTATTTCTTGAAGAAGGGCTCAGGCCCGAAACATCTGCATTTTCATGGATTCTGAAAAGACCGGCTGAGTTCACCCAGCATTTCAGTGCATTTTTACTGCAATCACATAAATAAACCTGTTGAGACAGATAGAAAACCTCATGTTGGGAGAGTTTTGATGGCTTCACTGGATCCTTCCAGTGACTTAATAATTTAAAGATTCTGTGAGAGTGTTGCAAATCTTTGAGGGTTTGGATATTTGTTTAAGGTGAGGGCAGGCATCCTTTTATTTTACACTGAGAGTGGTGAGTGCCTGGAACACATTGTAAAAGGTGGTGGTGGAGGCTGGTACAAAAGGGACATGTAATAGCCTCTTAGACAGGTGCAAAGATGCAAGAAAAATAGTTGGTTCTGAGTATTGAGGTCGGGAAGGTTTAGATTGTTGAGTAGATTTATATAGGTCAGCACAATGTTGTGGGCCAGAGGGCACCTTACTGTGCTGAAATGTTCTATGTTCTAATGCTTCCAACATGTTAACAGGCCCTTCCGGCCCTCAAGTCCTTTTACATCCAATTGACCTACAGCCCCTGTACGTTTTGAAGGATGGGAGGAAACCAGAGCACCTGGAGGAAACCGGTGCAGACACGGGGAGAACGAACAAACTCCTTACAGACAGCGCAGGATTCGAACCCATGTTACTGCCACGCTGCACTAACCACCATGCTAACCTTGCCACCATATCCTTCTCAGCAAAAATTATGGCTGGGCTTTAGGGATTGGCTTTTCCGGTTCATTCAAATAAGTGGGTGAGGCAGGGTTGTGCCCAATCAGAATATCCAGCATTTCTGAATCACTAACATTGGAATGGCAGCCAAGTGACGACAAGATGGTATTTGCAGTCCAGTGGTTGTGCTTGACTAATCCCACAGCGATAGCGAATACTCTAAAGCTGGCAGTTGGTGAGTTAGTACCAAGAAAAAAACTTCAAATGAACGGGAGCAGCTGGATAGAACTTTGCATTTGAGGAATAATTGGAGAATTTCACTCCTGGCAGTCTTGTAAGACAAAATTATAACAGCAGATTGAATTTAATTTGATTAATAGCCAACATATACAAGCTTTACATGCCAACCTACAGTAACAGTGATTTAGAATAGACTAAAATGGAAAAAGATTGCAAAGAAAATTTCCACTCGTGTAAAGGAACCAATCAAATTTACAAGAACCTTTCAAATGGTCAAGGAGGAAGGCCATGTGGAATAGATCTGCAGTTCTCCTTCAACATGGCTGCTGTAAACCATTTGATTGTATTTAATTGATTATTAATCCTCCACAGATATTTGACAGAGTTCCACCTGATGAATAGCACCATGCTGGTGGTTTAAACATACAAGCAATGTATCTATCAATAAAGGGTATCACTGATGACAATAATTTCATCCCTACAAAATAAAAGAGTTTGAAGGGCGGCCCAGTTAGATTAGCAGTTAGTGCAACGCCTTTACAGTGCCAGCAATCGGGACTGGACCTGGGTTTGAATCTTGTACTGTTAGTAAGGAGTTTGCACGGTCTCCCCGTGTCTGCGTGGGTTTCCTCCGGGGACTCCAGTTTCCTCCCACCTTTCAAAAATATAGGTTAATGGGGTGTAAATTGGGCAGCACGGACTCTCAGGGCTGAATTGGGCTATTAAAGTGCTGTATGTCCAACTAAAAATCATTAAATAAATTGAAAATTTTGGAAAATGATTCCAAAACTTGGCTTTAATAACTACACAGACAAACTCAATTGGCTACAGTTCATTTCTCTGGAATAGATCCAAACAGAGATGTCCAGAGATCTTCAAGATGATCAAACAAGATGGTGATCAATGATATCAGATAATCAATAATAAATCATAAAAGGGAATTTAGTTTTTACTCTGAGTGTTTCGAATGTGCTGTCAGATTAAGTAGTTCAGAATCACAAAATTTGTTGATTTGGAGCAGCATCACGGTGAGGGGTTTTAGTTTTAATATTTCTGAACGGGAATATGTGATCATTCCCATCAGAGCTGCTCACAAAGAATCATCATTTTAAGGCGTCACTTTAAAATATGTTGAAGTAAATAACATTGGCACATTTATTGGGAATGAAGTAAACACATGAGGGTGAAAGGAATGGAAGGATATCTTGATCACACCATCTTAAGATGTACATGAGCCCCCCCCACCCCCACCCACCACCCCCGCCACTCTTTTTCTGATGAAGCATAGGTCGGACGTTTCCCATGAAGCATAAATACAAAACAGGCCAATTGGGCTAATTGCCTTGCTTCGGCGGGGGAAATGCGGTGGCAATCAGATTTCGGAAGCATTCGCCAATAGACTCAAAGCAACCTTTTCTAAACCCCAAGCTCCGTCCAATAAAACAACAACTGAGAAAAGCAAGTGCAAAGGGACCGCGACTGACTCCACCTTAGACTCACGTTGTTGGTCATGGGAGGAAACGAATAGATATGATCATTGTCAAATATATCTGGCTTTAAATTTGGACCTTTGCTCATATTGCATCGTGACGTCATCATTTGATCTGCAGCAGTGGCTTTACTCTTCCTGCAAGTGCTTGAGGAATTTTCCGTGCTTGCTAATAAACCCACTCAATTTGCATGATTGGACTGTGTCAGCTTCTGGAACCAACAGGAAGGGCAATAAAATCACAATTACACAGCAACTGCTGCAACAACATAAATTAGATGATGATATGCTTTTATCTAATGTTAAAATCCTTGCTAAATAATCCTTTAAATGGGATTAGGTTTCAAGACAAAATGTATTTGGCAGCACATTTTTTTTTCTACTGTGCTACTTCTCCTAAATCTGAAATCCCAACCACCAAGACAGGGACAGCAGACAAGGGAACATCACTCCCTGCAGCCTGCCCTCCAAGATTCATTCTTTCCTGACATGGAAATATATCATCATTCTTTCACTGTACTGAATCTAAATCTTGGAGCATCTCCGCCGAAGGCACTGGAGCAGTTCAACAAGATGGCCCACCACCACATCCTCCAGGCCAACTCAGGGCAGGCAGCACACACTGACCTGTCTGATGAGGTGCCTGCATCCTGAAGAAAGGGGAAAGGGAAAGCAGAGTGCTTGGTTTTGTTTGCACAGGGCCTCTGAGTGCAATTGATGCTCGAGAACAATGTTTCCCAAAACAAACTGACAATGTGCGGTGATTTTGCATGGAAGCAGTTTTGGTCCCCTTGGGGGGGGGGGGGGGTCAGCAAATCAAATGGCATGGGAACAGGCCCTTCAGCCCGACTCGTCCATGCCAAACAAGTTGCCAACCTGAGCTTGTCCTGTTTGCCCATTTCTCCCTAAATCTTTCCTATTCATAAACCTGTCTAAGTGCCTTTGAAACATTTGAATTTTACCCAGCTCTACCTTTTCCTCAACCATCAACTCATTCCATCAACCACTACCCTCTGTATAGAAAGGCTTGCCATTCAGGACCCCTTTATATCTTTCCCCTCTCATCTTAAATCTTTCATTTTTCAATCTTTTTATTTATTAAGTTTCAGATTAATAAACATGAGAATAATAGAGATCAGGATTGAATTAACGATTAACGTATACAAACACAGACGTCGAGCAACATGGGTAAACTGAGCCCCCCCAATTTCTTAAAAGCTAAACATGAAAAGGAATCAAATTTTATTACAAAAATATCCCCATAAGAAACAACAAAGAAAACAAAAACTGGGCTACCACGTTTCAGCAGTTTAACAATTATTTTGTGGTTAATTCCACTCCCTGACACTCACCAAATAATATGTTGAAAAGGATTCAGAAAGGATCAACTTACATCATGTGAAAATGTTGATTAAATGGCCTCCTTGTTTCTTCAAATTTAACTGAAGCGTCAACAGTACCACTTCTAAATTATTCTAAATTTAAACATGCTTGAGTTTTGGAAAACCATTGAAACGTAGGAGGAGGCTTAGGGTCTTTCCATTTGAGTAGAATGGTTGTTAAAGTAACAAATGCAATCACACGACAAGCTAAAGCAGACAAGTGGCCAGAGTCCAAAACTAGTCATCCAAAAAGTACAGAAATAGGATAAGGTTGTAGGAAAAATGACTGAAATAATATCCAAAATATCTTTGAATAGTTTTTCAGGGAAGGGAAGGACCAAGACATATGTGTCAGGGAGACCAGCTCAGAATGACATCTGTTACAGGTAAGGTTTATATGGGAGTAAAAATGAGCTAACTTATCCTTGGACATATGGCCTCTATGAACCACCTTAAAATGTATCAAAGAGTGTCGAGCACACATTGAGGAAGTGTTCACTAATTGGAGAATATAGATAACGGTATCTCATCTTAAATCTATGCCCTCTAGTTTTAAATTCCCCAACTTAGGGAAGGAGACTGTGATCATTCACCTATCTATCCTCCTCTCTATAAGGTCACCAGTCAGCCTCCAACACATCATTGGCTTAATTATCCAGCCCCTCCAGGTGATAGGACACTAGACAAGTGAAGGGGGAAGAAGTAGGAGAGGATACCACTAGGTAAGGGGATTGGGGGAGGAGATTTGTGAGATTTCACATAGATGGAAAGTGAAACTGGAAGGAGGTGGGGGTTCCCTAAAATTGGAAAATTTGAGGATCGTTCCATTGATTGTAGAGTATTGGACTGAGAATATTTTTCTTTCAACTTACACAAAGGTGCACAAAAAAACCTGATCTCCGCTGGGTCCTGAGTGCAATAGTTCACATGTTCACAGTTCATGGACCACAGGAGAGGATTACATTGAAAGCAGTCCAAGAGAGGTGCAGGAGAGGGACAGTTATTAGCTTCAGTTACGAGTCAAGTAACCAAAATCTCGAGTGTTGGATCAGGATATTATTGGGATGTGGAAGTGAGTGGAGATGGAAGAGTAATGTTTAAAAGATCATTTTTTAAATAAATATTTTTTTCCATTTAACATTGCCGACCTTAAAGTTGTGGCTTTCAATCTAACACTTTATCACTTCAAAGTTGTGATGACTGTTGACTAGCCTTACTCAGTGGTACACAGAACATAGAACACTACAGCACAGTACAAGCCCTAAAGCCATCGATGTTGTGCCAACATCTACTGTATATTGCTACCAAAACAAAAAAAATGAATTCCTTCCTACCTCATGACCCTCTATTTTTCTTCCATCCATGTGTCTGTCTCTTAAATGCCCCTCATGTTTCAGCCTCCACCACCATCCCTGGCAAGGTATTCCAGACCCCCACAACTCTGTGTAAAAAACTTACTTCTGATATCCCCCTAAACTTTCCTCACCTCACTTTGTCCAGAAGTTCTCTGGTGTTTGCTATTCCTGCCCTGGGAATAAAGGTATTGACTGTCCATCTTATCTATGCCTCTCAGAATTGTGTGAACCTCTATTAAGTCACCTCTCATCTTTCCATGGGCCAAAGCGAAAAGTCCCAGCTCTGTTAATCTTGCCTCATAAGACTTATTTTCCAATCCAGGCAACATCATGGTGAATCTCCTCTGCCTCCTCTCCGTAGCCTCCACATCCTTCCTATAATGAAGTGACTGGAACGGAACACAGTATTCCAAATGCGGTCTCACTAGAGATTTGAGGAGTTGCAACATGATCTCTTGACTCTTGAACTCAGTCCCCTGACTGATAAAGTCCAGCATCCCATAGGCTTTCTTAACTATTCTATCAACCTGCACACACTATTAAGTATCTGGCTATTAAGCCTGTACTCAGCCTTCAGGTTTTTCCTTCCAAAATGCATCACCTCACACTTAGCAGGATTGGTAATCCTTTTGTAACCTACGATAACCTTCAACACTATCCACAACTCTTCCCATCTTCGTATCATCCGTAAACTTACTGACCCTTCATTGAGATGATTTATAAAAATCACAAAGAGCAGGGGTCGTCCCAGAACAGATCTCTCTCAGGTTCACAGTCATGAAACCCTCAGGAAACTTCATGATCAACCATTTAAAGCTTGTTCCTACAATTTAACAAAGAGTGAAGGTTAAAAATATTGTAAAACTGCACCTTCCACTATCATGTCACAGTCTGTTCCTCTCTCTTCAGCACAGAGAATTTTATATTAAATGGCACCTATTTTGTGAGCCTTTGTGATTGTCACAGAGAGGTATTTCCCTCTTTATATAAGTCACTTCAAACAACCTGACTCTTCAGCCAAGCACTTGGTTGCCTATTGTAATTTTTCCTAAGGACATTTTGTTTAATAGTATTCTATTGGAAGGTCTCAGGATAGTTACCACTATTAAGGGAATCACAAAGAAGCAAGAGTAAAACATGAGGTGCCAGAGGATTGGAGGGTAGCTCATGTTGTCCTGTTGTTTAAAAAAGGCACCAAAGATAAACCAAGTAATTATAGGCCGGTGAGCCGACGTCAATAGTAGGTAAATTATTGGGAGGAGTTCCGAGAGACAGGATATATAGTTATTTGGACAGTCATGGGCTGATTAAGGACAGTCTGCATAGTTTTGTGCCTGGTAGGTCGTGTTTACCGAGTCTTTTAGAGTTTTTCAAGGAGTTTACCGAGAAAGGTAGATGAATGAAAGGTTGTGGATTTTGTCTACATGGACTTTAGTACAGCCTTGGATGAGGTCTCACATGGGACGTTAGTTCAGAAATTTATGACATTAAGTATCCATGGAGAGGTTGTAAACTGGATTCGAAATTGGCTGAATGGGAGAAGACAGAGAGTGGTAGTGGATGATTGCTTCTAAGACTGGAGGCCTGTGATTAATGGTGTGCCTCAGGGATCTGTGTTGGGACCATTGTTGTTTGTTGTCTATATCAATGATCTGGATGATAATGTGGGAAATTGGATCAGCAAGTTTGCTGATGACACTAAGATTGGAGGTGTTGTGGACAGCAATGAAGATTTTCAAGGCTTGCAGAGGGATCTGGACCAACTGGGAGAATGGGCCAGAAAATGGCAGAGGAGTTTAACGCAAACAAGTGTGAGGTGATGCATTTTGGAAGGGCAAATCAAGGTAGGACATACACAGTAAATGGTAGGGAACTGAGGAGTGTGGAGGAGCAGAGAGATTTGGGAATACAGATACATTGTTCCCTGAATGTGGACAGGGTTGAAAAGAGATATTTTGGCATTTGAGCCTTTATCAATCAAAGTATTGAGTATAGGAATTGGGATGTTATGTTGAAGCTGTTTAAGACATTGGTGAGGCCAAATGTGGAATATTGTGTGCAGTTCTAGGCACCTAACTACAGGAAGGATATCAATAAGATCAGTGGCACATCTAGGGAAAATAGTCCCTATGGCAAGCACTGAAATTGCCCCCCCCCCATTAAAACTTACTTACTTAACCCTTAACCCTGAAAATTAATGCTGTTCATACCACCTTATATCTTGCAGTCGTGGAGCAAAGGAGTTGGCAACAGAATACACTGTGGATTCAATATTCCCACGAAACCCAAGAACTGGTTTGGAGGACATGCAGGATAACATGAGGACAGGTAGGGAAGCAGAGTCTGTAATTCATGATTGGAAGAATCAAGATACAATTACTGTTTCACTTCTATAAATATCAAGGTGATATTTTGATGCTGTTTGTCTATTCACCTGATGGGCAATGACCTGTTTGTATGCATCTTTAATCTGAATTACCGGTTCTGTGGTGATGCAAAAGGTCCAATATTTGAGCCGATGACCTATCCATTATTTATTGTAACATAGTATTGTTGTGGCACAACCAGAGGCAACTGTATTTCTTTCTAAGTTGATGATTCATGATGGCCCTTCAAGTCTGTAATTGGTGATAGTGATGTTCTGCTAGATGATTTGAGTTCAGTTTTAGCCGGAAGGGAGTGTGTGTGTGTGTGTGTGTGTGTGTGTGTGTGTGTGTGTGTGTGTGTGTGTGTGTGTGTGTGTGTGTGTGTGTGTGTGTGTGTGTGTGTGTGTGTGTGTGTGTGTGTGTGTGTGTGTTTGAAAACAATTCTTTTCATATATTCTTTAACCAATGTTATACCCAAGTTTCACCCAAGTAAATTACGCCACATTCTTTCCTATTGAAGTGAAGGAACAATACATTTATTAAAACATATCTCTGCACATAAATTATATTTAATCTAAGTAATATGTATCATTTCTGTATGTGGAACAGGAGAGCTAGTCATTATCATGGTAGTATTTCCTCTCTTAAAACCAATGGGAACTCCATCAAACGAGTTGGTGATCATTCTATCTATTATATCCAAAAAGCTTAAACAAGAATGAATGGTTGCTAAATAAAACCTGTCACTAGATAATTTACTGACAACATAGATGAGAGGGCATTTTAATGCCAGGAATAAGTATAGGATTTCTTTGAGTAAATTTAATTTGAATTATAGGTCATGCTTGTTACATGAGTTACCAGTTTTGCTTTCAAAGTATAGTTTTGCTCATGCATACTCCGCCCCCATTCTCAACCACACACTCAGACACGTGAACACAGAAGCATATGGAGGCGACAGACAGGACTAAGGGATCAGCGAGGCTGAGGTGGTTGGGAGTTAGATGGGGGGGCAACAGACAACTGGAACTAAGAGCAGCGAAGCGGTCAGGCGTTGCATCAGGCTTGGGAGTTGGATGTCGGGCTTACTCAGGCAGCATCGCAGCGAGGGCAAGATCAGCGGTCAGGTTGATGGGCAACTAGCACGAGGCAAAAGGCAAGGATCAGCGTTGGGCTTGGGAGTTCAATATTGGGCTTGGGAGTTCAATATTGGGCAGGCGAATCGAGGACAGTGGTGCCCCCCCCTTCAAGTGGTGCCTAGGGCATGTGCCCTGCCTGCCATACTCTAGATATGCCTATGAATGAGATTGAAAAAGTGGAGAGAAGATTTACTAGGATCTTGTCCAGCATTCAGGAATTGAGTTACAGGGAAAGTTTAAACAGGTTAGGACTTTATTCTCTGAAGTGAAGAAGAATGAGGGGAGATTTACAAGATCATAAGAGGTATAGACAGAGTGGATTTGAGTCAGCTTTTTGCACTTAGATTGGGGAGATTAATAGGAGGGGTCATAGTTTTAAGATGAAAGGGGAAAGATTTATGGGGAACATTAGGGGGAAGTTTTTCACTCAGAGAGTGGTGGGAGTGTGGAATGGGTTGCCATCTGATGTGGTGAATGAAGGCTCAATCTTGAGTTTTAAGAATAGATTGCATTGATACATGAATGGGAGAGGTCTGGAGGGATATGGAATGGGAGCAGGTCAATGGGACTAGTTGACTAGAGGGGCCGAATGTCCTGTACTGTAGCATTCTGTGGTTCTAAGTCTGCAGACATCGTGATTGAAGTAAATAAACAATGCAAGAAAACCTCAGCAGGTCAAAGAGTGTCCTTTATAAAGCAAAGAAATGTTTGTTTTGCATTTTGTTTAAAAGTTTATATCCAGGCTACTGTGGAATTAAGTGGAAAGAGAGCAAATAGAAATGGATGAGGAAAGGTAAAATGGGAGGAATCAAAGAGAGAGGGAGAAATATAGGCAACGTTGATGGGTGAGATGGTAATGGGGCAGATATAGGGCTATGACCCAGTTTTCTGGGTAATAGAGACCTCCATGTAATGGATAAGTCTGATTATGTCCTGTGCATGTCAATCCCTTTAAGAATGTTGCATATTCCTATGAACCCCCTCTCATTCTTATGAACTCTGGGACACGTAGACAATCTAAACAACCATTCCACATATAGTAAATCAGCTGACCCTGGAACAAACAGGTTGATGGCAAGTATTTTAGTCATACAGCACAGAACAGGCCATTCAGCCCAAATCATCCATGCCAACCAAACTGGCATTCTAGGCTAGCCTGCACTTGATCCATACACCATTTCTATCCACATATTTGTCCAAATATCTTTTGAATGTTGTCATTGTGTCCACTTCTATAGCTTCTTCTGGAAGCTCTTTTCAGATGCAACTGCCCTCCATGTGAAAATGTTGATCCTCTGGTCCATCATAAATCTCTCCCACCTCACCTAAAACTTATGTCCTCTTGTTCCAAGATTGTCCACCCTGGGAAAAAGTATGGAAACAAAATCTGTACACAATACTGCAGGTGTTGTTTCACCAATGCATTAGGGATTAAGGAAATCTTAATCTAACTGTGCAGTACTCCATATGTTAGAATAAGACTTCCTTGCATGTGCATTCAAATCCTCTCCTAATAAAGGCCTAAAGAACCATTTGCCCTCTTAATCATTTGCTTCACCTGCATGTTGGCCTTCAGCAATTTATGTGCAAGCAAGCCTTGGAGCATTCGAAAATAAACCCAAGTTGGCAAATATTCTGCTTCTCTCTTATATTCCATCTACCATTTTCTCAAGTCAGCTGCAAACCCATAAAACTGAGCCTTAATGTGACCCATGTTGAATAAAACCAAATAAATATCTGAGCTTAGTTCTGCCAAGAATTGGGAAGACAATAGAGAAGATGCAGCTGAGAATACAACCTAATTATTACTCCAGCCATGGGAAAAAATCTGCAAACTAGATTTTGTCAGTTAACATTGCCTATTCAGAAATGAAGTTGAGGTGTTGGTGGAAGAATATACTGTAAAGAACAACGTTGTGAACTAGGCAGCGAAAATGGAAATGTGTGCACTAATCAATTACTTCCTGCAAGAGTCATGAATCAGAACATTGAACAGTCATGTGATTACAACAAACCCTCCAATTGATCTAGTGGGGACATAAGATTCTCCTGCATTGAGTCAAGCAGTGAGAGCTTCCTCAAATCAAAAAGTCAATGTACTACCATCAATACAAGTTCTTAAAGGAAAACCAAAGACCTATGGAGAACAAATGAATAGAGTAAGTCTGTATATAATGTAAAGATAAGAATCATTTATTTCAAGAAAGGGAAACCAAAGTAGTGTATGTAAAAAAAAATGAAGCCTTAGTATAAAACTTTCATGTACCCACTTGTGGAACATTTGTATTGAGGTTAGTAATGGTGCAATTGGGGTGCACCATCTATCACTGGGAATATCATTACTTAGACCTGTGGGTTAAATGAGATGATGCATCACAATCGGAAATAAAAACTGAACTTTTTTACACTAATTCCTGCATTTAAGATGTGTGGTAATCGTTGGAAAAGTCTTCGCTGTAATTTAATTTAATTTATTGGCTTCTCTGCTGTAATTCTTGGAATAGCCTCGATCAAGCAACCTTTAGGATTCACAGAAACTCGATTCCTATTTGCACGCCATTCCATGTCGCATGCATGTCTCTCATTTTAATTTTAAATGATTTGCAAGTAAACTGCAAGCTCCAACCAACAATAAATACCAACAGAGAATACTGACCCCTCCCCCCCTTAGAGATCCCCACATCCCTCGAAATAATGTGAAACAGCAGGATATGACTTCAATCAGATTAGATTATCCTTCAGCAGTTTTGGTTGGGAGAAGTTTCAACATGGGAAAAACACCTCTGCTCTTCGTTGAAACACAATGCCACATGATCCATAAGCCAAGGCTGCATACTAGATCAGTTTGGATGACGTTGGATAAATGCATTTAATCAGAATAATATGGCATGTATTATCACAGAGCTCATAAAATCAAACAATTTTCATTGCTGGGCTAAAGCAATTTTTTCTTTATGATTTTCTTCTGCTCACTTCTCGCTAACACTTAAGTTTCATGCTCTGATCCCCAGGATAATCCCAGTTTAAGTGCGAAACATGCTGATTGAAGCCTCTGTGTACCTCAGTTAGTGGCTGCAAAGGAGGGCCATCTGAATATTTTCTCTGTAGATGAATACAAATATTGAGTTGACTGTTCCACCCAAAACCACAGCCCGGCTTGGTTTTGGCATAGGATTCAGACACAATGAACTGTTCCAAGGAAGAGGCCCTCCACTGAAGCTGGGGGGAAGTTGGAAGTCAATTTCTTTATAAAACCAGCCTCCATCAAATCCAAATTTGCCACACCACCTCCCTGTGGAAACGCCTCCCATTGCCCTAATCCAGGTCAAGGAACGTTAATTTTATATGCCTTGTGCATTGAAAAATAAAGTGTCTTGTGTCTGAGGGAGAAATTGGAATAGAAAGCAACCGCAAAGCTGCATGAAGAAGTGCAGAGAGTAAACTAGACCTGCTGGAATTCACACGCTGAAGTTGAAATGTTTCTGGGCTGTTGGAAGTGGTGGAACTAAAGAGCAACAGGATTGGCATCTTCCTAATTAACTGAGACACGCACCAACGAGTTCCTGATACTGTGGCTCACTTTAACAAGGATGGCGAGTCCCAGCCGATGAGATGATAAAAGTGAGAAAGGGCTCGTTAATGGAAAATCACGATCAATGAATCCTGATGTAATAAAACAATAAAGCCATTTCAAGGCAAGTAGGGGAAAATATTCGATTAGCCTTGATGGAGGGTTCACACTCAAAACATTGACTGATAATTTCTTCTCGTGGATGTTGTCTGACCTGCTGAGTTCCTCCAGCAGTTCTTTGCTTGTGTGAGACTTTCGAGATGTTTTAAGGATGAAAGGGAGCAATATTCCAGCAGAGATTTGTTAGATTCACACAGGAGGCTTTCAACTAGTATGGCAGGGAGTTGAGATCCAAGATGGAGAGAGAGCTACTGGAAAGGTTAAGAATAGCGAGGAAGCCAAAGGAAGTGGGTTGAATCAGCCAGGCTGTCAAGGTGATGTGGGTAAAATTTGTTGTGTTTACTTTAATGCAAGAAACTTGAATGGGGAAGTAGATGAACACAGAGCATGGATAAGTAAAGTACAATGGGATAACATAGCCAAAATGGAGACATAGTTGAAGGAAGATCAGGACTGGCACCTCAATGTTCCAGAGTACATTAATTACTGATGTGATCTTCTTCTGGCGATCCATCCTGTAGGGGTGATGATGGTTCCTTTCAGTCAGTTTGTGGGGTTTATACCCCACACCTCAGAAAGGTACAGAATGTGTGTGAATGAATTTTAAGTGAGTAGGGGTTTGCACAAGTCCAGACCCACCCTCTCGACATCCTGTCCCGGATCCTACAGCCTGGTGAGGTCCAAGATGGCTGGGGAAGTTCTGTTGCAGTGAATGGCCAGACCGAGCTTCGATGCAAGGGGCACCCTTTCCGCGCTTCATGGCCTATGTTTTCTAGATGGCCGTTGACCCTATAAGAGGGCTCGTCTGTCCTTTGACAGGTCTTGTTCTTCATTGTGCAGGGTGTCTAGCCACCCTCCGCACCAGGCAAGCCTGGTAGGGAAGCCTGTTTAGTCGCTGACCACCCAACCATGTGACAGGTAGTATTGGGTTACATGGTACCAGTGGCACTCAGACGAGTGACCTGACATCAGTGTGATAGGGATAGTGGGGTGGGAGGTTGCAATATTATTCACTGTAGTCTTTTGAGGACATTTTGTAGAACCATTGTATGAGGCAGTGAGGGTGGAGATAAAGAACCGAAAAGAAGTAGTCAGCTTGATGGGTATGTACAAAAGTAATTGGGAGATAGAGGATCAAATCTGGAGAGAGATTGCTCATGTCTGTAAAAATAGCAAAGCTGTTAATAAAAGAAAATGGTGGCGCTGCCAATACGGCAGGGCTGCCACTGAGGTATGGACCCACAGAGAGCAGAGAACAGAGAACAGGGGCTCTGTGACTGGGGAACATCAGTCAGCAAGCTCTGATGATACAAGGCAGGTATCACACCAACTGCTGGAAACTGGCTGGAGGGGTACCAGGTACAGGAACCAGGATACCCGAGGGTGCTGAGGGAGCTGAAGGGTCCCTGACCGTGTCGGAGGTTCGGATCAGGAGCTCAGGTTGCCAATTGTTTGGAGTGGACTCTGTGCGGCTATGGAGGCTGCGGAAGCGCTAGGGGCGAATCTATGGAGATTCAATGACTCTGGGGGGACTCTCTTTTGCTTCTCTTTCTCCGACTGTGAGGGAATGAAACAGTAAACATTCCCTGCAAAATCCTTTCACTATCTCAAATTGCCAGAACATTTCTTTTCCATATGCGGATGGCGTCCTTTTGTAGCCTGGGCGTTCATATTTTCAAAGGCTGGAAAGACATTGTCATCCTACAGCAGTCTCGCAACTCCCAAACTCCCAGTTGAATCTGATATTTTCATAAGGTTTACTGATCCTCAGCGAAGGTCTGTCGCCAGAGAAGGACACCACCCTCTTTCTCCAAAACTATTTCGGCTTCTTTCTGTCCTTCTCTACAGCTCCTGTCACATCACGCAACATGACAAGCGATACATGATATGGCAAGGGCCAACTGCAGCGACGGCTTGGCTAGTTCCCTGCTGAGCAATGGCATGAAGACACAAAGCTTGTAAGCTGGTGGAAAATAATTTGGCTTATTGCATGTTGATAAATAAAGAAAGCAACGGCAAGCTGCCAACTGTGCTCAGGCTAATCATATCGAAGAGTAATGAGGCAGGATAGGAGCTTTGAGCTCAAACACAAACACTGTAAAACACAGGAGGGGGACTCACCCAAAGGAAAAACATATGTATTATCTGTTTCAGAGTCTTGCATATGTTGTATCCATTACAATACTTCAACTTAACTTCTTGTCAATCTACCATAAGAGTTATCAGCCAAGTGCAGTGATATCAGTATAAAAGATACAGTAAAACCCCTGTTATCCAGAATTCAAGCAACTGGCAAAAAAAATCAGGGAATAGGTAAAAAATACGGAAGTTTAAAATTGGTGCACCTCACTGTTAGTTCACCAATTACACAACATGCAATCTCAAGCAACCGGAAAATTCACTTATCTATCATCTACTAATCCCCATAGATGCCAGATACCAGGGGTTTTACTGAATTTGATTACTTTTCAAACATGATCTGAGCTAGAGTAGCATCACAGTTGCCGGGACCACAGTTCCATACCAAAGCCAGGCAGGTTGGTAAAATATCTCTTTGTGAACATTAATGTGAAAAAGGATCAAAGAGGAATTAATGTTCATGAGTGAAAGAGACTGTGGCATTGGTATAATGTGGAGGGGGTGGGGGTGAATGGGTCAAATGAGATTGCTCCACAAGCGGATGGCATGGACCCAATGGGCCAAATGTCCTTCTTCGAGGCCATTAGAGGTTAAGTACAAAATTAATTCGATTCATGTGAAACTTAGCATTCTTGTTTCTTTTGTGTCTCCTTTGGGAGGTAAAAGTCAGAGAGCAAGGATAGACAGATGAACTGTGGGGATTGGGTTTGGTTGGATGTGGGCTGGTATCAACATTTTCAAGCAAAATAACAACTGCAGGACATAATCCATGTACCTCAGCTAAAGGGCGCAGGAATCATTTGTCAAGAAACCATTTCTATCTTTTCTTTCATAACCCCCTTTTTATTGTTTTCTCTAAATTTCTCTCCACATCTCCGAGAGCATCTCCCTCCACCTATTTCTCCATCTCCTGCCTTCTATCCAATACCCTATCAAGACAGCCCCTCCTCAGCTTCCCCTCTTTTCTTCCCTTGAACATATTTGATATCACCCCTCCCATCCTTAGTCTCGATGGAGGATCCTGACCCAAAGCCATGACGGACCATTCCAGCAAGATCCCCACATCCGCCATTTCTTTTGTTTCAGATTTCAGGTTTATTGTCAGAGTACATACATGACATCACATGCAACCCTGAGATTCCTTTTCCTGCAGGTGCGGCAGAAATTCTATTTATAACTGTACACGGTAACTGCAAACTGTACTCAAGAAAGAAAATATGTATATAAAAGAGAGAAATGTAAACAGACTGATTAGGTAATACAAAAAAAAATTCAGTAATAAATAAGGTGCAAAGTAAATGAGTGCCTGATTGAGTTTGTTGTTGAGGAGACTGATGGTGGAGAGGGAGCAGCTGTTCCTGAACCTGGTGGGTGTGAGTCTTGTGGTACCTACACCTCTTTCAAAGACTCTTTCAAATTTCTACCGGTGTACATTGGAGAGCATTCTGACTGGTTGCATCATTGTCTGGAACGATGGTGCCAATGCACAAGGCGGGAAAAGGCTACAGAGAGTTGTGAACTCAACCAGCAACATTACGGGCATCAGTCCTCACTCCAATAAGGTCAAGAAAGCAGCTTCCATCATCAAGGACCCTCACCACCCAGCCCATGCCTTTTCTCACTGCTACCATCAGGAAAGACGACACCCAATGTCACAAAACATCTCCACCATCAGATTTCTGAACACACAATGAACCACAGACACTACCTCACTTCTTTTAATTAATTATTCTTTTGAAAAATAATGCATTTATAGAAATGTAATTTACAGTCATTTTTGCACCTGCTGCCACGAAACAACAAATTTCATGACATATACTCATGATAATAAAACTTTATTCTGATTCTGATTCTTGATGGTAGCAACGAGAACAGAGTGTGTGCTGGGTGGTGTGCGTCCTTAATGATTGCTGCTGCTCTCTTATGGCAGTGTTCCCTGTAGATGTTCTCGATGGTGGGAAGAGTTTAGCCTGTGATGTACTGGGCTGTGCCTACTACATTTTGCACAGCTTTCCACTCAGGGGTATTAGTGCCTCCATACCAGGCCGCGATGCAGCCGGACAGCACATTTTTCATGACACATCTGTAGAGGTTTGCCAGGGTTTCCTTTAAAGTAGGGTTAAGTTGCATGTAAACTCAGTGAACTCATAAGGAAGTAGAAGCTTTCATCACGATGCCCCGTTGGTGTGTTGGGTCCAGGAAAGGTCCTCCGAGGTAGTGACTCCCGAGAATTTAAATTTCCTCACCCTCTCCACCTCTGATCCCCCAGTGATCACTGGATCTCTGGTTTTTCCTTAATAAATTCTACAATTAGTTCCTTGGTTTTAGTAACATTGCATTGTGCACTTAAATTTGCCGAGTATTGCTAACAAACAGAAATATTAGAGGTTTCATACTTACACGTGTCTAATTAGAAAGTTATAGTTAGATGTAACTTGCATTGAATTTGGTCATATGACATCTAACTAATCTGATAATAGTGGTGAAGTTAACTGTTCTGGCAGTGAAAATTCCTGTGTAAATTCCATTGTTGGTTAACACGTTAATCTTTTAACCGTTTGAAAGATATTCCTATCACTTTTACTCCATCTCACCAGATTAAAAAATGATAAAGGTGTCTTTTAGCAATTAATTCCATTTGAAACTCCCACCTCTTCCCTAAATGTTACCATTTGTTTCCCCCTCATATCACTAAAACACAAGCTCTGGTAAAATAGTCAATTTTATTTGACAGTAAAATATTAACATTGCTCCAGGATTTCATTTTCATTTAATTTAATTTTGTAAATTTTAATTTTTAAAATTTTTAATTTGACTTTTATTTTTAAAATTTAAATTTAAATGTAGACATACAGCACGGTAACAGGCCATTTTGGCCCACAAGCCGGTGCTGCCCGATTTACACCTAATTGACCGAAAACCCTGGTACATTTCGAATGCATCAGTAGGTGGGAAAGTTACTGGAGTGAATTCTGAGGTTCAGAATCACCCAGGATTTGGGTAAACACGATTGATTAGATGGCTTTTAGTGTTGGAAATCTGAGAGAGCTCTTTGAAAAGGTGACCAAGAGAAATTATGAGAGCTGGATGGTGAACGGTGTAGGAATCAATGGATTTTAACAAGATCTTTAACAAGGCCCCTCAGGCATTTCCATCTGGGACATTAATTCACATGGAATGATAGGAGATCTGGCCAATTGGATTCAAAACTGGCTAAGTAAAAGGAGACACAGTGTAATAGTAGAAGGTTGCTTTCCTGACTCTATGACCAGCAGTGTCCCACAGAAGTTGGACATAAGGGTATTAAAGATTAAGGGTATTAAAGGTAAAGTATAAGGGTATTAAAGGTTACGGAGAGAAGGATTGTTAAGGGTATTAAAGGTTAAAGGTATTAAAGGTAAAGTATAAGGGTATTAAAGGTTACGGAGAGAAGGCGGGGACGGGGTACTGAACTTTAAGATCAGCCATGATCTCGTTGAATGGCGGAGCAGGCTCGAAGGGTCGAATGACCTACTCCTGCTCCTATCTTCTATGTTTCTATGTTTGATATCATTCAATTCTCCTACAAGTAGAACAAAAAAAAAGACTGCGTGAAAATCTAAATGTACCTCATGGCTTCAGATTTCTGAGTTTTCCTTCACCCTTCGGAAACTGCCACAGAATCCTCCTGCAATAAAAATACATGCAACTTAACCCTACTTTAAAGGTAAAGGTTCCACTATTGTCATGTAACACTACATTTAGAATATAACATACATGAAATTCTTTAACCTTTGTCTACCGTAAGGCAGACAGAGAGTCACCACATGGTCCAGCTCCCCTTACAGAAACCTACAGCACCTGGTGTTCCAAGTTGGTCTCCCCTCCAAGTACTGATCAGGCCTGAGCCTGCTTAGATCAGACAATCTCAGGCATATTCAGGCTATTAGGCTTTTGAACATGTCTCTAAACACATTTGATATTTATGGTTCCTCAAATGTGTTGCCTGGTAACAAGCAATTCACATTCACAATTCACATATCTCACTCTGTCATGTGGTATAAAAATACACTTTCTCCTGTTTTTTAATATTATCAACAGTGAGCTAAACCTTTGTGAAGAAAAGAGTGGGCCCTCTTGTGATTATTGAAGCCATTTTGGCTTATGCTCCATGAGACACTTTTTAACCAAAAGAATTGAATTCCCGATTACATTTTCAATCATCATTTGAGGCAATTGTGCAAAAAGGTGCAAACTCAGAGTGAAAAGAATTTTACAGAATAGCAGGGTCGGTGCCGAGAAGGGTCATCTGCAGGCATTGCCCCGCCAAAACGAGGTGCTGTGCCCCCCATACAGTTGCACCCATCCCTGGCTGTCAGACCTGCCCCACTCCCTCCCGCATCAGTAGTGTCTAGGTTGGTGCACCTGTCCCCGGCCACCTCACTAGCGTGTGTCAAGTGTCAATAGCGTGTAATGACGCTTGATGTAATAAAAAGAGTGTCCTCGTGCCCCACGTCAGAAGGGCGGATGGCATTAACGACGGGTAGGTCCCAGCTAGCGCACCCCCCCATTGAAAGGTCCCTGCTAGCACCACCCCCCAACTGAATGAGCCCCCCTCAAAATCACTAATGCCCTCCTCAAACATACTTTCTAGCGCCGACCCTGCAAAATAGAAGTTTGAATTAAAAAGTGAAAATTTCCTCCGTTGGAATTTGTTAAAGAAACCTTTTGCATCTTTAATTAACAACATCTTCTACAGCAGCCATTCTCATCCTTTTTTGGCTCTGCTCTTCCCAGGATTCTCCTCAAAGTTTATGGGCCCTCTTCCCTGTGAAGCAGTCATGTGTTGGCTTCTTCCTCTCTTTTCTCCTACCGACTACATGAAGAGCATAAAATAAAATATTTGTGTTATGTGAGGTGAAAAGAAAACGAAGTGCGGTGAACTGCTGATTTCCTGATTACCTAGCTCCGTCCTGTTCTGTGACTGTACCTGTGGCCGCTCCCTCTTTTGTCCTTGGACAAAGCTTCCATTACCCTGACCCTTACCCAGAAAGCCCGGGTCCCTGTCCAGTGACTCAGTCTCAGCCGCCTGAGTTATTTACTGCCTGTCAATTTTACTCACAATTTTTGGTATTTAATCTTCTCTTCTCCCGGGTCGGACCCCGAATATTCCCGCATGACCAGGAATGCCTCCATGTATGTGGAAGCAATGAATGTACTCAAGGGGCAATACAGGGAGAAAGTTAACGCAGTATACGCCAGACGTATGCTGGCCACCTGCAGAGAGCAACCGGGTGAATTGGGCGATGACTTCCTCTGGGCCTTACGGGGACTTGTATGGACGTGCAACTTTCAGGCAGCATCGGCCACCCAAAATACAGAGGACATGATCTGGGACACCTACGTTGCAACATAAGGTCTGACTACGTGCGCCAGAGGTTACTCGAGCAGAGTAAGTTAGACTCTGTTAAGGAGCGATCAATCTTGCAAAACTGCTGGAGATCACCCTCCACAATGCAGGGGCATTCTCTGCAATCGGGCCCACATTGGGGGGGGGGGGGTTGGGGTCACCATCCTGGAATGCTGGCCGACAGGCTAAAAGCCTGTAGGTCAGTGACTCAGTCTCAGCCTCTTGAGTTATTTACTGCGTGTCACAAGGCTTTTACTTAAATGTGCTGTGGGCCGGGGTGGGGGGGGGGGGGGTGGAGGGGAGTCCTTGGGGCCCCCATTGACAATGGCTGCTCGAGAGAACATTTCTCTCAAAATTAGGTCATAAACCTGAGTCATGTGATGCAGTGGAGCTGAACGGATGGACCCCACAGGAGCTCCTCAATACAATCCTGCAAATTGACTGAAAACTGCTGAAAAGAGGGGAAACAAAGCCCAAAAATTATTAAAACTTGGGCAAGAAGAACAGAACAGACCTCTTAGAAACAGAGGAGACCAACGGGCAGAGACAAACACTTTCAGAGCCTCCGTATGGCAGAGATGGGATGCGGGAAGAAACCAACATGATGGCAGAGGGCTCGGCGCATGCAAGTGGCAGATCAGCGTTGACAATTGGCGCCGTAATGGGCATCGTGCAATTGCTGGCTAATAAAATCCAGGACCCTAGATGAGCGGGCCCAAAGGATAATGGAAGGAGTGGGTGAAGTGAAGACTGCACTCGCCATTATAACCAACTGCATGGCAGCCCCCGAAGACAAAATGGAGGACATGGAGGACAAGCTGGAGAAAATTGAAAACAATACAGACGCCTGGAGAAACTGGATTCATTGGAACATTCTAACAGGCGACAGAATCTAAGGATTATGGGGCTAAGGGAAGGGGCGGAGGGACAGAAATTGGTGAGTTTTTTTGAGAAATAGACCCCGAAGATCCTGGGAATAAACGGGTATGACAAGCCCATTGTAAGTGAGAGGGCCCACCAAACTACTGGTCCCTGACCAGGGCCGAACCAACACCCATGCCCGGTACTGAAAAGAGTGCACAAATACCAAGACAAGGAGATGACACTTCACTTGGCCAGGGAGCATGATGGGCCATTGTTAGAAGAAAGGGTGAGGATCAGCTTTCCCCCTGATTTGAGAGCAGCATTGGTCAAGAAAAGGAAAGAATTCAACACCATTAAAAGAATCCTATGTACAAAAAAAAATTGGATATGCCCTTTTGTACCCTGCAGCATTATGAATTGACATGCCAGAGGGAGAAAGAAAACATTTAAAAGATTCCCGAGAGGCAATGGAAAATGAAATGAGGACCTGAGGGGGAGATGGAAGAACAAGGAAAATACACTAAGGGACAAAGGGTATAAGGGATAAGGAAAATAATCATATAATTTTTCTTGACAGTTTTTGTACAATGCAGAGGGATAACAAAGCAATATAGCACATAAGTTAAGGGATGCAACAATAATAGGAGCAGATAAGGACAGTCGATATAAATAATGTAAATATATACAATGAGGAGGGGGAAAGGGAATCAAATAGAAGGGTAAAAGCTTTGATGAGAGTGGAAGGTGGACCCGGCCTGAAGGGGACCAATGGCACCAAAGGGTTAGCTATTGACACCAAAATAAAAGGGAGGAAATTTAGTGCATGTAAAGGGGGAATTGGTTGTTTTTTTCCAGTGGGACTGCTAGTGTGAAGGAAAGAAATACTTGAAGTAAGGCATGCACATGACTATAGAAGAACATATGTGAGCTTTCAGAGACAGATAAGCACAAACACAGATATCAATGAATAAGGCATTACATTTCGTGAGTATTAATATAAATGGATTGAATAGACATATTAAACAAAAGCGAGCTTTGGCACATCTCAAAAAATAATGGACAGATATAGCATTCATATAGGAAACACACCTCACAAAGTATGATCATACCAAACTAAAAAGATGTTGGGTGGGACAAGTAATATTGCCTTTGTATAATTCCAAATTAAAATGTTCCAGTGGTGGTAAAGGAGGTAGCAGCGGATCTGAATCGACGATATATAATAGCACACTGTAAGATCTACTCAGAGGCTTGATCACTAATGAACCTTCATGCACCAAAGACAGATGATGAGCTATTTATACAAATGGTCTTTCTTAAAATAGCTGGGGGACAAAACAATGTTTTAATTGGAGGAGATTTCAATTTTTGTTCAGATCTTATATTGAATAAATCTACACAGACAGTGACAAAAACGAAGACATCAAAAGCTATACTAGCATACATTAAGGATATAAACCTAATAGATGCTTGGAGATGGTCACACCACCACCCCCCCCCCCCCTCCAAGATATAGACCCAGTGGTTCTCAACCTTTTTCTTTCCACACACATCCCACTTTAAGTAATCCCTATGCCATCAGTGCTCTGTGATTAGTAAGGGATTGCTTAAGGTGGGATGTGAGTGGGAAGGGAAAGTTGAGAATCACTGCTCTAGACCCAATTGTTACTGAAATATTTTGCTTGAGAAAAATTGTCATTGGCTCATTTCCATTGGAGATCTGAAACCGTGCACATAACAAGTCAATTAGGTACGATTAAAACAGTGGTTTTTAAACATTTTCTTTCCACTCACATCCCACCTTAAACAATTAATACTATATTTATACAATTTCAAATATAAGCAGCTTTCTACTTTGAACAGCAAAAGCTTTAAGCATTGAGATATAAACTATACTTCCACAGTCTCTTTCAAGGATGAGGGGTAGTTCTTTCTATCTAATTCTTACAAGCAAGTTTAATGCAACACTGTTACAGTGCCAGCGAATGGGGTTTGAATCCTGCACTGTCTGTTTGTACGTTTTCCTCGTGTCTGCGTGGGTTTTCCCCGGGTGCTTCGGTTTTCTCCCACTGTTCAAAGTGTATGGGGGTGTAGGTTAATTGGTGTAATTGGGCAGCACCAGCTTGTGGGCCGAAATGGCTTGTTACCGTGCTGTATGCGTTTTTTTTTTCAAATTAAAATTTAACTATGCTTTGACAAAGTATATAGTCCCAACTTTAAGATCTCCTTTGGAGCGGTCAAGTTTTAGAATATAGAACATTACAGAACAGTACGGGTCCTTTGACCTACAATGTTGTGCTGACCAGTATATACCTACCCCAAAAAAAATTGAAGCCCTCCCTAACTCGTAACCATCTATTTTTCTTTCATTCATGTGCTTGTCTCAGATTCACATAAATTGCCACCCATGGCAAGGCACCCATAATTCTCAGTGTAAAAATTCCCCTAAACTTCCCTCCCTTCACTTGGCATAACGGTTAGCCTGATGGTGCTAATTGGAGGTGTTGTCCTGAGGTCTTCTCATGTCTCTCTGACAGAGTATTGATATGACAAGGCCACACTTCAAGACTTTTGTCAGTGGGAGGACTCAGCAGACTTTGACCTGGCAATCACACCTTGCAAGAGATTATGACCTTTTTCACCCATTAATAATAATATAGACATAGTATTGCACGGTTGGAGTAGCGGTTAGAGCAACACCTTTACAGCGCCAATGATCGGGTCTGGACGGGGTTCAAATCCCGCGCTGTTCGTAAGGAGTTTGTATGTTCTCCCTGTGTCTGCGTAGGTTTCCCCCAGGGTCTCCCAACTTTCGAAACGTACCAGGGGTTAATGGGGTGTAAATTGGGTGGCACAGACTTGTGGGTCAAAATGGCCTGTTATTGTGCTGTATGTCTAAATTTTAAATAAAATTTATAACATATAACATTTCCTCACTTGTCAGGAAGGCACAATAGTGACTGCGTTTCCTTAGAATGCTGAGGCGGGCAACGTTACCAGCCTTCATTATGTCAACTTTCTGCAGGAGCTCTAACAAGAGGTTTCTGGCCGGCTGCATCACAACAGCTGCTGTTGGGCAGGGGTGGCCAAATTTGCTTAATGTAAGAGATGTTGAGATGTTGGAGAGCCGCAAGACATGAAAAAAAATTACATGCACATTTTTACACTTGCATACACATTTTGTTGAAAAATTGTATATAAATATTAAGAGACACCTGTACATAATAATATTTATTCATGCCACTTTATATTAGTTTCAATAATAAAAAAAGTACACATACCTTACTCACATATGCATGCAATAGTCGAATTTTGTGGACCAAATTTTAGGGTAAAATTTACGGGGTTGACTATTACAGACATTCTGCTTCTGACTGTGGTAAGTACCTGCCTCTCTCCAGGCGTCAGGAATTCCAGTGAGCGGGCAGCCGGGACCTTGGCGAGAAATTGCAATCAGGGTGGTGGGAGGCCAGATGGGTGGGCGCCCAGTGCAAGGGTCTGCAGCTGGGACATCAGAACTCGGATGGGAGGGCGGCCGAGGCGTTGGGAGCTAGGATAGGTGGTCAGCAAAGGCGAGGATTCATGGTTGGCAGTTCGGCTGGGGCCTAGGAGGGAGGCAGCAGCCGGGGCATTGGGAGATCAGATAGATGGGAGGCCTGGATCACACTAACACTCCGCTAATCTCATTGCCCACAACACAGCCACACACGCCACAATCACAGTTGCACCCACTACCACTACAGGTCAAAATAGCCCTGTGAGCCACACATTCACGTCAAAGAGCCACATATGGCTCACGATCCCAGTTTGGTCTCCTTTGCTGTAGACCAGTGGTTCTTACCCTTTCTCTTTCCACTCACATCCCACTTTAAGTATTCCCCATGCCATGTGCTCTGTGATTGATTAGGAATTGCTTAAGGTGGTATGTGGATGGAAAGAAAAAGTTTGACAACCACTGTTTTAATTGTACTTAATTGACTCATTATGTACATGGTTTCATAACTCCAAAGGAAATGGGCCAATGACAATTTTTCTCAAGCAAAATATTTCAGTAACAATTGGGTCGAGAGCAGTGATTCTCAACCTTCCCTTCCCACTCACATCCCACCTTAAGCAATCCCTTACTAATCACAGAGCACTGATGGCATAGTGATTACTTAAAGTGGGATGTGAGTGGAAAGAAAAAGGTTGAGAACCACTAGTGTAGATCATTGGATCGGAAGTCAATCTCCACAGTGTCTTCCAGATACTCCTGTCAGGGAGGAGATACAGGGGTATCAGAGCCAGATTCACTCAGCTGAGGAACAGCTTCTTCCAACAGGCAGTGAGAATGCTGAATAACTGTTGAACTGCTAAAACAACTCCCTGTGACTCTACTATTTATTAATAATATTTATTTTAATATGTATATAGGTTCCGTGTGTGTGTGTGTGTGTGTGTGTGTGTGTGTGTGTGTGTGTATGTGTGTGTGTGTGTGTGTGTGTGTGTGTATGTGTGTGTGTGTGTGTGTGTGTATGTGTGTGTGTGTGTGTGTGTATGTGTGTGTGTGTGTGTGTGTGTGTGTGTGTGTGTGTGTGTGTGTGTATAGCTTGTCTGTATGAGTGTTATGTCTGAATGTGTGTTTGCGCTGCTTTGTACCATGGACTGGAGAATGCTGTTTCATCAGGTTGTACTGATATAAACGGATATTAAATAAACTTGAATTTGAACCTTATCGTTGAAGCCACCAGAGGATCAATCTGTCTTGCTCTGAGATACATCAGAGTATAATTTCTTCTTATCCATGACTTCTGACGTTTCAGTGTTTGTAGTAATGATGGTACTGGGTTGTATATGCATCAGACGGATCCCAAGACATTTGAGGCACGTGGGGCGCTGCTGAGAAGGTTATTCTTGACAGCAAAGACCCATCCGAAGAAGATACCTTTCCTCTACTAGACTGCCCTTCCAGAGTGTGTATTCTTTGGCTTGTCTTTTATACACATCTGTTCTCTATTTCTCAATGGGGTGATGTCAATGTCAAGGCAACACATGCCTTCTGCATAATGGCATAATTTTAAATGATGGGGCCCACATGAGAAAACTTCCTTGCCTCCATTCTAGAATCAGAGATCTTCCAACTTTAGTCATAAGGGCGGCACAGTTAGCTAAGCCGTTAGTGCAACGCTGTTACAATGCCAGTGACCAGGGTTCGAATCCGGTGCTGTCCGTAAGGAGTTTGTACATTCTCCCTGTGTCTGCGTGGGTTTCCTCCAGGTGCTCCAGTTTCCTCCCACCCTTCAAAACATACCAAGGGTTGTAGGTTAATTGGATGGCATGGTCTCGTGAGCCAGAAGGATCAGTTATCGTGCTCTATGTCTAAATTTAACACTGCAGTTTGCAGATACGTGCACATATGCACAGAGGCACAGAAGATAAATAAACTAAACATCCATAAAACCAAATCTTCGGCCAACCTGTACAACACTGACAATAGAAGTACATGATGACATATAATGGACCATTTCCAAAATCTCAGAAACCATTTTCGATGAAGGCAAATAATGATTATGAAATTCATAACTGTCATCAATGCACTAAAAAGGCCTTAGTTATCTGAGGAAAAAACTGTTTGAAGATCGAGTTCTCAAGCCCAGAAACGAACAGTGATCAGTGTCCTCTTGCACTGAAAACCTTCAGTCCGTTTGTCAGAAGCACACGGAAATCCAGCATAAGTAGTTAAAAGGGGTATCGGTTCACAAACTACTCATCCACTCAGCCACCTCCTGCCCCACCTGTGACCGACCTGTGAGTCCAACATTCTTCTCTTCAGCCATCTCAGGACCCCCAAAATTGTAGCACATGCCATTTATTCTCAGCCTCAAGGGACTGGCTTGTGGATAATGGCCTTAATAGAATTGTGTTCAATAACACCAGAATGTACTCTTAAATTTCTTTATCTATACATAAAATTATTGCTTTTTAATTAATTCTGATCCAATTGAAACAATCCGATATCTGAACATTTCGGTTCCTGCTGAATGTGCCTCTGGTAGATTTAACAATCATCAATTTAGCGGGTGGAAGTATACCTGCTTGGCAGGAACCACCAGCATAAGTCTTGATGGTAAGGGCTGAATTTTCCTCCATTTCTCAATTATTCCAAGGGTCACGAGTCATCATCAAGAAAAGAAAATTGAGCCCAACAGCAGATATACATCCAAGAAATGCACCATATTGCTCCATGTCTATGGGAAGTTATAGTCAACCTGTCAATTTAGGGGTGGAGAGGGAGAGGGTGAGGTCACTATCTTGGAGGATCTTTCCTGGACCCAACACACCAATGGCGACGTGAAGAAAGGATGTCAGCGCCTCTACTTCCTCAAGAGTTTGCGAAGGTTTATTATGACATCGGAAACCTTGGCAAGTTTCTACAGAGGTGTGGTGGAAAGTGTGCTGACCGGCTGCATCACGGTCTGGTATGGGGACACCAAAACCCCAAAGCATAAAGCCCTGCAAAAGGTAGTGGAAACAACCCAGGACATCACAGGCGAAACCTTCCCCAACATCAAGAACATCTACAGGGGACACTGCCGTCGGAGAGCAGCAGCGATCATCAAAGATCCACACCACCCAGCACATGCTCTGTTCTCGCTGCTACCATCAGGAAAGAGAGAGAGGTACCACAAGACTCGTACCACTAGGTTCAGGAACAGCTGCTCCCCTTCCACCATCAGACTCCTCAACGACAAACTCAATCAGGAATTCATTTAAGGACTCGTACTTTTGCACTTTATGGATTTTTCTCTCTCTGTATTGCACAGTCCGTTTGTTTGTTTTTCTTTATTTGTTTATTTTTTTGCACCACCAATCAGTGGTAATTCTGCTGCCCTGGCAGGAAAAAAAATCTCAGGGTTGTATGTGATGTCATGTATGCATTCTGACAATAAATCTGAAATCTGAAAATTCTGGCTCATATACATATAGAAAACAGCGGGGCATCTTAGGATTTTAGCTGAGCCCTTTTAATCTCCACATGATGTGTGTAATATCTGCATTACCTGGCATTAGAAACAGGGGTTCTCTTTATAAAAATTCAGTAGGTTGTGTGAAACCTCAACATCCGTAATTAAGTCCGTAAACTGCAAAAAGGAGTAGAAAGGCAGGTCGATCTGTCACCCTCCGTATGGTACAGGGAGCAATATTCTTTCATCACTCTTGCTAGAGATAGACGGTTGAGACACATCGCAAAAGCATGCCAGGAGAAAACACCAATCTCAATGGCACCTTTCATAATCACAGGATATTCCAAGCTGCTTTGTGCTCAGTGACATATTTTTAACAAATTATGGAAAAGGCCTAGCATGGCAAGAAGTGCGATAACAAAGGCGGCAAGGTTAGCATTGTGGTCAGTGCAACACCATTACAGCGCCAGTTCGAATCTGGTGCTGTCTGCAAGGACATTCCGGCTGCATCACGGTCTGGTATGGGGACACCAAAACCCCAAAGCATAAAGCCCTGCAAAAGGTATTGGAAACAACCCAGGACATCACAGGCGAAACCTTCCCCAACATCAAGAACATCTACAGGGGACACTGCCGTCGGAGAGCAGCAGCGATCATCAAAGATCCACACCACCCAGCACATGCTCCAGGCGTTCCAGGTTCCTCCTACTCTCCAAAAGCGTAGGGGGTTTGGAAGATAATTGGGGTATTTGAGCGATATGCTCTCATGGGGCAGAAGGTATGTCTAAATTTGAAAACATTTAAAAAAAAAATTAAATTCTTCAAAAACCATGGTGTATTTTATATCCAACTGCAACTGCAAGGGTAGACAGGGTTTTGGTTTAGTTTGGACATGCTGCATTCTCTTCACGGCATCCAACATATCAGTCAAGATTGTTTTCTTAATGTTATGAACTTTGGAACAGGAGGGATGTAGTGATATCTGGAATTTGTGGTTCAGTGCAACATTTGAGGTGCATGCACAAAATCAGCCATCAGTAAAGACCATGGAGTAAAAATTTAAATCGATCCAAATAAATAATTGACTCGGAGTCAACATGAACTCAATGGTTAAGGGGATCCTTTCCAGGCAACAATTCTATAATTATTCTGATGTCCTACTGTCAATATACATCATGCTTGCAGATATTTATGTACATAATATAATCTCTCACCCACAGAGCAGAATTTATTGATAGATATTTCGAGGATATGGGGAAGAGGTAGTAAAATGAAACTGGCTCAGAATAAACCAGGATCTCACTGAATGGCAAAGTAAACTCAGGGTCCATCTGTACTTCATTTCCCATGTTTAAATTAATACAATTTTGAGATTTTCATTTAAATTCAGAATCCCGATTTTTTTTTTAACCATTACTATCCTCAGGACAACAGTCAAAATAAAAACTTGGGAACAGTAACGCCACTTTAAAATTCATCAGCTACTGTGCAGATGGATTGTAAAACTTCATGGTGTGATTCATCTCCTTGGCTGGCTTAGAAAGGCATCAGTTTAGTGCAATTTAGTGCAATTTAAGACACCACTCAAGTTGTGACCAGCAGACACCACTGAATTGGAAATGATGAGGCTGGAATATAAGTATTGGATAATCATTTCTTCACCTGGAAGGTTACTCTGTTTCTTGTTAACACTTCGGTCTGTCACTTTAATCATGTCATCTTTTTATATCCTAGTTATTTAACCATTTTCATCTTTTTTTCTCATTCTAGACCTAGATTTATCTAGCCTCTTACTGTTTACACAGCAACAGGGCAATTTTTACAAATCATCGTGTGATGTGGACCTCAGAGGTATAAGGCCATTACGTACGGTGCTTTCTTATTTGCCATGAGAAGGTTGTGTTAGCAGAGAAATTCTGGATTTGTACCCAGCAATAATGAAGGAACAACAATGTATTTCCAAGTCAGAATGAGACTTGGGAGGGAAATGGTATTTCTTCCCTTGTCTTTGGCAGTAGGGAGTGTGGATTTGAGAAGATCCTACCAAAAACCCTCAATGAGTAACTGCAACCAATTATATTTGGAGCGAAGGTTCAAGGTGGTGGAGGGGCTGATCAGAGTTGGAATTTTAACTCCCTCCAATCAGTGAGGTAGAACAGTAAATCTGCCATGGTAACATGGTGACGAAGAGGGATTCTTCCCTCTTATTACATGTGGAATCCAAACAGCACAGGGACATTTGCTTTTGTACAAGATACTTAATACCAAGTAAACAAGGTACGTAGAAATGAAACTTACTGAGGCCAAGAGTAGAAATAATGCTACATTATTTGATGAGCTTGGGTGTTTCTGGTTCTCTGTCTCCCCTGCTTCTCTCTGGCACATGAGATCCCCTCTCCCCCTCCCCATAACTCTACTGCAATCCAGCTTATCCCACCGACATTGGTTTGGCTAACCACTGATAGCCTTCCTGTGTTGCCTACAAGACATCAGGCTGACTTGTATCTCATTTTACTTTCCTCGTAGGAATAGGATTCAAATTTGTTCAGGGGGCTGACATGTAGTCGAGTTGGGGGTGAGGGAATGGATGCCCCATTCACCAAAAAGTAAAAATCACCAATGAAGAATCCACTGGCTTAGAATCAGCATTTCAGCCAACTGAAGATTGAGGCAAAGCCAACATAGAGATGAATATACTTTTAAAAGACAATTGAGCACTAACTCAAAGGAAAGAACAATTGCAAGGAAGAGATGAATGTATGTATCTGGGGAGCATTGTAAATCAGCGGGATCTAGGAATACTGGTACTTGGTACCTTGAATGTGGAATTATAAGTAGGTAGGTAAGTTGGCATTCATGAGTCAGGGTATTGAATATAGAAGTTAGGAGGTCACATTGCAGATGTTGATAAGGCCTCATATGGAGCATTCTGTTTAGTTTTGGTGATCGTGCCAAAGGAAAGATGTTGTCAAGCTGGAGAGGGTGCAGAGAAGATTGATGAGGATATTGCCAGGATCAGGGGCCTGAGCTACAGGGAGAGGTTGAACAGGTTGGGGTTTTATTGCTTGGAGCCCAGGAGGATCTCATAGATCTCCTAGAGACATACAAAATCATGAGAGGAATAGATCAGATAAATTCACAGAGTGTTTCGCCAAGAGTAGGGAACATGGGTTTAAGGTGATTTAACAGGTAGTGAATTCATGGAACAAACTGCTTGCAAAGCTGCTTGAGGCAGGTACTATTATGGGCCACGTGTAGGCAGGTGAAACTAGTGTAGGAGGGACATTTTGGTCAGCATGGACAAGTTGGGCTGAAGGGTCTATGATACTTTTCTTCCTTTTCTTTGGCTTGGCTTCGCGGACGAAGATTTATGGAGGGGTAAATGTCCACGTCAGCTGCAGGCTCGTTTGTGGCTGACAAGTCCGATGCGGGACAGGCAGACACGGTTGCAGCGGTTGCAGGGGAAAATTGGTGGGTTGGGGTTGGGTGTTGGGTTTTTCCTCCTTTGTCTTTTGTCAGTGAGGTGGGCTCTGCGGTCTTCTTCAAAGGAGGTTGCTGCCCGCCGAACTGTGAGTGTGTTGTCTCATTAAATGACCAAGGGCAGAACTGATGGACCAAATGGTCTCCTTTTGTGTTGCTCCATTAGCTTTACTTAAATTATTTTTCAAAAATTATACATAGTGACATTTTAAATATGCAATATATTAAACTTTTACATAAACACAACAAACAAAAACAAAAGCAAAACAATCCCTCCCTCCCCCACCCCCCTCCACACATACAGATCCATTGACCATCAGAGCTTACATATATTTTAGGTATATAAAGAACATTTGTGGAAACTATGTTTTGTATATAGTTACATTTATACCCCTTTTGTTCCTCTTTATTACTGTATCAGGGCCCTTATGTGGTCCAGGAATAGCTGCCAGACCTTTACAAAAATATTCTTTAAGTTATGTTTCCCCCATAGGTGTACAGCTGTTCGTTTTAGCAGTCCATCGTGCTATAAGAAGAGGGGAGTCAGACTTCCAAGTGATCACGATACATTTTTTCCCTACCGCCAGTGCTATTTTTATAAATGAGATTTGATATTTGGTCAATTTATTGCTTAGTTCCATAAAATTACCTAGTACATACAGCTCTGGGTCAGCCATGAAGGCCACTCCTGTTATCCTGGTTAATTTTTATAGGATTTCTTGACAAAACGGCCTCACTTTCACGCATGACCACGTGGCAAGTAGAAAAGTTTATGTCTCAGACCCACATCTGAAACACATCTCTGAAATTTGAACCCAAGATGGTGGGGGGGGGGGGGGGGGGGAGGGTTTATCTTCAGTAAAGAAGGCTGTGAGAAATCTAACCTGTGTTAGGTAATATTTTTTGAAATCTGGAAGTCTTAGTCCTCCCAGCCCGTAGTCCCATGTCAATTTTTCCAGTACAATTCTTGGTACCTTATTATTCCATAAGAACTGTCTAATATGGTTGTTTATTAACTTTCAAAAGTTTTTAGGTAACAGAATAGGCAGCGATTGAAAAAGGTTCTGCAGACTTGGCATCACTTTCATTTTGACACAGTTAACCCTTCCCTCCAAAGTAATCGATAAGTCTCTCCATTTCTGTAGGTCTCTTTCTATCTTCCCAAGGAGAGGAACATAATTTAGTTTATACAGATTTTGCAAGTTATTGTCAGTTTTTATTCCAAGATATTTTATTCCATCCGTCTTCCATTTAAATTTACTTCCTTTTTGGTATCTTTCACATTCAGAATTTTTTAGTGGCATTATCTCACTTTTATCCCTACCTATTTGTTTTGTAGCCTGATATTCTTCCATATTTTTCGAGTGTTCCTTGTAAAGATTTAGTCGGTTTTGATTGATACAGTAGCACATCATTGGCAAATAGACTGATTTTGTGTTCTTATTGCCCGACTTTGAAGCCCTTTATATCCGGATACCTTCTTCTCTCTGCCAGTGGTTCAATTGCTAAAATAAAAAGTGCTGGGGACAGAGCATCCCTGTCTGCTTGAATCTCTCAAGGGGAACCATGGCAACATCTGATCATTTGTTATTATTTTAGCTTGTGATTTATGGTATTGAGCAGCCCACAAAATGGCCAACAAACGCAATGACTGCACAGACCTGGGGGCGACACCGGCTGTCGTCCCAGGTGATCTCCACACGGCAGGAAGATGGGGAACTCTGGTGGGAATGCCGGCCAATCCTAGGCCAGCGTTCCGATGATGCGGAGCCATGACAAGGCAGCCACATAAGCATGACAGCCAGAGTAATAAACCAGTCTTGACTTCAAAGCTTTGGTGTGCATGTCGTTCTTCTCCAGCCCACATAGCGCAAACACTACATTGGTGCTCAAGGAATACAAAGAATGTAAAAATGATCTGAAAAAAGAAATTAGAAAAGCTAAAAAGAAATGCGAGGTTGTTTAGGCAAATAAGGTGAAAGTAAATCCAAAGAGTTTCTAATAGCAAGAGGTTAGTGAGGGTTAAAATTGGTCTCTTAGAGAATCAGAATGGTCAGCTGTGTGTGGAATCAAAAGACATGGGGGAGATTTTGAACTATTTCTTTTCTTCAGTATTTACTAAAGAGAAAGATATTGAATTGTGTAAGGTAAGGGAAACAAGTAGGGAAGTTATGGAAACTGTGATAATTGAAGAGGAGGAAGTTCTAGAGCTTTTAAGAAATATAAAGATGGACAAATCTCCGGTCCTGACAGGATAATCCTTCGGACTTTGAGGGAAGTCAGCGTAGAAATAGCAGGGGCTCTGACAGAAATATTTAAAATGTCATTAACGACGGGGATGGTGCCCGAGGATTGGCAGATTGCGCAAGTTGTTCCATTGTATAAAAGGGGTTCAAGGCATAAACCAAGCAATTATCAGCTTGTAAGTTTGATGTCAGTGGTGGGCAAACTAATGGAAAATGTTCTTAGAGATGGTATATATAATTATCTGGGTAGACATGGTATGATTAGGAACAGTCAACATGGATTTGTGCATGGAAGGTCACGTTTGACAAATCTTATTGAATATTTTGAAGAAGTTACTGGGAAAATTGATGAGGGTAAGGCAGTGGATGTTGTCTATATGGACTTCAGTAAGGGCTTTGACAATGTCCCACATGGAAGGTTAGTTAGGAAGGTTCAATTGTTAGGTGTGAAAATGGAAGTAGTAAAATGGATTCAACAGTGGCTGGATAGGAGATGCCAGAGAGTGGTGGTGAATAACTGTTTGTTGGGTTGGAGGCCGATGGCTAGTGGTGTGCCTCAAGGATCTGTACTGGGCCCAGTGTTGTTTGTAATGTACATTAATGATCTAGATGTTGGAGTGGTAAATTGGATTAGTAAGTATGCAGGTGATACTAAGATAGGTGACATTGTGGATAGTGAGGAAGGTTTTCAAATCTTGCAGAGAGATTTGGGCAAGTTAAAAGAGTGGGCTGAAAGTTGGCAAATGGACTTTAATGCTGACAAGTGTGAGGAGCTACATTTTGGCAGGACTAATCAAAATAAGACATACATGGCATTAAAGAATGCAATTGAACAGAGAGATCTGGGAATAATGGTCCACAGTTCCCTAAAGGTGGAATCTCAGGTGGATGGGGTAGTGAAGAAGGTCTTTGGAATTCTGGCCTTTATAAATCAGAGCATAGAGTATAAGAGTTGGGAGGTAATGTTAAAATTGTACAAGTCATTGGTGAAGCCAAATTTGGAATCTTGTGTTCAGTTCTGGTCACCAAATTATAGGAAGGATGTGAACAAAATAGAAAGAACAGAAAAGATTCACCAGAATGAGACTTGGGTCTCACCACCTACGTTATAGAGAAAGGTTAAACAAGTCAGGTCTTTATTCCTTGGAGCATTGAAGATTGAGGGGGGATTTGATAGAGGTCTTCAAAATGTTGAGGGGGATAGATAAAGTAGATGTGGATAGACTTTTTCCATTGAGGAGAGGGGAGATTCAAACAAGAGGACATGAACTGAGAGTTGGGGGAAAAGTTTAGGTGCAACACAAGGGGAAGCTTCTTTACTCAGAGAGCGGGGTCTGTGTGGAATGAGGTGGTACAATATTATCTTTTAAGAAAACTTTGGTTAGGTGCATGGATATAAAAGGTATGGAGGGTAATGGGCAGAATGCAATGGGACTAGGAGAGTCTAAGTGTTTCAGCACAGACAAGAAGGGCCATGATGGCCTTTTTCCGTGCTGTAATTGTTATATGGTTATATCATTACACAGTTGGGAAGGGGAAGGGCCAGACAATCATCCAGACCTTTTGATTTATCCTGCAGGGATCTCCACATCTATTACCAAGTGAGGCTTGTTGGCTGCTAAAATAATATTGGGGCACTTATGTAATTGCTAACCTTGTCAGGCTGGACTCCCTCTACCCAAAAACACATGCCACTGAACTACATGGAATTGACCAGACTTGGAGCAGTAAAATTTTGTGCAGCTGGCACATATGGCCTGCCATAACTATACGTGCCAAGCTTAGTGGTTAGAATTCACCATCAAACTTATATTCTTAATGTGCATTGCAAAATGAAAAAGGTCTGTGATTTTTTTTCTATTTGTATTCTTTTTAATTTTTAAAAAAACTTAAAAAATAATTTAGACATACAGCATTGTAACTGGCCAATTCGGCCCTGCAAGTCCGTGCCACCCTATTTATAGCCCATTAACCTGCACCCTGATGCGTTAGTGAAGGATGAGAGGAAACTGGAGCTCCTGGGGAAAATCCACACAGACACAGGGAGAACGTACACAATCTTTACAGACAGCGTGGGTTTCGAACCCCGGTCCGGTCCCAATCGCTAGTGCTGTAAAGGTGTTGCGCTAACCGCTACGCCAAACGTGCCGCTACAACTCTCTATAATGCATATTAAAAACTCCAATAGAGCTTGTAATTACATAGCCCTTTATTGTAGTTTTGGTTACATCAAAATGTCCTGAGCTCAGTCTGTTACTTATGAAGTATATTACTGTTACAGAGCCAAATAGAGCAGCCAAATTGTACAGAGCAAGGCGAAGTCTCATCAACCACAAATGAATAAATGACTCAGTAATCACTTTTTGATGGTTTCCTTTGATAGGAATTTTGGACACAATACCAGGGACTCCCCTGTCCTTCTTCAATGAATATTTATATCCACTCGAGCAGGGAGACAACATCTCGGTTTCACTGTGAAGACGATACGTCTCTCTATAACAGCACACTTTCAGTCTTGTGTCAAAGTTTGGCCGAGACTACATGCTTGCCTCATAACTGGTGTCTCATGATATTCCTGACGCAGAGAGGAGTGACTTACCAATGGAGCCAAACCAACATCATGTGAACCATTAATATCTCCATTATATGGATTTTATTAATGTTAATATTTATCCCAGTGAAATCCCAAGTGTTTTCCAGTGGGCCTTGGCTTGGACAATGTTGACAGGATATTCTGTACCTGTACTCCCACCCACACTGAAATCATGATTCGAAGACTTACTTTGCTGGTCACCACACTCACACAAAAAGATTTTTTTTTGCCCAAACATGTTGATGAGGCTCTGGATGAGGTAGAAGCTCTTTTTCACTGAATGGCCTGCTGACACAACCAAGTCCAGGATTCAATCCACCTGGCTGAAAGTGCAAACATTCCCTAAAGCACAGATTAGGTCAGGAAGAAGACTGTCAATCAAAATACGGCTATTGTTAAAACAGGTAACCAAGGAGTGTGAAGATCCTGAAGAAATAGAACAACACACAGAAGTGCCCGGTAAACTTGCAGGTGGAATCAGTAGAAAGGAAGCCAATTCCAATGGTAGCATTCATTTAGAGAGGACTAGAATTTAAAACCAAGGATTTAATGCTGAGGCTTTAAAAAGGCATTGGTGAGACCACATTTGGAGTATTGCGAGCAGTTTTGGGCCTCATATCAAAGGAAGGATGTGGTGGCATTGAAGAGGGTCCAGAGGAGGCTTACAGGCTCCAGGCAGTGGGCTGACTATATCCTATATCGTATGATTCTTTTGGAAGTATTTCTGAATTTAACAAAGAAGCTGAAAAAGTAAAATAGAATGTGAAGGTAAATTCGGAAGAAGCATTTAAGAAGAACAAGATTGCAAGATTTTCTTTAAGTGTATCAAAGGAAAAGATGAGCAAATCAGACATCAGATGTAAATCCCCACTGACCACTTCCCACCACAAAACACCATGGGCTCTCCTCTCTTGTCCAAACAACATAATTGCAAAGAAACTAATGTATAGTGTATAACAAGTTAACCAGTATTACATCGCAAGTCAGGCAGCAATGCAGGTTGGGATATTCTTCTTCGGTATCAATCGGCAACAGAAATTATCCTGAGAAGATTTCAATGCTCACATTAAACATTCATTTTCATTTCTTACCCTGACTGCACTGCGCAATTCTCTGCCAGCAGGACAAGGCCTGCATTATTGATTTGTTTACTCCAACCTCACCAGGCAACTTTTTTTCTACTTGACCATTTTTCAGGATTTACGCATCGCTGGCAAAGCTAGTCCTTATTACCAATCCCTCATTCTATTTGAGAAGAAGGTAGGGAGCTGCCTTCACAGGTTCTTCTGCACAACTTACCGTAAGGATGTTCTCCGCATTGCTATATCTAATGCTCTCATCTATACCTTGATAAATACGGTGTGAATCAAATTGGCTGTTAATTTGGGCATCTCAAGAGGAAATCAAGATATCAGATAGAATTTAAGTTACAAATGCTTCAGCCTTGGACATTAACACTCACAAGCTCACCCGCCTGATCATTGAGGATGGGGATATCCCTGCACTCCCTTTATCCTGTTAGCTGTTCAATTATCCACAATCATTTTAGACTACATGTAATAAAAGTGTACAGTTTTGCTCTGAATCAATGACTGAGTTCTTAGCTCTGTTTGTGGCCGCTTTCTTGGTGTTTGGCACACATTGTCCTCTGTTGCAGCTTCACTCCACTGCTTCTTACATTTTTAAGTATGTCACTCTGTACTCCTTGATGTTGATCCCTTAATTGAGAGTAATGGGAGTGTGAAGAATGCATGTTATACGTGCAGTTGTATATTTTTGATTTTGCTCATGGATCCACAGCATCTCATGGATATTCAGTTTGATCTTTTCTGAGTCAGTCCCATTTTGCACAATTAAGATACCACATAAAACAACAGCAACTGTCCTCTTGCTGGAGATGGGACTGTATCTCCACAAGTCACCTCTACCAAAATAAGAGAAACCCCCAGGCCCTTCTGCATTAAAGCATGAAGTTAAATGACTTGTGAGCTTAACAGAATCTTTCACCACCCTGAAAGAATCAGAACCTTTAAACGATTTATCATCCAGACCTGTGACACAACCTCATCTGTCCTTTAATATCTACTATCACTTATACAGGTGTGTGCCGCTTAACGTCCATTCGGGCAACGTCCAACCTCATATACGTCTGATATCCGTGATCCCATCAGGTTATAATGGAATTCAGAAATCCTGACTGAAGAATGGGGCACAGTGGACGTCACCAGATCTACGCAACAACTTCTCACACGCAACACGTGTACCTCATGTCTTTTGTATGGAGGTTTGTACTGTACTGTACTTTCTATCTATCATGGCTCCCAAACGCAGCAAATCCAGTGCTAGTGATAGCAGCAGCAAGAGGCAAAGTATCGACTTGGAAGTGAAACAAAAGGTTATTAAACAACACAAAGGGGGAAGAACAGTGAATGCTTTTGCTCACGATTTAGGCGTGTGCACACTCGACAGTCACAATGATCCTCAAAAACAAAGAGAAACTTCTCCAAGCTGTTAAAGGACCAACTCCACTGAAAGCCACAAGGCCTAATGAAAATACAAGAGGGACCTATATCAGATATGGAGAAATTGCTAATGACGTGGATTGGGGACCAAACACAAAAGTGAGGCCCTCTCAGTACAGTGACAATCGCTGCTACGGCACAAAGCTTGTTCCAGATGCTTAAAGAAGAATCGAGTTTAGTGGTTTAGGTGCTTCAAACAATGTTTCTCGCTGCATAATGTGGTGAGTCTGTGAGCGCTGATGTGAATTTGTTGATACCTTAGATAAACTAATTGTAGAGGGAGGTGATTTGCCCCAGCAAATTTTTAAGATGGATGAATCCTCCTTATTCTGGAAGTGAATGCCTGAAAGGACCTTCATCCATAAGGAGGCCAAGTCATTGCCAGGCTTTAAGGCTTTTAAAGACAGAGAGACAGTGTTGTTAGGAGGCAATGTTGCTGGCTACAAGTTAAAGCCATTTCTTATTTGGCATCGTAAAAACCCCAGGGCTTTCAAGAACATTAACAAACACACCTTACCGGCTTATGACAGGAGCAATAAAAAGTCTTGGATGACACAAATGCTGTTTCAGGAATCCTAGCTCGATGGCTAAGCAAGTGAAATGGACAAGTACTGCTTGGAAGGGATACCTTTCAAGATTTTCTAATTGTAGACAATATTTCAGGACATCCCCCTTTCATTGGTGACCACCCCAACATCAAAGTGGTGTTCCTCCCATCAAACACCACCTCTTTAATCCAGCCAATGGACGAAGGGGTTATTGCAGCATTTGAGGCCTACTACCTGAGGAGGACCTTTGCGCAGGCCTGTTGCTGCCACCGCTGCCACTGATGAGATTGATGCAGTTCAGGAAGGAGTACAATATTTTCCACTGCATAAAGAAGCTTGCTTGGGCCCGGGATGGTGTGACCAAAGAGTCCATGTATGGCATATGGAAAAAATAATGAAGTGGTCAGTGCATGACTTCAAGAGATTTTCAAAAGATGATGAGATTGCAAGGATTAATAGAGCTGTTGTTGACATGGTAAACAACCACCTGAACCTAGGCATAGATGATGAGGACATTGAAGAACTCCTGGAGGTGGTTTCTGAGGAACTGACAAATGAAGAATTGCTGGAGCTACAGCAAGAGTGAAGAGCTGAAGAAGAGGCAAGGGAAAAGGAAGGTGCAGAAGGAGAAGAAGAACAGGTGCAGGAGAGGTTCACTGTTAAGGGGTGAGCCAAATTTTCTGCGGACCTTAGCAGCTTACTGAAGAGATGGACCCAAACACTGAACACTTTTCACTGATAGAGAGGAATGTTCATGCAGCATTTACTGCAGATAAAGAAACTTATGAAGAAAAGAAAAAGCAAACTAGGCAAACAACACTGGGCATGTTCCTGAAGAAGCCGACACCTCCCCGAGAAGAGCCTCAGCCAGGTCCTTCAGGCATTACAGAGTGACAGGTTCATCAATGGAGGTTATTTGGGATGAAACTCTTCCAGTGGAAGACTATGAGGAAGTTGAGAACAGTGATGTGGATGGTCCCGATCTTCTTTGTTAACTTGTGGGTTATATAGGCTACTAAAGTATTTACATAAAAGTTTAAAAAGTTTTAAAAAATTAAACAGTTTAATTTAGCGTAGGTTCAGTATCTTTGCTAAGTATAGACAGTAATATGGTGTTTGCACAACATCCACCTTGCATAATGCCAAGTTTCACAGAACGTATCATGGACATTAAGTGGCGCATACCTGTACAGGGATGCCTCAGGTGCTACCAGTAGCAGAATGATATACATTGTGCCCTTATGTGAACCCTCATGATTCAATCATGACCAAGAAGGACTTTGCTGAGACCTTATTCCACATCTGTACTGAAATCTTTAAGGGGTAATACAGCTTGCAGACTGATGGTTCTTTACAACACATAATAAAAGAATTTGCAGTTTGATACCTGCTGAAAATTGTTGTTTGTCAACAGTCATTCCTGCTCACTGACAAAAGACAAAGGAGGAAAAACCCAACACCCAACCCCAACCAACCAATTTTCCCCTGCAACCGCTGCAACCGTGTCTGCCTGTCCCGCATCGGACTTGTCAGCCACAAACGAGCCTGCAGCTGACGTGGACATTTACCCCCTCCATAAATCTTCGTCTGCGAAGCCAAGCCAAAGAGAAAAAAAAAGACGATTTTTGAATCTGAAAATACAACTTTTTTAAAGGAGCCCTGTCTCAATTGGAACATGGGCTTATCAGGGGCTTCACATCAAAACATGCCGATGATGCTTCTTGCAGAAAATATCGGTGCTCACTGACATACTTAACTGCTTTCCCACGCTGTCTGTAAGGAGTTTGTACATTCTCCCCGTGTCTGTGTGGTTTTCTCTAGGGGCTCCGGTTTCCTTGCATCCTTCAAAAATGTACTGGGGGTGTAGGTTAATTAGGCAGTACAGACTCGTGGGCAGAAATGGCCTGTTACCTGTATGTCTGTATGTCTAAATTTAAAAAAAATTAAATTTAAAGAGAGGATCCAAAGCAAATTTGTCATAAAGTGGCAGCCCACGGCCACGGCGATTGAGCCGGAGCTCTGGAGGGCGAGCGCAACCAAAGGCCAGCAGTGGCACAGGCCCCAACAAGTGAACCGCGGGTGAACGGCAAGGGCAGCTTAAAGGTCAGCGACCCCAAAATGATGCTGGCCTGGCTGCACAGCCAACAGGTAGGGACAGCGCACGGGAAAGAAGGGCATCATTATGCAGGAAAGTGCCCGCGCGCAGGAAACCTGCTGTTGATATGCATGTAGCGATGTCAGCCAAGGGGTGGGGGGGAAGCCACGGCAGGAACAGTGCAAGTATAAAAGTCGGGCCTGAGCCTTAATAAAACTCAGAGCTTAACCTGACTATACTACATGTGTGTGTCTTCTTCCGAGTAGCGCCCGGCGACAATAACTGCAAATAAAATAAAATCACGCAAAGCAGCTGTTTTGGATCTCATCAAAATGTAATAATGCAGCTTATAGAGTACTAAATGCCTTTTGGAACTCATCCATTCATCAACTGCCAAAAATTATTAAAATTTCACTTGCCAAACTTGGGGACAGCACAGTTAGTGCAACATTGTTATAGCTCGAGCTTCCAGGTTCGAATCCTGCGCTGTCTGTAAGGGGTTTGTACCCATGTCTGCATGGGTTTCCTCCTAATGCTCTGGTTTCCTCCCACCCTTCAAAATATGTATTGGAATTGTAGGTCAATTGGGTGTAAATGGGCAGTATGGGTAAATGGGTTGGAGGGGCCTGCTACCTTGCTGTATGTCTAAATTTAAATTTAAATTAAAAAAAATTTTAGAAGTAAATTTAAAATTTAAATTGCCATTGGAGTGCCACATTAAGAATGAAATATCAAAGTGAGGCCAGGCTTATCTACCTTATGCAGGCACAAAATATTGTCTAATGTTATTTTAAGATTAGATACAACAGCGTTCCACCCAGCCAACAACCCACATTACCATGAGATGATCATTGGATTATGCATTAATCTCTTGCCATGATGAAATTGGCTGCCACATTTGGCCATGTTACAAAGTTTGCACTAATACTTTGTATTGAATTTAGACATACAGCAAGGTAACAGTCCATTTCGGCTCACGAGTCCATGCCACCCAATTTACCCTGTTATGAGCCCAAAAGACTCAAAAACTTAGTATTCAGCCCAGAGTTAATTTCAAGTTGACTAGTCGGTTCCACATTAACCTTCTGAATAGGCCTGCTATGTTGACATTTATTTTTGTGAGTGAGAGTATATTCATCCACATTGCATTTGTTTGTGGCATGTCCACATATCCAGGTATAATTTAATCTCATTGGGAACACACCTTTTTCAATTAATATCAATTCTCTTACTCTGTCAAAATCATTATTTATTCCTTTTTGAGGTGCACCAATGGTCAAAACATACAGATTTTTCAAATGCAAAATCCATATAAGATTGGTTCCATGCTTTCCCCAAATTCCTAAATTTTTGTCACCAATCCGTTGACAGCCACCCTCCCCGCTGCCGACACCTACCCTCCCTGCTGCCGACACCAACCCTCCCCGCTGCCGACACCAACCCTCCCCACTGCAGACACCTTCCCTCCCCGCTTCCGACACCAACCCTCCCCACTGCCGGCACCAACCCTCCCCGCTGTGGACACCTACCCTCCCCGCTGCTGACACCAACCCTCCCCGCGAGCCGCATAATACATGTCAAAGAGCCGCAGGTGGCTCACGAGCTACAGTTTGGCCACCTCTGGTCTATATGCTTCCGGAACCAACTCATAAGCTTTTAACACTGATTGTTTAACAGTCTCATAATTTTCAACTTGCGCTGCATTCAAACCAGAGAATGCCTGTTGTGTTTTTCCTTTATGACACTTTGGAGCATGAGAGGCCACTTTTCTTTCGGCCAGTGTGAGCTCTGAGGAGCCTTTTCAAAAGGCTGAAAATATGTACATATCTCTCTCATCGAAAGGAGGAACTAGATTTACCTCTCTACTAGCCAAACACCTCTCCCCAGGAGTTACAGCCTCAGCTCTCCTATCTCTATCTCAAGTCTTAACTTTTCTCATTAAAAAAGCCTCCATCTTTCAGCTTCTTCCACTCATATTTCCTGTTTTTAAGCTTCCCTCTGCCGCATGTTTACGTTTTTCTCTCTCTTCATCGAGCTCCAACTTTATCCAATTCCAATTGCATTCCAACAGATTTATCCTCAGGAAAATTGTCTAAGTCTTTCTCTTCAAATTTTCCCTCACTTATATATTTCACTATAATTCTCTGCATTTCCATTTTCCTCATAAAACCCTTGACTTCAGTCAGCTTTAATTCCCTAGCAATCACCATCAGTTCCTGTTTTCTTTTTCTCTGCAGCTCCGCAGGTGATGGTTGTACCAAAAAAAAATACTAATATCCATTGCTGCTGTTTCTCCTCACCCAAGCTTTACATTAGCTTAGAAAAACAATTTACTAATAAATCACAAAAACTTCAAATGTTTTAGTTCCCAAACTCCAAATATTTCAAATTGCAATGGACAAATCCCTACTCGTTATGAGCCCAAAGGATTCAAAAACCAGGAGCAACAGAAATTCACCAAGACTTAAACAAAACTGGTTTTATTTTCTTAATACATAATAATAACACCAATATTTAAATTATTACTATTAACTTAACCTAACCCCCTTCTAATTCTAAGTGCACATGTATGTAATGCGTATGTGTTCAGGAAAGTTCTTTTTCACTGACAATCATTCAATTTTCACTTCTCCAAGTTCACTGGGATCGGGCAATTTCCATACTGTGCACAGAATTAAACATTTATGATCTTCACCAGGCTCTTGTGCTTTAACTTAAGTTGGTTTCAGAGAGAGATTTGTTGTTCGTTGGACACACACAAACTGATCTCCTTCAATCAGCCACTCCAGTGTCTTGCTGAAGAAACTTGCCCCCCTGTGGGTTTTTCCAAAAGATAACCTCTTCTTCCAGGCTACTACAAAGAGTTCTTCTTTTTCCCCTATTTCAGGAGAAACATAATAACCAGCCACAGCCTCTGCAATTGACGACAGAGATTTATAATAGGGGTCACACAGCAGGTCTGCAAACTTGCAGTCTCTCTGTCTCTCTCCCAAAGAATCAATGTTTTCTTCCTGTTTGCAAAACCACATGATCCCTCTTGGAACAGCAACCTTCAACCAGCAATTAAACTTCTGGCACCAGTCTTAATAGCAAAAGAAGTTCAGTTCTTGAGCCTGGGGACTGTACAAACCTGCTGATCCATTAACACCTACTTGTAAAACTCTCACAAGTAACCTCCCATTGTCTCAGCAAAGCCCTTTGGAGACATGGAGCCCACTCCTGCAAGGCACTTGAGATGTTTGTGAAATGTGATCTAACAACTAAACCTCACAATCTTCCCCTTTTAAGATAGATTTCATCACAATTTTATTAACCAATTCTGTTACAACATCCAATAAATCTACACCCCCAGTACAATTCAAAAGGTGGGAGGAAACTGGAGCCCCCAGGGAGAACCCATGCAGACATAGGGAGTACATACAAACTCCTTACAGACAGTGCGGGATTCAAACCCCAGTCCAGTCAAATCCCGAATGCTGTTGCTAAGAGCCCAGAGGACCCCAAAACCCAGAAGCAACAGAAATTCACCAAGACAAATGGTTACTTAAACAAAAGTTGCTTTTAATTATCTTTAAACATGAAAACAGAATCAAACTTAACCTAACGTAACCCCCTTCTAATTCTAAACACACATGTATGTAATGTGTGTGTAAGTTCAAAAAAGTTCTTTGATTCACAGTCCAATCTCACTTCTCACTCCTCCAAGTTCACTGGTTGCAGGCAATTCTTAAACTCTGCACAGAATTTAACATTTATGAATTTCACCAGGCTTTGGTGCTGGAAGGTAAATGGTTACCGCTCAGGAAGGTTCTTGTCAGTTTTCAGAGAACGATTTGTTGCTCGTTGGACACAAACTGATTCCTTCTCATCAGCCACTTCAGTGTCTTGCTGAAGAAACTTGCCCCATCAGGATTTTCCAGATAATAACCTCTTTCTTTCAGGTCACCACAGAGTTCCTTTTTGTTTCCCTTATTTCAAGTGAAACATTATACAGCCATCTCCTCTTGTATGGACCCCAAGAGCTTTGAACAGGGTGAACTAAGAACTCACAACCTGGCTTCAAAATAGGGTTTTTCCACAAGCTTGCCAGTTTGTTCTGTTCCAGTCCCAGCTACTGCTGCTGAACTGTAGAACTGTAGAACTGAATTCTCTTTCTCTCTCTCTCTCTCTCTCTCTCTCTCTCTCTCTCTCACCTCTCACTCAGAGAAAACCACATGACCATCTTAGAACAGCAAACTGCACTCAGACTGCGGCTCTGGACCTAATCTTCAAGTTTATTCATCTGTTGCTTTCCAAAACAATAAGCCATTACTCCACAGCATGTCCAATTAACACCTACTTGTGAAGTCTCTATAGGCATTCTTCAAAGTTTTTGCAAAGGCACCCGGAGCCTGGACTGTCTGATTTGAGCAGAGCTCTGGCATTTTAAATGAGATCTGTTTTGAAGTGTTTGTATATGACCTACACTAAAAATCCTTCCACAATTTATCTCCTTTAAAACATTCTATATACAATATAAAATATAACATTACGTGTGACAAATTATGTTATATTTTATATTATTTGCGCTAACCGCTATGCCAACCATGCTGCCCAAATTGAACTTTGGAAATTCTGGAGAATCTGAAATGTGATTTGTAAATCTACCTGAAAATCAAATTAAAAAAACTGCAGATGACAGCAATTTGAAATAAAAGCAGAAAATGCTGGAAAACAACTCAGCAGGGCCTGGAGCAACTGTGGAAGGAGAACACTTTAATATTTCAAGGCAGCGTCACACTGCAAACATTCATATAAACCACCTTACAACAATAAATAAAAATAGTCAACAAAAAGATAAAGTGAGGCAGCGTCTTTGGTTCAATCATCATTCAGGAATCTGATTGCCACAGGGAAGAAGCTGTCCTTGTGCCACTGAGGGCTTGTCTTCAGGCTCCTCTACCTTTTTCCCGATGGTAGCAGAGTGAAGAGGTGGTGGGGATCTTTGAGGATAGAGGCTGCTTTCTTAAGACATCACCTCTTGTAGGTGTCCTCGATAGTGTGAAGTCTAATGCATGTGATGTCGCAGGCAGAGTTAACAACCCTCGGAATTTTTCTTTCTTGTCCTAAGCCTTGGCGCCTCCAAACCAGACAGTGATGCAACCAGCCAGAATGCTCTCCATGGGACACCTGTAGTATATTTTGAGTCTTCGGGGACATACCAAATCTCCTCAAACACCTCACGAAGTCTAGCCACTGGCGGGCCTTCTTTGTGATTGCATCGACATGGAGGCTCCAGGACAGATTGTGTTTTCCTGACTTCTTCCTGAAGTCCACAATCATCTCCTTGGTTTTGTTAATGTTAAGCCTAAGGTTGTTGATGTGACTCCACTCAACGAGCTGATCCATATCCCTCCTTTACGCTTCCTCATTGCCCTTTGAGATTCTGCTGACAACCGTGGTGTCATCAGCAAATTTGTAGATAGCATTGGAATTGTGCCTGGCCACACAGTCCTGGGAGTATAGTGAGTAGAGCAGTGGGCTAAGCACGTGTCTTTGGGGTGAGCCTGTACTGATAATCAGTGAGGAGGAGACGTTGATTCCAATTCATACCGACTGTGGTCTTCCGATGAGGATCCAGTTGCAGAGGGGGGTACAGAGGCCCAGGGTTTGGAGGTTCTTGACCATCACTGAGGGAATAATGGTGTTGAAGGCTGAGCTGTGGTCTATGAAGAGTTGCTGTCTTCAAGGTGATCCAGAGCTGAGTGGAGAATCAGCAATATTGTTTCTCTTTATTTCCTAAAGGTTGCAGAAAAAAATCATTGATTGTTTTTTTGTTGCATATTTAATCTGCAAGAATACGGAAGAAATGATAGATTCTATCCAACTGTCCTCCTATTTTAACTTGCATTTCAGATTAAAGCAAACATCTTCTTAGGATAGAATAGCTGGAAAAAAATTTTGGCTTAAATTCCAGTGCAGTGTGGAATCAAATCCAAAATATACTTATGCAAATGACTCATTCAGGCTGCTGGATACTGGGTCATAGGAACCACTATTTCAGGGGGTGCTGAGCAGTGGTGTTCCCCGGGGGCGTTCAGGGGGAGTGACCACTGACCATATTTTTCAAAAGCGGTGCCTTCCCCCCACCCCAGTCCAATGATGCTACCATCACCACCTCAGATCCAATGTCACCGCCACTCCCCGCCTCTCTGTTCCACACTGCTCCCCCCCCCCAATTCCGCTGCTGCTACCAACACCCCCCATTCCGACACTGCTGGCACACACCACCCCCCCTACTCCATGCGCTGACACCTTCCCCCCCCCCCCGCTCTGCGCCACAGACACCATCCCCCCACCCTTTGCTGAAACATAAGTATGACCCGCCATTCAGCCACTGACTCTCCATCTGCCATGAATCGTGGTGCCTTTTATATGTGCTCACTCCCCCTAACTAGAACCTGGCTACACTCCTGGGACTGAGGGCAAGAAGGCTCCCAATGGGCCTCAGGCAATGAAGGCTTACTGATTGTATCAGAGGTTTGAACCTGGAGGTTGGGCTGCCAATGGAATGAACAGGATTCTGTTAAGCTGCAGAGGCTGCGGGAGCACTGGAAGCGAATCCACATACACTCAGTGTCTCTGAAGGGACTCTCATTTGCTTCTCTTTCTCCTATTGCCAGGGAACGCTCACGGTAACTCTTAGACTCATGGCAGACAAACAAAAAATATGATGTCAATAGAAGGAACCTTGAACATTGAAATGCCACATAATTGCAAAGAAAAAACCCAATGTAAAGGACTGTACCATATTGCTTCATAATAATTCATAAAATTATAACTGTAATCTTTGGCAGACATAGCATTAGTTTTTTTGGTGTTATGCAGTAAATGACTTCAAGGCCAGCTTTTATGGGGATTTGCCTTTGTGGACTATTGTTTGACTTGGAGCAGAGAACAGCATTGGTGAACAATGGGAGCAGGTCCCAAAATCTGTCCCAATTTCTCAGGCCCCAAGGAGATAATAGTTGGGTGAAAAAAAATCCCATACAGAGTACTTGTCCAGAAAGATTTTAGCTTACTGTATCCTTAGATGAGCAACATTGGACTTCTTGCAAAACTGACTATTTAATATTTATGAAGGAATGCATCCAAAAGAAGCACATTAATTGAAAAATCAACTGGCCTGTTTTAGCGATAATTCTCTGTGGTTAACCACTGTTGCATGTATTTCTCTGGTCGGGCATACCCACTGGCCAGCTGTACCTGTGGCTCCACCCACAGGTTCCTGTATAAGGGTGACTGTTCCACAGCCCCCTCCTCAGTGCAAGACAGTCGAGCAGTATGGATGTGCCTTTGTTCTTCAGTGAATAAAAGCCTGTTGGTCTCTCAACCTCAGTCATTGAGTGCATCAGTCTCATAAAGGAACACTTGCAATGGAAAGCAGTATTTTTCTAAATAGTGAATCTAAGAAAGTTCAAAGCATTAAACACATTGAGTTAACATTATTCTCATGCAAAATATTGTTCTCAATTGAAAACTCTCTCAATAGGGTGGTACGGATAGTGTAGCGGTTAGAGTGATGCTAAGCACAAGCGACCCAGGTTCGAACCCAGCGCCTGTAATGAGTTTGAACTTTCTCCCTGTGGCCTGCCTGGGTTTTACCCAGATGCTCCAGTTTCCTCTCACCTTCCGTCCTGGGTTGTAGACAATAGACAATAGACAATGGGAGCTGGAGTAGGCCATTTGGCCCGTCGGGCCAGCACCGCCATTTTAGATCATGGCTGATCATTACCATCAGTACCCCTTTCCAGCCTTATCCCCATAACCCTTAACTCCATTACCCACAAGAGTCTTATCTAACTCTCTTTTGAACATAGTCAGCGAATCCGCCTCTACCACCCTCTGTGGCAGAGCATTCCACAGATTCACACTTCTCTGGGTAAAAAAATGCTTTCTCATCTCCATCCTAAAGGGCCTACCCTGTATTCTTAAACTATGCCCTCTAGTCCTCGTCTCCCCCATCATTGGGAACAAGTAATCAGACTTCACCTTGTCTATCCCCCTGATGATTTTGTATACCTCAATCATGTCCCCCCTCATCCTTCTAAACTCCAATGGATACAAGTCCAGTTCATGCAGAACTGCAACATGAGCACCTCACTACCAAAAGCTATGTCACAGGGGAAACAATGGAGTTGAAGGGATCATGCAGAAAGAGTCAAGTGGGGAACATCTAGTTGAGGAAGGACATTTGAGTGGACAGCATGAGTGGAGTTTGAGTGGAGTGGAGGAGCCCTTTGCAGACTGAAACAACAGACAAGAAAGTATCAGAGGGACCTTGGTTAATGGAGGTTCTTCAGCAAACACCTCTTATTCATTCCAACCATTCCACATTAGTACCAGGTTATGAGAATCTGTCCATAAATTTAACTACAAATTTTAAATTATTAAGCTGGTTTGTAAACATTCCACAAATCCAACAATTGTAGAAAGTGAGAACACTCCTAGATTACTCTTGGCACAAGAACAACTGTTACGTAATTGGCGTCTCTCAATGTTGAACAACAGATATAGGCAAGAGATGCAAGTGTTTGCTGAACCAAAGATCATTTGGAAGTGCAAGGGCCCTATGAAATTTAAAATTTGATTATTAGTTAAAAAGTAACTTGTGAAAGTGCTTTAACTGATGTGATCTCTCCAACTCTTTGTGAGATTTCTGTTGCCTTTCTTTCTGTAACTCATTTTAAAACAAGCTTCTCAAACATGCCCTTCGCAGTTCCATTTTTAGTCCTTCCTGAAAATTCAATTTGTTTTTAATCTTTCAAAAGCTGTCCAACCTGTTGTACTTTTCTAATTTTTTTCCAATTCAAGCACAACTTCAAAAGGCAATTTGATATGCCATATGTTTGAATACTTATATTAAACAATGTTTCCTCTTCTACAAAGTGTGGATGATTAGTCTATGAAATTGGCAACACCATTGAACCCAACATAAAGTACAATTGGAAGAATTTTGTAGTTTCATAAGCCACCAGACATTGAGATCTCTCTTGCTTGCAGACTAGAAACCAAGATACTTCCAAAATACTGCTTGGAATTAGAAGCTCATCTGCTATTAACCAGAGACAAATATCAGCCGATTAAGCTGCCAAGCATGAAATTGGGCAGGGGCTTAATCGGCGTGGGTGAGGGGGGGGGGGGGTGGTGGGAGGGGGGTGGGTGCTGAAGTTGTCTTGACAATTTGGTTTCAATGACAGTTCATACCCTAGTGTTTCCCATCACATCCTGTGCCTCTGTGGATGCATTAATCCCACAGGAAGTACAGCAATCTACCATTCCCAAACTGCAAGACTGAAATGCTTGTTGACTCCAGTGACGATGGGCTCTGGCCAAAGACAACAATTTCAGGTCATCAGATAATGTGAGGTAAAACTGCCCTGCAAAGGAATAAGAAAATGAATAAACCAATGCAGAAATTGCCAAATTTCTGGTCTTTCATTTTGAAATTAGGTTATTTTGATTATTAATGTTTTTTTAAAAATTCTGTTTAAAACAAGCATCTGAGAATCTGTTGGTGAAACAAGAATTCCACATCATGGTAAATATTTATTCATTCACTTTGTTAGGGATGGCATTCAAATAATTTTGGCCACTTGACCTTAAATCTTACCAATCCATCTTTTCGGGTTCAATTAGGTATTACTCCTAGTGCAAGTATTGTGAAAGGTTACCTCACATCAACTGCCAGGCCCCTGGAGGAAGATAAAACTAAAATGCCTGCAAAAAGCCTTCCTGCCAACTAGTGTAGATAGAGGAGGCGTTAGAAACATTCACAAACCACTCCACGTGCCAACATCACTATTTACTCTCACAGTAAATATAAATCCAGGGATTGAGTTTCCTTGCTTCGACAGTAATGTGGAAAGGCATCAGCACAACATTTTCAGTTAATTATAACAATTCTTAGCCTAAATAAAATGAAGCATTATTTCAAACTACTGAGCTGCACATTCCTGAAAATTAATTTCAGTTGGTTGAACAGCGAGCCGAAGCTCATCAGCATTCTTAAAATTCAGGGACATTTGATTTAGACCAAAGGTGGATGGAAATTGAGTCATAAACCATTGATAATGATGAGGAAAATTTATTGTCATTATGTTGTGCAATGTATAGGAGGCAGGCCCCTCCAGCCCGGGTAAGAAACCTGCATAGGAGAAGGCCACTCCGATATAAAACCTACGACCCAAGGACCTCGCTGCCACGTCCCAGCTTGCTTGGCCACGGCACACGAACCATGGGTGTAAAGGGTGGGGCCAGTACTGCGCGCACTGCACTCCACCTAAAAGCTCCTTTGCGCAGGCCCGAGGACAGGTCCACGTCCTCCCCCTCCACGTCCTCCCCCTCCACGTCCTCCCCCTCCACGTCCTCCCCCTCCACGTCCTCCCCCTCCACGTCCTCCCCCTCCACGTCCTCCCCCTCCACGTCCTCCCCCTCAAAAGATGCTCACAAACTCAAGCTAGCATGCTGGAACATCAGAACCATGCTAGACAAGGCTGACAGCCACCGACCTGAACGTCGGTCTGCCCTCATTGCACATGAACTCCTCAGACTTGACATCGACATAGCCGCTCTCAGTGAAGTCCGCCTGGCAGATGTAGGCAGCCTCCAAGAACGCGGCGCGGGCTACACACTCTACTGGTCTGGCAAGCCTTCGGATGAACGACGCCTATCTGGTGTAGGCTTCATGGTCAAGAGCTTCATTGCCTCCAAACTCGAAAACCTTCCGACAGGCCTCTCGGACCGAATCATGTCCATGCGACTCCCACTTCAAAACAAGCGTCACATCACCCTCATCAGTGTCTATGCTCCAACCCTCCAGGCGGAACCAGCAGAAAAGAACAAGTTCTACACCGACCTGCGCAACCTCATCCAACGTACCCCTACAGCCGACAAGGTTGTCATCCTGGGCGACTTCAACGCTCGTGTCGGCAAAGACTCAGAAACCTGGCCAGGAATCCTGGGCAAGCATGGCGTCGGCAAGTGCAACGACAATGGGCGCCTCCTGTTGGAGCTCTGCGCAGAACAGCGGCTTGTCATTACAAACACCCTTTTTCAGCAGAGGGACAGCCTTAAGACCACCTGGATGCATCCCCGATCCAAACACTGGCACCTCCTGGACTACATCCTGGTGCGAGAAAGTGACAAACGAGATGTGCTCCACACCAGGGTCATGCCTAGCGCGGAATGCCACACTGACCACCGGCTGGTTCGCTGCAAGCTCAACCTTCACTTCAAACCAAAGCCCAGGAACAATAAAGCCCCCAGAAAGAGGTTCAATGTTGGAAACCTGCAGTCAGACGAAGCGAGAGGAAACTTCCAGGCAAACCTCAAAGCAAAGCTCGACGATGCAACCCGCCTCACGGACCCGTCCCCTGAAACCCTCTGGGATCAGTTGAAGACTACCATACTGCAATCCACTGAAGAGGTACTGGGCTTCTCCTCCAGGAAAAACAAGGACTGGTTTGACGAAAACAGCCAGGAAATCCAGGAGCTGCTGGCAAAGAAGCGAGCTGCCCACCAGGTTCACCTTACAAAGCCGTCCTGTCCAGAGAAGAAACAAGCCTTCCGTCGCGCATGCAGCCATCTTCAGCGCAAACTCCGGGAGATCCAAAATGAGTGGTGGACTAGCCTCGCCAAACGAACACAGCTCAGCGCGGACATTGGCGACTTCAGGGGTTTCTACGAGGCTCTAAAGGCTGTGTACGGCCCCTCACCCCAAGTCCAAAGCCCGCTGCACAGCTCAGACGGCAAAGTCCTCCTCAGCGACAAGATCTCCATCCTCAACCGATGGTCAGAACACTTCCAATCTCTTTTCAGTGCCAACCGCTCAGTCCAAGATTCCGCCCTGCTCCAGCTCCCTCAACAGCCCCTAAGGCTAGAGCTGGATGAGGTTCCCACCCTGGATGAGACATATAAGGCAATCGAACAACTGAAAAGTGGCAAAGCAGCAGGTATGGATGGAATCCCCCCAGAAGTCTGGAAGGCTGGCGGCAAAACTCTGCATGCCAAACTGCATGAGTTTTTCAAGCTTTGTTGGGACCAAGGTAAACTGCCTCAGGATCTTCGTGATGCCACCATCATCACCCTGTACAAAAACAAAGGCGAGAAATCAGACTGCTCAAACTACAGGGGAATCACGTTGCTCTCCATTGCAGGCAAAATCTTCGCTAGGATTCTACTAAATAGAATAATACCTAGTGTCGCCGAGAATATTCTCCCAGAATCACAGTGCGGCTTTCGCGCAAACAGAGGAACCACTGACATGGTCTTTGCCCTCAGACAGCTCCAAGAAAAGTGCAGAGAACAAAACAAAGGACTCTACATCACCTTTGTTGACCTCACCAAAGCCTTCGACACCGTGAGCAGGAAAGGGCTTTGGCAAATACTAGAGCGCATCGGATGTCCCCCAAAGTTCCTCAACATGATTATCCAACTGCACGAAAACCAACAAGGTCGGGTCAGATACAGCAATGAGCTCTCTGAACCCTTCTCCATTAACAATGGCGTGAAGCAAGGCTGTGTTCTCGCACCAACCCTCTTTTCAATCTTCTTCAGCATGATGCTGAACCAAGCCATGAAAGACCCCAACAATGAAGACGCTGTTTACATCCGGTACCGCACGGATGGCAGTCTCTTCAATCTGAGGCGCCTGCAAGCTCACACCAAGACACAAGAGAAACTTGTCCGTGAACTACTCTTTGCAGGTGATGCCGCTTTAGTTGCCCATTCAGAACCAGCTCTTCAGCGCTTGACGTCCTGCTTTGCGGAAACTGCCAAAATGTTTGGCCTGGAAGTCAGCCTGAAGAAAACTGAGGTCCTCCATCAGCCAGCTCCCCACCATGACTACCAGCCCCCCCACATCTCCATCGGGCACACAAAACTCAAAACGGTCAACCAGTTTACCTATCTCGGCTGCACCATTTCATCAGATGCAAGGATCGACAATGAGATAGACAACAGACTCGCCAAGGCAAATAGCGCCTTTGGAAGACTACACAAAAGAGTCTGGAAAAACAACCAACTGAAAAACCTCACAAAGATAAGCGTATACAGAGCCGTTGTCATACCCACACTCCTGTTCGGCTCCGAATCATGGGTCCTCTACCGGCACCACCTACGGCTCCTAGAACGCTTCCACCAGCGTTGTCTCCGCTCCATCCTCAACATCCATTGGAGCGCTTACACCCCTAACGTCGAAGTACTCGAGATGGCAGAGGTCGACAGCATCGAGTCCACGCTGCTGAAGATCCAGCTGAGCTGGATGGGTCACGTCTCCAGAATGGAGGACCATCGCCTTCCCAAGATCGTGTTATATGGCGAGCTCTCCACTGGCCACCGTGACAGAGGTGCACCAAAGAAAAGGTACAAGGACTGCCTAAAGAAATCTCTTGGTGCCTGCCACATTGACCACCGCCAGTGGGCTGATAACGCCTCAAACCGTGCATCTTGGCGCCTCACAGTTTGGCGGGCAGGAACCCCCTTTGAAGAAGACCGCAGAGCCCACCTCACTGACAAAAGGCAAAGGAGGAAAATCCCAACACCCAACCCCAACCAACCAATTTTCCCTTGCAACCGCTGCAATCGTGTCTGCCTGTCCCGCATCGGACTGGTCAGCCACAAACGAGCCTGCAGCTGACGTGGACTTTTTACCCCCTCCATAAATCTTCGTCCGCGAAGCCAAGCCAAAGAAAAGAAGTATAGGTGCACAAAAATTCTCCCTCGCTGCAGCCAAACTACGTAATGTGGTATACAACTACAATAGTATAAATTAAATACCATGATATGTCAAGACAGAAAAGTAATGTTTCAATAATGCTGACAGATCTTTGGTGGGGGTGAAGGGGTCCCGGTGTAATTTATTGTTCAGGTTAGCGTACTACGGAGAGGTTCAAGAGCCTAAAAGCTGTTGGAGAAAAAAAGGTTCCTGAACCTCGAGGTGCAGGACTTCAGACTTCTGCACCTTCTACTTTAAGGTAGCAGTGAGATAAGTTTGTGACCGAGGTGTTGGGGATCCTATATGCTGTTAGCTGCCTTCTTGAGGCACCATTCGTCGTCTCTAATATTAACAGCTCAAACACTAAGTTATTACAATGGTGTTTTTTTCACATGTAGTTAAACAATTTTTGATAATCAGCAATCCACGCCTTTGTATTTCACAATTCCAACTTCCAGAGTTTTACATTTCTCATTTTTGCTGACAATTTCACGTGTTTTTTTTTTCCTATTTACATCTCCTTCAGTCCGACCTTCCTTATTCACTAATATATTTTCCACTTGCTTTCACCTAGTTCCATAATCCCTTTTGTTATTTCATTTCTCCTGCCCTATCACAGACATCACAGATGTTTCTTTGCATTATCCATAACTTTCTAATTTGGATGCAGGTTCATTGACGTGAAACATTTAACTCTGAGTTTCTCTCTATAGCTGCTCCCTAACCTGCTGAGGACTTCTATAAATGTCAGTAATGGTTCCACCTCTGCACTCTGCCTACACACAGAAATGTAGCCCTAGCCTTTAATTGAGGGCCTTTTATAAAACAAAAAAAATCCGAATGTAAAGGCAAAGATTCTCCGACCTCACGTCAGAAAATTTACATTCATAGATGGTCCGTGCAAGGCATCGGCTTCAATCCCTCTCCAAGGTAGTGCTAAAGGTGGAGCAGTGCGCTCCACCTCGTTGCATAAAGGTACATCCGCACCTAGGGGCAGGCTGATCACGTCGCGATGATGCTGTCATCTCACTTCTCTCTCTCTCTCCCACTCACTCACCCCTCTCCCTCCATGACCCCCTCAGGACAGGGTCAGTTGGCGAGGGCCATCAGGGCAGGGCTGGCTGGGCCGGCTGGGCCGGCAGGGGCCGTCATGGGAGGCCAGGCTGGCGGAGCCATTAGGAGGTGGCTGGAGCCGGCTGCAACAGCCCTGCTGGCTGTTCTGGCCTCCGGCACCTCACCGGTCTGCTCATTAGCACCAGAGGCTCAATACGTTGCAGAGCGGTTCCGGCTGCATGGGGGATTATGGGTAGGGAAGACAGCCATTGCTCCGCTGCATATTTATGATGGGCGGCGCAATGGCAACAGTCACCCCACCTACAGCGGATCCGGACGACGCACTAAGGTGCCGCTTTGCATAAAAACAGAGCTGGAGCAGCCTCTGGGGCGCTTCATGAACAGGTAAGTTTAAAATTTTTATCCGCATTTGAAGCCAGCCTCAAAGTGGACACCTGGCATAAAAATACCTTTGGATACAATGAAAATAATAAACAAAGCTCTAAAAGATAGACCGATACATAACCCCAGGAAATATTGAGGAACAGAGGATGTACAGGTTCAGAAATTCCTGAAGATGGCAGCACAGATGATAAGGTGGTGAAAGGGGCATGGAGAATATATTCTTTTACCAGTAGGAGCATAGAACATAACAGCAGAGAGATTCTGCGACACATTTACAAATGTAGTACCATTCCAGTTGTCACACAATTGTTGTTGCCTGGGCTGCAACATTTCAGTATGAGGAGAGACTAAAAGGATGGCTTTGCTTCTGTTGGAGTAGAGGAGGCTGAGAGGGTTCCTGATTGATGTATATAAAATTAGGATAAGCACAGATAGGGTAGATAGCAAGAAATGTTTCACCATTTTTGATATGTCTAAAAACCAGAGGCCCTCGATTTAAGGTAAACAGTAAGAGGTTTAAAAGGGCTCTGAGAAGGAATTCTTTCACCCACAGATTAATTAGAATCTGAAACACACTACACAAGGGTTTGGTGGAACCAGACTCTCACAGTGACCTGACCTGGACCAACCTCATCGAAGCGATGATCAAGATTAAAGCTTCTACTTCCTGCAAGGCTAAGGAGAATTGGCGTGTCCTCCGTTCCCGTTAAGAATGACAGGGACACTGTCAGAAGCATCCTAGCTGAACGCATCATAGTGTGCTGAGGGAGCGGCTCCACCCAATATTGAAAGAAGGTGGTGAATGCAGATCAGAACATCATGCAAACTTCCCTTCCCTCCATCAATTCCATCTTAACTTCCTGCTGCCCTCTAAAGGCAGTTAATATACGGAAGGATCTATCCCACCCTGGTAACACACTCTTTCTTTCCCCTTGACAAGTCCACTGGGGTTTTATTTGAGGAAGTAACTGGCACAATGGATGAAGAGAACCTGTTGATGGATCTGGTCTATTTAAACTTTTAGAAGGATTTTGATGATGAGGTTAGTCTCTAAAGTTAAAAAAACATGTGATTTAAGGTAATATATTGTTGTGGAATGAAAGTTGGTTGACAGACAGAAAATATAGGTGATTTAAAAGGTTGCTGACCTGATACAAACAGGGGGATAATTTTACTATTTCTCCAGGACATCAGCTTAAGTGGAAGGGCTTAGAAATAATCAGTGTGTGGAGTGAAACAAGTTCTCTAGATTAATTTGATTTTCTTTTATATGAAGAGAGTAACTAAGGAGTTCAATTTAAAGGTACCTCAAGGCCTTTGGAATGCTCCTCCTGTGATGCATCCTGTCCAGATGCATCTCACCTTGGGATGGCAACTGCTCTGCCCAAGACCACCAGAAACTGCAGACAGTTTTACCCTAGGTAAAAGATTCTGACTCTCCAGGCTATCTATGACTCTCATAATTTTATAAACAGCTCAGATCATCTCACAAACCCCACTCCCCTCCTTCAGTTCCACCTTTGCCTTGGAGCAGCTGCCAATACGTTAAAGGAACCACGTCATCCTGATCCCACTCTCTTCCCCATTTTGTTGGGCAGAAGATGCACAAGATGAAAGCACAAAGCTCCAGATACATGGATAGTTTCTTTCATGCTGATAAAAGTCTATTGAATGGTCCTCTCATTGATTTTAAAAAAAATGATGCCCCTGCACTGTTTAATGGTTATCCTGCACTTTGTCCAAGAAACACTATACCCTACACTCTTTGACATGCTGTAAGCCATACCCTTCACATTGCTTTAATTATTCCACTATCTGCTGTATTTAAGTATGAGTTGACTTGTCTCGAATGCATGCAAAACAAAGCTTTTCACTGTTTCTTAGTACACATGTCATAAACAATTCAGTTCAATTTCTGAGCAGTCGGAAACCAGAGTGACTTCTGGTCAGTGGGCAATATCCCGTTGCAGTTATTGCCAATGACATTTTGGAGGTGTGGCTGCAGATGGATTCGCTGTGGAGCATTTGTGATGCTGAGATAGACACAGATAATGCACAATGTGGAGGTCACACCATAGTGGAGACTGCAGAAGGAGGAAAACAATGGATGATTGCCACACAGAGTAGAGTGTAGGAAACCTGTGGGACTATTGCCTTTTCCAATGTACGGGCAAGGTTAATATATTCCAAGCAAGTTCAGTGTTATGGAAAACCCCACTGTTCCAAGGATTATTACAAAGTACTTTAATGTAGTACGTTCCAATCCTATAAAAGGATAGTGCAGGGAGCCCGATCACAGCGGGTCCAACAATAACTTTCAACACAGCCACTGAACTCTCTATTCCACAGCTCAGTGTCTGTATTTCAAATATCTTAAACTAGAGATTTGCAAAGTGTTATGAGGTGGATTAGTAACAAGAACAATAAAGCTTTAAAATTGCGGGTCAGAAATTTCCAACCGCGTTAAATCAAAACGTCCACTTTTCAAAACCGAGTTGAACAGGGTATGCCTGTGCATTCCATTTTCGATGCCGTTGGGAGCGTTCAGAATCAGAATCAGATTCAAGATTTATTGTCATGAACACGTCATGAAATTGGGTGTTTTGCGACAACATCACAGTCCAAACATTCATATTGTAACCATCTTACAACATTACTATAAAAAATAAAAATAATAGTGTATGAAAAGTGAGGCCGTGTCTGTGGTTCAGTGATTATTCAGGAATCTGGTGACAGCAGGGAAGAAGATGTCCTTGTGCCGCTGAGTGCTCATCTTTAGGCTCCTGTACCTTTTCCCCAGTGGTAGCAGAGTGAAGAGGGAATGGTCTGGGTGGTGGGGGTCTTTGAGGATAGAGGCTACTTTTTTAAGACACCGCCTCATGTAGCTGTCTCGATGGTGTGAAGTCGAGTGCCTGTGATGTCGCAGGCTGAGTTAACAACCCTCTGGAGTTTATTCTTGTCCTGAGAGTTGGTGCCTCCATACCAGGCAGTGATGCAACCAGCCAGAATGCTCTCCACGGTCCACCTGTAGAAGTTCACGAGAGTCTTCGGTGACATACCAAATCTCCTCAGACACCTCACAAAGTATAGCCGCTGGTGAGCCTTCTTTGTGATTGCATCAACATGAAGGCTTCAGGACAGATCCTCGGAGTTGGTGACACCCAGGGATTTGAAGTTCTTGACCCTTTCCACTACTGAGCTCTCAATGAGGACAGGGTTGTGTTCTTCTGACTTCCTCCTGAAGCCCACAATCATCTCCTTGGTTTTTCTGATGTTGAGACCAAGGTTGTTGCCGTTACACCTTTCAACGAGCTGATCTATCTCCCTTCTGTACGCTTCCTCATTGCCGTTTGTGATTCTACCAGTTTCATCAGCAAATTTGTAGATGGCATTGGAATTGTGCCAGGCCACACGGTCATAGGTGTATAATGAGTAGAGCAGCGGGCTAAGCTCGCATCCTTGGGGTGCGCCTGTGTTGATAATCAGTGAGGAGGAGACATTGTTTCCAATTCGTACTGACTGTGGTCTTCCAATGAAAAGGTCAAGGATCCAGTTGTCGAGTGAGTACAGAGGCCTGGAGTTTGTAGCTTCTCAACCAGCACTGAGGGAATAATGGAGGCCGAGCTGTAGTCGATGAAGAGCAGCTGAATGTATGAGTTGTTGTTTTTGAAGTGATCCAGAGCTGGGTGGAGTGCCAGTAATATTGCATCGGCCATGGAGCGATTGTGACAATAGGTGAATTGCAGTGGATGCCTCATAATTTTTCTTAACCTTCATAGAGTCAATGTGACTCTTTCACTTGAGGGAAAACAAGCCCAGCCTGCTTAATCTCCCCCCACAACTAACGTTTTCCAATTCAGGCAACATCCTAGTGGATCTTGACATTGAGTATAAGTGTAATGTTGCTAACGTATCTCTAATGCCGCCCTTGGGGTATTGTGTGGAGTTGTGACCGCCCTGTAACAGGAAGGATGCGGAGGCTTTGGAAGTGGCCCAGACCAGAAGAGATTGGCCAGAATGCTGCCTGGGTTACAGGTTGGACAGACCAGGTTGGACAGTTGCTTCCTCTGGAACTTCAGATGCTTGGGGGTGACCTGACAGGTTTATAAAATTATGAGAGTCATAGATAGCCTGGAGAGTCAGAATCTTTTACCTAGGGTAAAACAAGTCAAATATTAGAGGGCATCAATTGAAGGTGAGATGGGTGTAATTTGAACGGAGATGTGCGGGTCGTGTTATTTTTACCCAGAGAGTAGTAGTGCCTGAGACAGGCTTTCAGGAACACTGAAGCTAAAATGGCCACAGCATTAAAGAGGTTTTTTAGACAGAACATAGAGCATTACAGCTCAATACAGGCCCTTCGACCTACAATATTGTGCCAACCTGCATATTCTTCTTCTTTCTTCTTTGGCTTGGCTTCACGGACGAAGATTTATGGAGGGGTAATGTCCACGTCAGCTGCAGGCTCGTTTGTGGCTGACAAGTCCGATGCGGGACAGGCAGACACGGTTGCAGCGGTTGCAAGAGAAAATTGGTGGGTTGGGGTCGGGTGTTGGGTTTTTCCTCCTTTGTCTTTTGTCAGTGAGGTGGGCTCTGCGGTCTTCTTCAAAGGAGGTTGCTGCCCGCCGAACTGTGAGGCGCCAAGATGCACGGTTTGAGGCGATATCAGCCCACTGGCGGTGGTCAATGTGGCAGGCACCAAGAGATTTCTTTAGGCAGTCCTTGTACCTCTTGTTTGGTGCACCTCTGTCATGGTGGCCAGTGGAGAGCTCGCCATATTACACGATCTTGGGAAGGCGATGGTCCTCCATTCTGGAGACGTGACCTACCCAGCGCAGTTGGATCTTCAGCAGCGTGGATTCGATGCTGTCGGCCTCTGCCATCTCGAGTACTTCGATGTTAGGGATGAAGTCGCTCCAATGAATGTTGAGGATGGAGTGGAGACAACGCTGGTGGAAGCGTTCTAGGAGCCGTAGGTGATGCCGGTAGAGGACCCATGATTCAGAGCCGAACAGGAGTGTGGGTATGACAACGGCTCTGTATACGCTTATCTTTGTGAGGTTTTTCCAGACTCTTTTGTGGAGCCTTCCAAAGGCGCTATTTGCCTTGGCGAGTCTGTTGTCCATCTCGTTGTCGATCCTTGCATCTGATGAAATGGTGCAGCCGAGATAGGTAAACTGGTTGACCGTTTTGAGTTTTGTGTGCCCGATGGAGATGTGTGGGGGCTGGTAGTCATGGTGGGGAGCTGGCTGATGGAGGACCTCAGTTTTCTTCAGGCTGACTTCCAGGCCAAACATTTTGGCAGTTTCCGCAAAACAGGACGTCAAGCGCTGAAGAGCTGGCTCTGAATGGGCAACTAAAGCGGCATCATCTGCAAAGAGTAGTTCACGGACAAGTTGCTCTTGTGTCTTGGTGTGAGCTTGCAGGAGCCTCAGATTAAAGAGACTGCCATCCATGCAGTACCGGATGTAAACAGCGTCTTCATTGTTGAGGTCTTTCATGGCTTGGTTCAGCATCATGCTGAAGAAGATTGTAAAGAGAGTTGGTGCGAGAACGCAGCCTTGCTTCACGCCATTGTTAATGGAGAAGGGTTCAGAGAAATGCACACGATCACTGCTCTCTCTAATCTGTGCACATGTGCATGCAAACACACACACACACACACACACACACACACACACAATCAAAGATAGACACCTACACACACACAAACTCTCGCACATGCACACAAAAACACACACACCTATACAACACAATCACATGCACTCACCCATACATACACACACTTATACACCCACACACACCTATACACACACACTCACATGCACACACATCCCCACACCCACACCCACCCACACACATATACATACACACCTATACACCCACATACATACACACACACCTATACACACATACTCGCGCGTGCACACACAAACACCTATACACACACACACACTCGTGGACACATACACCTATACACACATAATCACACGCACACATACCCACACCCACACACACTCACTCACCCATACACACACACACATACATACACACCTAAACACCTGCACACCTATACACACATATTTGCATACACACATACTTGCACACACACACAAAGACCTATACACCCACACCCACTTCTGCACACACCTATACACACACACACTCACATGCACACACATACCCACACCCACACACACACACATACACACAGACCTATACACACTCACCCCCACATGCACACACCGACACACACACTCACACACACACGTACACACACACACACACACACACCTATACACCCAAAAGAAATTAATAGGCACACAAAAGGTAAGTTGCCTAAAATAATGTAGTAATTAATAATTATACATTGTAGAATGCAATCATACTTGTATAGTATAACTCTGATATCCAAAATACGATTATCCAAAATTTCTTTGGAGCTGAACTGACCTCACAGGTTAAAAAAGATTCACCCGACATGAACCTAGAACGACGATTGTCCTCGTTTCAGGTAACTTTCTTTCCATTTCTGCTTTACCTTCCCCTATTGACTTTTTTCTCCAACTCTCCCTCTCAAACTGCGTGTTGCTGTCTCCCAGCAACAAGTGGTTGGAACAATCCCTTGTCCTCGCGTCATCAAGGAGAGCAGCCTCCCGGGCAGGAGCAGGACCTTGGGCTCCCGGGCAGGAGTGGAACCTCAGTGGGGAGGTGTCGGTGATCGGCGGTGGCAGTTGGGAGGGGGAATGTGCGTAAGCGAAGACTAGGTCTGTGTCAGGCTCCAACATCGAGAACCAGGACACGTAGCCAGGACAGCCCCTGCTGGAATGAGCCCACGGGGAGACAGGAACCTGCTGACTCGCCAGTGAATGTTCCACCAGCCTGGGAAGCCTCCCCAGGAATTGGCACCAGTGGAGGGGACGTGTCGGGGATCGGCAGCGGCTAGCATTTTTTTTGATGAGAACTAAACATTATTTTAATGCTTTAAAAGCCTTCCCTTGTTGTTTGTTGCAGTTTAAACATTGATACAAGGGATTTCCTGTGTTACTGGGCTGTTTTTTTTTAAATGACCGGTTTTCCGAAAAATTCAGTCATCCGAAATAGGCCCAGTCCTGACCATTTTGGATAATTGGAGTTGTGCTGAATAATATGAAAACATACCAGTACAGTTTTATTAGCTGTGAGAGAGGGGCTGTGCCAAAATTATCTTTGAAACAATTTGCACAAGTCTACATTTGCACAAGCATTCAGGACGCACAGACTTCTGTTATAGGAAAAAAAAAGCACAACCTAAGATTTTTGCACACACTGACTACTAAAAATTAGAGGGAAAGTTGCACATGATTGATCTCCCTCAATTATTCAAGGACCCATTGAGACCTTAAGAAAGGATATGTTTGCCACAAGAAACCGTAAGAAGTATACCAGACCGAGTCCTGGGGTGGCAAGACCATTATATGGGAAGAGATGGGGGTTCAACTGTAGCCTGTATTTACAGTAAATAAGTCTGTATTTTCTGGAGTTTAAAGGTCAGAGATAAGATTTTATTGAAATAAAATCCTAAGTGGGCATGAAAGGTTGGAAATAAGGCAGATGTTTCCTTTGATTGCCAGGCCTAGAATTAGGATTAACAGTAAGTAATTTTCCTCTGAGATGAGGAGAAACTTCTTCACCCAGAGGGTGGTATTCTCACAGAGGGCTCTGAAGACCAATAACTGCACAGGAGCAGGTCTTTCATTCCACAATGTCTCAGCCGACCATGACGGCAATTTAGCTGCTCATATCCCTGCACGCAGTCTATATCCCTCCACAAATTGGTCTATAACCATTAACCACTCCAGGCCCACCAGTGATCTGTCGGCTATTTTAAAACATTTTTTTACACACTAACTACAATTGTGAATGGCACAAGGACAGCTTCCCCCCCACCCACTGCCATCAGATTTCCAAATGAACAACGAACTGCAGACACTGCCTCACTTACTCTTGTTTGGCACTAATTTATTTATACTTAAATGCAATCTTATAGCAAAACTTGCAGTCTCATGCTGGCGCAAAAACAACAAATTTCGCGGCACGCTCACACCATAAATTTGAGATTGAATTTATTTCCTACTATTGTTGTTGGTGTCTCTTACATATGTACATCGGTGGTACGTCTGCATAGCAGTTAGTGCGACGCTGTTACAGCTCCAGTGACAGGGACCAGGCCTCAAATCCTGCGCTGTCTGTAAGGAGTTTGTACAATTTCCACCAGGTGCTCCATTTTCCTCCCACCATTCAAAAAATGATGGTAGGTCAATTGGGTGTAATTTGGCGGCATGGGCTCGTGGGACGTAAGGGCCTGTTGCCATGCGGTATGTAAGTCTAAATTTATATCTGCGTGGCTGCAGAAAGCATGAACTTCAGTGCAACTGTACAGTGCATTTATGTATAAGGAAATAAACTCTCAAACATTCCTATCTATTCATGTGTCGGTCTAGATTTCTCCCAAACATTCTTATCATATCTGCTTCCACCACTATACTTGGCAGCACATTGCAGACATATGCACTCCTCTTTGTGCAAAAGACACCTCACAAATCTCCTCTACTCACTTTAAAGCTGTGCCATTTAATATTTGACAATTCCACCCTGGGAGAAAATATCTCCCTTATCTGTCCCTCTCATACCTTTATATACTCCCATCAAGTCCAGTGAACACAAGCCAAATTTATCCAAGCTCTCCTTTTAGCTGATGCTTTCTTATCCTGGCAACATCCTGGTGGCCTCTTCTGCACCTCTCCAAAGCTTTTGCATCCTTTCTGTAACTGTACACAATAATCCAAACAGGTTCTAACCAAAGATTTGTGCAAATAGGGCCTAACCAAAGATTTGTGCAGCTGCAATATCACAAGCGTTCAGATTCCAGATGGGACATACATGACACCACATACAGCCCTGAGATTCCCTTTTTCCTGTGGGCCAGGCAGAATTACCACTAATTGGCAGTGCAAAAAATAAACTGTACTCAGCGAAAACATGTAAACAAATAAAAGAACCGTGAACAGATAACGAATGTAAACAGATTGACTGCAATACAGAGAAAATAAAAGAAAATCAATTAAGTCCACAACAAAGTGTCCTTAAATGAGTCCCTGATTGAGTTTGTCATTGAGGAGTCTGATGGTGGAGGGGGAGTAACTGTTCCTGAACCTGGTGGGGTGAGTCTTGTGACACCTAGTCCTCTTTCCTTATAGCTGCAGCGAGAACAGAGCATGTGCTGGGTGATGTGGATCCTTGATGATTGCTGCTGCTCTCCAAGGGCAGTGTTCCCCGTAGATGTTCTCGATGGTGGAGATTTTTTCACCCATGATCTCCTGGACTGTGTCCACTACCCTTTGCAGGACTTTACACTCAGGGTTATTGCTGTCGCCATACCAGACCATGATACAGCCAATTAACACACTTTCCACCACACATATGTAGAAATTTGCCAGGGTTTCTGGTGTCATACCAAACCTTCCCAAATTCCTGAGGAAGTCGAGGTACTGACGTGCTTTCTTCACGAAGCCATTAGTGTATTGGGTCCAGGAAAGATCTTGTGAGATAGTGACTCCCAATAACTTAAATTTGCTCACCCTCTTCTCCTCTGAATCCCCCAGTGATCACTAGATTATACACCTCTGGCTTTCCCTTCCTGAAATCAACAATCAGCTCCTTAGTTTTACTGACATTGAGTGCAAGGTTGTTGTTGGTGGACCATTCAGTCAAGTTTTCAATCTACCAGGCAGAATTACCATTAATTGGGAGTGCAAAAATTAAACTGTAACCCCCGGTAGTGGGTTGTATAAAGGATACTCAATGTCTTGATCCTTGAAGGCAAGTATATCATGCATCTTTTTTTTCACCTCCCTAGCTACTTGTGCTGATACCTTGCATCCCAGGATCCCATCAATGCCCTGAAGAGTCCTGCCATTTTCTGCTTACCTACCCCTTACAATATTGAAGGAAATAGATTACAAGACAAAAAGGCTATGGGATAGAGCAGGAATTTGGGATTGAGATCAACCATAATGGTATTGAACATTGGAACACTGAAGGGCTCAATGAATAACTCCCGTTCCTAATTTTCTTTGTTTCTAATCAATTACATCAAACTGAGATTTACTTCCATTTTCTTCTCTCCACAAATGTGACCAGCTGAGTACCTCCAGGATTTTCTGTTCTTAAAACCTTGAATTCTTCCTCGGCTAACTGGAAGGCGCTTAGACCATTCAGTGCAGTGACCCATTGTAACCAAGAGATATTTAAAGCAAGACCCAAAGTTGTTACTGATAATTTTGTTTAAAGGAGATTTAGCAAATCTGCCACTTGGGAATGTATTGCTTTATATAAATAATAGGAGAAAAATCAAAATAAAAATGTCAATGTCAAGCATGGAGAAGTGTTAATATCAGGAGTGTCTTGCAAAGTCTAAAGCACAAAGGGCATTCATTGTTGCAGTCTGAAGTCTGTTTACTTTCTTGCTGCTTTTCTGCTATTTAGGCTGTCCTGATTTTGAAGTTGTTTTGCAGTGGGTTATTAGACTGCTTGATGATAAGTTAAATGTTCCCAGTCACACTCCTTAATCCCACACAACAGGGAACCCTTGAATAATTTCCTCTGTGATTCAGATCATTCTCATATAAAGACATTATTCAGTCAACAGTCACATATACAAAGAGTAGCATGTGCTGAAGCGTTTGAAAGGATTGTGGTGACGTTCAAATCTGCCGCGACGAACCGGCCCTGTTTGTTATGCACAGCCGGCGGGGCAGTGGCAGCAGAGATGGCGACGCATTCCCATCCCTTCTGCTCCATGACGTGAGTTGGCATGCGTGCTTGTGTCAGCGTGACGGGAGTTGGCACACGTGCTTTTGTCAGTGTGATGCAAGCGGCAGAGTGTCCACCAACATTGAGAAACATTCTGATAACACAGCAAAAGATCAGGATTGTTTTTATTTCACTGGTAAAGAGTATTCTTGTGGCACAAAAATGGAGTCTAATTTCAAATTAGACTCTCATTTCAAACTGGCTGAAAAGCCAGTGCACGAAGTTTAAATTAACATTCCTGCTGTGACCTCAGAGCTCACAGTCTGCATCTCCAGTCTGTTCACTCGTTCACGTCCCGTTCGCTACATTTGGAGACCCCAATGAGTCTCCATGTTCTGCAGACTCTCGCTACATTGATCCTGCAGCGATCAGCACTGTAGCGCTCAAGCTACCATCGTTCTGGACCAACTGGCCCTGCACCCGGTTCGGCCAGGCAGAGGCCCAGTTCCAAGTCAAGCAAATCTCCTTGGACTCCACCAGGTATTTCCATATTGTCAATTCCCTCGGCCAGGAGACCGCTGACCGTATAGATGACCTCATCCAAGTGTCGCTGGAGGAGGGTAAATACCTGGTCTTAAAAAGCCTCCTCATAACCACCTTTGGTCTCTCACACCATGAAAGGGCAGCCAGGCTCTTGCATCTCAATAGTTTAGGGGACCGCATGCCGTCCGCCTTGACGGATGATGCTCACACTGGCGGAAGGATATAAGCCCTGTCTTGTGTTCGAACAGGCCTTTCTGGAGTAAATGCCCGAGGACATTCGCCTCCTGCTCGCTGATGCCGATTTCAGTGACCCTAGGAAGGTGGCTGCCAGGGCCGATATCCTCTAACGCACGAAACATGAAAATCCAGAGGCCCTTCACGGACTAACCAAACCGCCATAACAACTGCCCCGCAAACTGAGACTGCCGGCAGAGAGGCACCCCTCCCGCCAGACTCAGAGTTCCATGGAGTCACGCCTGTGCTTCTATCACCAACGCTGGGGGTCGGACACTCATAAATGCCGTCAACCCTGCTCGTTTCAGGGTAATGAGCAGGCCAGCTGCCATTAGTGGCCACCGCCTGCTCCGTGTGTGGGACAGAGTCTCAGGTCGCAGGTTTCTGGTCATCACAGGAGCCGAGATACCACCCATTTCTCTTGAGACAGGCATGAGATCATGCGGCCACGCCCTTCGTACAGCTAAAAACTCTGTCATCTCCATGTTTTGTGATTTTGTGTTTGTGCAAAGGGACCCTACAAAGTGAAACCGGAACATCTGGACCTGACACAGCCGGTCCCTGTGCAGCAGTCACCACGCAGAGGCAGGCCTCCCACATGCCAAGTCTCCACCTGTACCGGTTCTGGGGGGTGGGGGGGTGGTTATGTGGCGACACACAAATCTTCTGCGATGAAGCTCCCCCGCTTGTTAAGTGCGGTCGGCGGGGCAATCGTGGCAGAGAAGGCAATGCATTTCCACCTCTTCCCAATCAGCTGTACTCACAGACCGACTGCACAGCTGAAAAGCAAGTGCGTGAAGTTTAAATAAACATTCCTGCTGCAACCTCAGCTCACAGTCTGTGTCTCCAGACTGTTCATTTGCTCTCCTCCAGCACGCTGCGGGATAAATATTACATGAAAAGTTTAACAAATTTACTTGGGGATTAGCTGAATGTTTTATTCTGTAGAAAAGATCTCAAAAGGAAATGTTCCCTTTATGTAAAAAGAGAGGAAATTACGATACATATTTTGTTAAGATGGTAAATAACTGAAAAATAATTATAAAACTGAAATTCCTTGGGCTGGTAATTCATTTGATATTGTACCATTCAGAACATTTTGGCATTGCCTAACCAGTTTTGCTGGATCAATGAGAAGTGGCACGGTTAGCGTAGCAGTTAACGCAATGGCGCCAGCGAGCGGGACCGGGGTTCGAATCCCGCGCTGTCTGTAAGGAGTTTATATGTTCTCTCCCGTGTCTGCGTGGGTTTTCCTCCGAGTGCTCTGGTCTCTTCCCACTGTTCAAAATGTACTGGGAGGTGTAGGTTAATGGGGGGGGGGGGGGGGAGGGAATTGGTAGGCACGGACTCATGGGCCGAAATGGTCTGTTACTGAGCTGCATGTCTATATTTTTTTTAAATTGTAAAAATCAACAAGGACCAGGCGAGTATTGAAGAAGGACTCAGGCCTGAAATGTTGGCAAATATATCTTTATCCCCTATGGACCTGGTGAGTTTCTCCAGCACTTTTCTGTTTTTACTACAATCACAGGGTCTGCAGACTTTCTTGTTTCACTCCAGGTGAGTGCAGGTGTTGTTCTGGACACAGTTCTGGCCACATGGCTGTTACAGAGTTCTGTGTTGTGTATTGGCCTATGTGTTGTGTGGTTTTATGTTAAAAAGTGAGAGTTTGCCTTAGAGAGCCAAGGTGAAGCTGGACTGCTGAGACAGTGGGAGATGGACTGAGCATGTACAGAAAATGATCTAAAAATTTCTGGACTTGGATGATAAACTACCCCTGAGTGGTGCTGTGGAGTGGAAGAAGGCCCAGAGCATGAGTCATTGTCTGGAGGTCAGTTTAGAATGTTGGGATTTCAAAAAGGATGAACATTCTGTAGGCAGCCAGAAGGATCCGGACCAAGCCAGTTGTTCCTCTCTCTGCAAGCAACACAAGACAACTATGAATTTTGTGCTCTCTCAAAGATCTTTTGGCTTCAGTTTACCAAACAAACTGAATTTTGTTTATGATCTTTGGTTCAGTTGAGATCGAAGTTTTGTGAGTCTTGAGTGTTTTGTGTCTAAGTTTTTCTGTGGGCTGGTTGGAAATATAACTTAGACTTTAATTACATATGTCATATTTAGGCTGGGGAATTTATTAGTTTTACACTGTTATAGAAATTTGCCTAGTAACCAGTGGGCATTGTTATCAAAGGGGGGATTTTGAATTAAAGTTTGAAGGTGAATTTTTTTGTTAATAAAGTAATTGTTCATTTTACCCCTGTGTGATGTGCCTTCTTTGTGGTTGCTGGTTTGATCTTGTAACATAATTTGGGGACATCGTCCGGGATCAAACCAATTTGGAAGCTTTAGGGGTGATTGACTTGTGCTTAGTTATCAGTCCACTGAGTTTGACTCAACCACCAGCTTGAAATTAAAAATAAACGGTGAGTGTATAAATCACCAGCAGAAAAACCAGCAACTATGAATATTGACCAGTTCATAACTAACCCTTCAGTAGTTAATTTAAAAATGGCGAAAAAGTCAGAACTGATGGTTATAGTTGGCAAGTTAAAACTTCTTATAGTCAGAACTGGAATGAAAAAAAAGGAAATTGCCCAAAAGATTGTTAAGCATGATGTAGGAAAGGGAGTATTTGAAGAAGCTGCATAAGAACAGTTTCCAAAGGAGAAAACTTTAGAGGAAGTAAAGTTGGCTTTCAGAAAACTAGAGTTAGAGGAAAAAAGAGAGGCAGAAAGGAAAGCCGAATGGGAAGCAGTAAGGCAGGCAGAAAGGGAGGAAAGAGCAGCCGCAAGGGAGGAGAGAGAGAAAGAATGGAAACATGAGCTAGAACTAGCTAAATTGAGGCAGACCTCAACCCAAGGAGAGGGAGAAGCCCCAAACCTACTTGCTGGTCAGGAGGAGAGGTTTCTGGTCAGTTAAAAGTGAGGTTAGTTCCTCCATTTGAAGAAGCTGAAATAGACCATTATTTTCAGCATTTTGAGAAAGTAGCTGTAAATTTAAAATGGCCACCAGACAAGTGGTCACTCCTGCTACAAAGTGTTCTTAAAGGGAAACCCCAACATGTGTACTCGTGTCTCACTGTACAACAAGCAGCTGATTATGAATTTGTAAAGCAGGCTATCTTATGAACTAGTTCCAGAGGCTTGTAGACAAAAGTTCAGGAGTTTAAAAAAAGCAGCAACCCAATCTTACCTGGATTTTGCTTATAGGAAGGTTGTGTGTTTTGATCGGTGGTGTGCTACAATGAAAGTAGAAAATAACTTTGATATATTGAGGGAAATCATTCTGATTGAGGAGATTAAAAATTGTGTTCCTGATGATATTCAAGTGTACTTGGCAGAGAAAAATATTAAAAACTTGGCAAGAATTGGCTAAATTCGCAGAGGAATATGCTTTAACCCACAAGCCTAAGCGGACACCAGGGAAAACTTTTCAAAGGAATACTGCTGATAATCCAAGTTGAGTAGAAAGAAAATCTAGAAGTGACGTTAAAGGAAGAGAGGAAGAGAAATGGGTGAAAAAATATTTGAGTGTTATTTGCCACTATTGTAAGAAGCCAGGGCACATAATAGTAAATTGTCCTGTACTGAAAAGGAAGAAAGAGTAAGGGGTTGTAGCAACTGCCTGTGTTCAGAGTGAGAAAGTTAGGGATATTTTTAAACCATGACTGAAGGTTTCATTTCGATTAAAGAAGGATCCAATCAAGTGCCAGTTAAAATCCTGCGGGACATTGGAGCAGCCCAATCACTTGTATTAAGCAACGTTTTGAATTTTGGTGAGGAGACCGATACTGGAGATGTGGATTTAATTAAAGGCATTGGTGGGAAAGTAGAGCCTATACCTTTGCATAGAATAGTGATGAAATCAGACTTAGTTAATGGCCCAGTTACGATAGGGATAAGATCAAGTCTGCCGGTGGATGGAGTTTCTCTTTTGTTAGGGAATGATTTAGCAGAGGGTAAAGTCATACCTGCAGTGAAACTCAGAAGTAAGCCATTGGTTTATGAGTCCGAAAAGGATTTGTAAATCTACCCTGCATGTGCCGTTACTAAAGCCATGTCTAGAAAAAAGGTAGAGGTAGAGAAAGTCTGTTATGATCCCGTAGTGGAGGCAAACATTGAGGACAAACCTAAGGATCCAGCTTTGTTGTTGTCAAGAGAAAAATTTATTTGCCAGACCAAAGCATGATCCTGATCTTGCTGGGATAAGAGATAAGATTCTGTCTAGGAAATTGAAACTGTGCCAGTAGGTTACTTTGTTCAAGATGGAATATTGATGAGAAAATGGAGACCACAAGTGATACTTGCCAGTGAAAACTGGGTGGTAGTAAGGCAAATTGTAATTCCCAAAACTTACAGGAATGAAATATTAAAATTGGCTCATAGTACACCTTTAGGAGGTCATCGTGGAGTGAAGAAGACGGTAGAAAAGATAAGGAAACAGTTTTATTGGCCAAAATTAATAAAGGATGTTGTGAACTTTTGTGGAACCTGTCACACTTGTCAACTGGTGGGCAAGCCTAATCAAGGACCACCAGTGGCACCTTTACAACCCATCCCTGCTTTCGGGGAGCCCTTCTCAAAAGTGATAGTGGATTGTGTTGGCCCATTGCCAAAAACCAAAGCGGGAAATGAATATTTGTTAACATTCATGTGCACAGCTTCAAGGTTTCCAGAGCTATTCCCCTGAGAAACATTAAAGCAAAGATGATTGTGAAGGCTATGCTAAAATATTTTCACACTACCAAAGGAAATTCAATCGGATCAAGGGAGTAATTTTATGTCTGGAATATTTCAACAGGTGGTGTATGAATTGGGAGCTCATCAAACTGTGTCGTCTGCCTATCATCCTGAAAGTCAAGGGTCCTTGGAAAGGTTCCATTTAACTGTGAAAAATATGATGAGCGCTTATTGCATGGAAAATAATAAGGATTGGGATGAAGGAATCCATTTGTTATTGTTTGCTGTTAGAGAGGCAACTCAGGAGTCTCTTGGCTTTAGTCCATTTGAGTTGGTGTTTGGTCATGAAGTCAGGGGTTCATTACTATAGTTGAAGGAACAGTGGATACATAATGATTTTCAATCAAATCTGTTGGATTATGTTTTCAAATTTAAAAACAGATTACATCAGGCTTGCGAGATGGCAAGGAAAGATTTAAAAACTGCTCAGGGAAAAATGAAAATTCGGTATGATCAAAAAGCAAAAATTAGGGACATTAAGCCTGATGACAAAGTATTGGTTTTGTTTCCAATGCAGTCAAACCCTTTGAGATCTCAGTTTTCAGGACCATATAAGGTGAAATCAAAAATTAACCAGATCACCTATGTCATTGAGATGCCTGATCGTCAGAGAGACACAGGTCTGTCACGTGAACATGCTTAAACTTTACTTTGAGAAAATGACTGAGGAGGAGACTAGGATTCCAATCAAGGTGCTAGTTACAGAGGAAAGTAAGGAGGAGATAAGTTTTGTGGAAGGTCATGGAGCACAGAAAGTAATAAGCCCCAGGCTGGAAAATTCTATAGTTTTGCAAAACTTAGACACCAAGTTAACGCATTTGACTGTATCAGAAAGGGAAGAAATGAAGTCATTACTTATGAAATTTAAGGATATATTCCCAGATGTTCCAAGAAGAACTACTGTGGTTTGTCATGATGTGGAGATCAGTGATGCTAAGCCTATTAAACAGCATCCTTACCGAGTTAATCAGGAAAAGAGCAGATTTTTGGATCAAGAGGTGGATTATGTGCTCAAAAATGACATCATCTGAAAATCAAGTTCAAATTGGAGTTCACGCTATGTTCTGGTGCCTAAGGCAGATGGCTCAATTAGGTTTTGTGCAGATTATCGAAAAGTAAACATGGTGACAAAGACTGATGCGTTCCCTATTTCTAGAATAGATTATTGTATAGATAACGTGGGGAAGGCTAGGTTTCTTACAAAGATTGATCTCTTAAAAGGATACTGGTGTGTTCCTTTGACAGAGAAAGGCAGGGAGATTTCTGCATTTGTTACACCTTCAGGATTGTATGTTACGCCTTTCGGGATGAAAAATGCACCTGGCACATTTCAGAGATTGATTAATGCAGTAATTCAGGGTTTAGAGCACACAGGAGCCTATATCGATGATTTAGTAATTAGTACGGATACATGGGAAGAACACATGCTTGAATTAGAGCAGTTATTTCAAAGACTGGTGGAAGCACACCTCACAGTGAATTTGCTCAAGAGTGAGTTTGGACATGCCACTGTAATTTATCTGGGTTATATGGTAGGACAGGGACAGGTGGCACCGGTTGGAGTGAAAGTATTGGCTATCACTGCGTTCCCTATCCCTATAATAAGAAAGCTCTTCTGAGATTTCTAGGTATGATTGGCTACTATCATTAAAGATTTTGTAAAAACTTTGCAGAAATTGCACTCCCATTAACAAAATTACTTGGAAAGAAAGAAAGATTTATCTGGTCAGATGCATGCCAGGAAGCGTTTCTGAAGTTAAAGGCCATTTTAAGCCATCAGCCTGTACATTTGTCCCCTAACTTTGAAAAGCCATTCTTTTTAGCTCTGGACGCCAGTGACAAAGCAGTTGGTGCTGTACTGTTACAGAAGAAGGATGGTGATGGAGTAAAACATCCTATTTGGTACTTCTCAAAAAGGTTTAACGACCATCAATGAAATTATTCAACTATTGAGAAGGAGTTATTAGCGCTTGTTTTAGCGTTGCAACATTTTGATTTGTATATTTGTACTGCTCAAAAACCATTAATAATATATACTGATCATAATCCATTAGGTTTTCTGTCTAAGATGAGAAATAAGAACAGACGGTTATTGAATTGGAACTTACTATTACAAGAGTATGATTTAATTATTACACACATAAAGGGGATGGATAATATAATAGCAGATTGTTTGTTAAGATGTTAATCTGGGTAGATATGAATCTAATCACATATTACTGTAAAATAGAGTGTTTATTTTATTTTATTTATGTAATACTTCCATTAATCGTTAAAAATTTGTTCTTGTGGACCAATTTTTTTTAGCAGGGGAGGTGTTACAGAGTTCTGTGTTGTGTATTGGCCAATGTGTTGTGTGGCTTTATGTTGAAAAGTGACAGTTTGCCTTAGAGAGCCAAGGTGAAGGTGGACTGCTGAGAGAGTGGGAGACGGACTGAACATGTGCAGAAAATGATCTAAAAATTTCTGGACTTGGATGATAAACCACCACTGGGTGTGGCAGTGGAGTGGAAGAAGGCCCAAAACATGAGTCATTGTCTGGAAGACAGTTTAGAATGTTGGGATTTCAAAAAAGATGAACATTCAGAAGGCAGCCAGAAGGTTCCGGACCAGGCCAGTTGTTCCTTTCTCTGCAAGCAACATGAGATAACTTTGAATTTTGTGCTTTCTCTCTCTCAAAGATCTTTTGGCTTCAGTTTACCAAACAAACTGAATTTTGTTTATGATCTTTGCTTTGGTTGAGATCAAAGTTTTGTGAATCTTGTGTGTTTTGTGTTTGTTTTGTGTCTAAGTTTTTCTGTGGGCTGGTTGGAAATATAACTTAGACTTTAATTACATATGTCATATTTAGGCTGGGGAATTTATTAGTTTTACACTGTTATAGAAATTTGCATAGTAACCAGTGGGCATTGTGATAAAAAGGGCGATTTTGAATTAAAGTTTGAAGGTGAATTTTTGTTAATAAAGCAATTGTTCATCTTTACCCCTGTGTGATATGCCTTCTTAGTGGTTGCTGGTTTCATCTTGTAACACTGTCTACATCATGACGTCAAGAGCGCTCAGACCCTGTGCCTATTTTTTTTGCATCGCCCAGTTGGCACCCTGAATGATTAAGCTGATCACTATCAGCTGCGATAAATTCAGATGAGGGAAAGGATCAGAGCTTGAAAAATCAAGGTGCAGAATCAGTTTGGGGGAAGCTCAGAAAACACGGGTGGTGACATTCCTCCCAGCCTGTCTCAGCAGTCATGGTAGTACAGGGCAGAGTGCAACTTGGGGAATTAAAGGGGCACTGGGAACTTTACTCATAGATGGCACACAAACTAGCAGTAATTTAGGGTGGCACAGTTCGTGTAACATTGTTACAGCGTCAGCGACCAGAGTTCAAATCCGGCGCTGTCTAGAAGGGGTTTATATGTTCACCCCCTGTCTCTGCGGGTTTCATCTGGGGGCTTCAATTTCCTCCCATTGTTCACTACCTCCCACTACCGTGGGTGTAGGCTAATAGAATATAATTGGTCGGCACGGACTTGTAGGTCGAAAGGGCCTGTTACTCTACTGTATGTTTAAATTTATGATTTCATGTTATGTATAATTCATGGTTCTCTAGATCAGTCTGTTGAGAAGCCAGCTAGAGAACAGCCTCATTTACTGGAGATCTAGTACTGTGCAATAAGAATGATTAATTAACTGTCTGTAGTTTAGGTGCTTTTAGGAACATGATCATAATATGGCAAAATGATTGAAAGAGATGTAGTTTAACCCAAAACTAAGGTCTTAAATCTAAACAAAGCAAACTCCTAAAGCATGAGGCATTGATTGTGGTACATTCGAGGCAAAGATCGTTGGATAGCTTGATATTGAAGGAATCATGGAATATGGGGTTAGCACAGGAAAATGTAGCATCCTAGTGAATGTCAACATATGTATGAGGGTCTGAATGGCCTACTCCAGCTTTAAATTCTTTTTTTCTTCTGTTATTACTTCTAGTAGCACCTCTGCAATGACTGCATCTGGACATGTCAGGATTTGGTCCAAAATGCTGCCCCTTTTTCTGGAAGACTCAACACAGGTTTTGCAGCTCTTACTGACCAAGGGTGCTTCGACAGGAGGGTTCAGACTAAGCAGAGCAAAATCATTTGGTAAAATAAATCAGGGCACAGCTGGAAGATGCGGGGAATGCCAGCAAATTTGGTCATTGTTTACACAGTCGTCCAGATGTGGCCCTTACATGCTGCTTGAACACTTTGCTGATCTCCAGCAAATTCGGTTTTCTTCATCAACATTCAAGTTACCCCAAATTCTGTTTTTTTTTAAAAATCAATGGTGATGCTCTTCAACAGTTTTTTCCATAGTTCTCATAAGGATCTCAGTTGGTTTCATTTCCTACTGTGACAGAGTATTTAGAGGTGGTTTGGGATGAATTGCTAGAGCAGCTTGCATACAAACACATTTTAAAACACACAATATTTGCAGGACTTTTGCAGAATGCTTTTTTGCAAAGAGAGCAACAAAGCTGCAGCATACAGCTTGCCTGGGAGAGCATGTGATTTTTGCAGGCAGGGAGAGAACAGTTTTGCTCTCAGAGAGGGAGGGTGTGAAACAGAGTCACAGAAATTAGTTCCAGGGGGACAAGCTGGCAAACTTTAAAAGGCTGTCTGGTCAAAGGAGAAGACTGGCAGTGTGAAAGGTGACCTGAAAGAAAGAGGATCATCTGTAGAACTCTGAAAGGGGCAAGTTTCATCAGCAAGATTCATTGAGAAGGAATCAGTTGTGGATGTCCTGGAAAAGGAATCTCTCTCTGAAAACCAGCAAGAACCCTCCTGAGTGGTAACCATTTGCCTGTGCACAGTACAAGAATTGCCTGCAACCAGTGAGATTGGACTGTGATCCAAAGAACTTTTCTAATTTTAAATATACATTACACACACCTGCGCTTAGTATGAGAGGGGGCATTAAGTAGGTTAGGTAGGTTAAGTAAGTTGAATTTAATTCTGTTTTCTTGTCCAAATATAATTAAAAACTACTTTTGTTTAAGTAACCCTGTGTTGTGGTGCATATCCATTGCTGCTGGTGTTTGGGGTCCTCTGGACTCCGTAACACTACCCTACAGCTGTTAATCCAAACAATCGTTTCAGAAGTTACACACTCTCCTGCCAATCATTGCCTGCTACTTCATATGTTTCTCTCTGGGATACAATTCTCCTCTACTTTTTATTTATTCATGGGAATGTAGACAGGGCTGGCAATGCCAGCATTTCTTGTCCAATCATAAGGGCCCCTCAAGGACTGAGGAGACACTTAAGGACCCACAACTTTGGTCAGTCTGGAGTAATGATTAAGGAGGACCAATTTCCTTCCCTGAAGAACACTGTAGTGAATTAAAGCAGTAAATTTATGCTTCCTATTACTGAAGCCCTTTCAGATTTATTCCATTTCTTAAATGAAATCGCCCAGCACCACGGTGGGATTTCACAGGGTTTCAATTTCCTACAACTGACGGCTACAATTAGCCCTTTCTTGTTTTCTTGTTTATTATTCCCATTCTCACCAGACTCTGAGTAGACCTTTTACATCGCCCTTCCGAGATTTCTTGAGGAACACAAAAGCTGCAGTAGCTTTATTCTTGAGCTGGATGGACTCAGTAGATCAGCCAGAATCTGTGGAGAGAAACAGTCAGTCGATGTTTTGGGTGGCACTCTTTACATGCGAGTCTCACAATGCTGACTGGTCATTTCTCTCCATTCTCTCCACGGATGGTGCCTGATCCATTGATTCCTTCCAGCATCTCAACATTTATTCTCTGGATCAGCCATTCTCAACCTTTCTTTACCATGACCCCACTTCCCCCCCACCCAACCTGAGGACTCTGATCAAGGTTTATGTGTCTCCTTGCCCATGAAGAGTCAAGTTTTGGTTTCTTCTGTACTTTTTTCCTACTGTCTAAATGAAAAACATTTTCAAGGTTTGGAAAGAGAGGTGAAAGGAAAACAAGGCTTTTACTTACTGTATATACTCATGTCATCGTTTAATTTTTTTTGGACCAATTTTTCAGGTCAAATTTAATGGGGTCGACTTTTACACAGGTTACACAGGACCATGGTAAGTAACTGCTGTTCAAGGCATCGGGAGTTCAAATGGCCGGGAGTGGGTGGTAAGTCCACCTTCAGAGCGTTGAGAGCTCAAAATGCTAGGCAGCTCGGGCCTAGGAGAAAGCCTGTGGGTGGGGTGTTGGTAGCAAGGATGGGAAGACTGGAAGGGCCTAGGAAAGAGTCTGTGGCTGAGGCATAGGGAGCTCGGATGGGCATGCTGTCAGGGTTGAAATTTGGGGGGGTCAATTTTTACAAAGGTCATTCAGAAAACATGCAATTTTGGGGCAAAAAAAGGAGGGGTCGACTATATAAATGTGCTGTGTGCATAGGGCCCCCATTGAGAATGGCTACCCTAGATTTCTATTCACCATGGGCCATCGAAGCTTACAAACTTACAAACCGTCTTGACCTGCATGAAACTTCCCTGCATTTTAACTCACATTTTTAATCCTCTCTTATCAAGTTCTGATAAAGGGTCTTCATCTGAAGTGTTAACTTTCTCTTTCTACGGGTACTGTCTGAACTGCTAAGTTGTTTGCAGTATTTTCTGTTTATATCTTAGGTTTACAGCATTTTAAGAAAATTTAGATCCTACCTCTTTTGATCATCTCATGTGTCTCTGCAAAATTTGTTTGGTAAATTTTGCAGCGTGAAGATGTGCAAGAATTTTGCCACATAAATGCAGCCTCATGACATTGCCTGTTCTCAGAACTTAAGCAGATATTGGGATGATAACTTTTTAACACAAAACTCTCTTGAAATGCAAGGGTTGCCAACAGAAGAAATCAGCATGACTACCTCCCTCTGCTTGCACAGCACCTAAAATCCACAGCATGTTGCAGCCTTAAGGTGCCTGCTAAATGCAACCTGTCTTGCAACTGAATTTGACTTGGATCAGAACAAAATTCATTGTCAGGAACATGTCAAGAAATTTGTTATTTTGCGGCAGCACTACAAATGCAAATTGCTGTTGTTAATGTTGATATCTCTATGTTGTATAGTAAAACGTGTCATGAAATCAATGCATTTCCATGTTGTGCAATATCTTCCATCAGCTCCTAAAGCTTCACCTAAGAAGTTCCCAACATTATCTCCCACAGAGCTGCAATTATTAATCCCAAATAATGACCTATTATTCCAAAACTTCTGTAAAAGCACAGACTTAGAAGCAGAATGAGCCAGGCTCTGTTTATCAGGTTCAGACTCATTAGCACAAAGAAAGTGGCCCAAGTTCTAAGCAACATTTTCCTTCAAATCTCATTTGAATGCTTGGGATTGGCTTCCTCCATAGCACAAGGCCGTCAAAAGTATCTGAATAAACCTTGGTTTTTATAATATTTTATCCAGAGGATTCTCATGGATTTTTTTTCCATTTGTGCTCCTATTTTTGCCAGTACCTAAATTAAGAGAAATTGAACACTGTCCCAGAAAATTGTCAAAATTGCAAGTTTAAAAGGACCCAGAGTAAATTAAGTTACATCCTAAGAATCAGCTCAGGACTAACGCAGTGTAATATTTTCCATTTCCCACACCAGCCACAATGAGGCCTCTCTGCAAGAGCTGCCAACTTCATTCATACCAGCACAGTGAAAATTTCCTGCTTCTTCCTTCTTTCTTAAAAATGTGTGTGAAATATAATGGGTGTGCAGGAATTCAAATCTGCTGCTTTGGGGAGGTAAATGCCCATGTTGCCACAAATTCATTTTGTTAATAAGGTGATTTTAAAAAAATTATAAGCAGAACATTATGCCTGATTGTCATCCAACCTTCTCTATACCACTATTCAAGCTAGTATTTCACAAGAGACACACAAGAGACTGCAGATGCTGGAACCTGGAGCAAAGAACAATCTGCTGGAGGATCTCAACGGGTCGACCAGTGTCAGTGGGAGAAAAAGTGGTCAACGTTTTGATCAGAAAGTCATTTGTTTTTCTAACACTTTAAACAAAAAGTCCCATTCTCCCTATTAATTGCTTTTTTCTGCATCTAATGCCACTGCTATACTCAAATCTCCGCTTTTCTGAGCCAAATGTGTTAAACTTATTAATCTAGCTACATTATCTGCTGATTTTCTCTTTTTGACAAAAATTGTTCAGTCCATATGAATTAATTTTGGTAAAAATTTATGTCTCCCACAGACCTGCAATTATTAATCCCAATGAATGACCTATTATTCCAAAACTTCTGTAAAAGCACAGACTTAGAAGCAGAATGAGCCTGGCTCTGTTTATCAGGTTCAGACTCATTAGCCAAATTTAGTCTGTTAGCCAATACTTTTGCAACAATCTTATAATCTGCATTTAACAAAGATATAGGTCTGTATGATGATGGTTTTAATGGGTCTCTATCTTTCTTTAATATTGCAGTAATTATTGCAGTAGAAAAGGACTCTGGTAAAGATTGGGTTTCCATCACTTGTTTCATTACCTCCATAAATGAAGGAATCAATAAATTCTTAATTATAAAATTCTGGTGGAAATTTATTACTTTGCAATGTACCTAATACTTGATTCACTTCCTTTGCTGTAAAATATGGTATTGACCACCGCCAGTGGGCTGATATCGCCTCAAACCGTGCATCTTGGCGCCTCACAGTTCGGCGGGCAGCAACCTCCTTTGAAGAAGACCGCAGAGCCCACCTCACTGACAAAAGACAAAGGAGGAAAAACCCAACACCCAACCCCAACCAACCAATTTTCCCCTGCAACCGCTGCAACCGTGTCTGCCTGTCTCGCATCGGACTTGTCAGCCACAATCGAGCCTGCAGCTGACGTGGACTTTTACCCCCTCCATAAATCTTCGTCCGCGAAGCCAACCCAAAGAAGATATAAATTGGATTAAAGCACTTTATAAAATTCCAACAGCAAAGGTTGTAACAAATGGGCAAGATTCTTCACCCTTTAAGTTATCTAGGTCTAGTAGACAAGGATGTTCTTTATCACCAGCTTTATTTATTTATGCAATAGAACCTCTAGCAGAATTTATCTGGACAGATATAGATATTAAAGGTATTAAGGTAAGTCATGATGAATATAAAATAAATTTATTTGCAGATGATGTTTAACTAAACCTGCAGATTCTTTATGAAAATTACATTTAAGGCTGCAAAAATATGGAGAGGTATCAGGATTTAAAATAAACTGGAATAAAAGTGAAATTATGCCATTGGTTAAGGGAGATTACAACTATTGTAAGTAGAAAATAATTTGAATAATCTATATAAATTGAATTATGTCCCATTACATAAAAAGGTAAAAGAAGATTTAAGAAATTGGATAAATGTACCAATAACTTTGATTGGCAGAGTTAATTGTATTAAAATGAATATATTCCCCAGAATTCAATATTTATTTCAGTCAATTCCAATAAATATTCCTCAAAATTCTTTTGTGGAAATAAATAAAATTATAAGAAATTTTTGTGGAAAGGTAAAATGGCTAGGGTATCACTGGAAATTTGACATGGAAATTTTAGTTAGGAAGATTACAACTTCCACATTTTAAGAATTATTATAAGGCTGCACAAATGCAGTTTTTGAATTTATTATTTGAACAGGAAAAGAAACCTGCATGGATTGATATAGAGTTGAATAAGATAGGTGAAAAAAGAACAGAAGAATTTATTTATAAATGGAATTCTAAATGAATAACAGGAAGGAAGGAAGGATGCTTTAATTTTGAAACATGTGGTTAATCTATGGGATAAAATTAATAAAGAATTAGGAAAAAAAACATTTTGATCTATTAAAACTCCCATCTTTCAGAATAGATTAATACCTTTTATGATGGATTTTTTTTTATTTACAGATGTGGTATCGAAAAGGGATTAAAAGTTTTGAACAATATTTTGAAGGAGGACGTTCTATAACATTTGAACAAATGAAAAATAAATTTGGTATTTTGGAGATTACTAGATTTGCATATAATCAAATTAAAGATTTTTTAATTAATTAATTGGGACCAAATATAAATCCTAACCCTAATGAGATTAACAGATTAATAAGTGAGAGAGATATTTTTAAAAATCATCTATAATGTATAGTTTATTACAAAGAGAATCAGTGAAAGAAGGAATTCATAAATCTAGATGAAGATTGGAAGAAGATTCACATGGACAGATAGATGAACAGAATTAGAAAGAACTATGTAAAGGTAGTATGACAAATATGATAAATGTGAGATATAGACTGGTTCAGTATCACTTCTTACATCAATTATAACTTGCACCACAAAAATAAAATAAATTGAAACCAACATTATCAAATTTATGTTTTAGATGTGGTCAAGAAATTGGAACATTTTTGCACTCCAGCTGGAAATATTCAAAAGTAAAACCATTTTGGATAGGTATTGGGAATTGTTTAGAATAAACTACAGGAGTAAAATTTCACCAAGATCCAATGTTGTTTTTGTTAGGAAATGTTATAGGAATTAGACCAAAGTTGAAGTTAACTATATATCAATTGGAATTTGTGAAAATTGCTTTAGCAACATCTAGAAAAGGTATTGCAATAACATGGAAATCCGATATTGATTTGGGTATGGAAAGGCAGAATGCTGAAATTTATAGTTGTATACCACTTGAAAAGTTAACGTATAATTTGAAGAATAAATTTCATGTCGTTTAGAAAATATGAGCAAAAGATGGGTATAATTTTTAATTCCTTAATATTTCTTTGGAAGCCTCAGTTTTGATAGCCTCCCCCAAACAACAGCAAGAATATATATATATAATTATGTTTGTTGAATAGCACTCACTTTTAATTCATTTTATTTTCTTTCTTTCTTTTTAGTTTTTTTGGGGGGTGGGGGGTAGGTGCTATTATTTCTTTCTTTTTCTTTTTCTTTTCCCTTTATAACCACATTGTATATTGATCAATGTAATTAATCAATTTTTAGATTATGAAAGTATGTATATGGAAAAATCTATAAATACTTTGTCCAGTCTGTTTTTGATCCTTGTTAATGGCGATTAGATTGAACCACATGTATCAAATCGGAAAATTATGTCAATGAATGGATGTATGTGGAAAAATCTAAAAATTTTTTTAAAGTCATTTGTTTTGTTGCAATTTTTTGTCACAGTTTATAGATACCAATATCAATAACAACAAGGTGAAATGTATGGTGCTTTTAATATAGTAAAATATCAGGTCTATCAGAATTGGACATTGAGCCAGTGAAGGAGCCAGAAAACTTTCATGACGAACGATTTGGTCAGAGATGGAACTTGAGATCTGAAAGGTGAGAGAGAAGTTGAAAAATGCATCCACTCAGGAAAAACTGGGAAATATTCCAAAACTAGAGTTGTATCTGAAGAAAGAAAGAAATCAAGAGAGTACAGTTTTTATTTGGATTATGATGGATGCGAGAGAAACAAATAATCAACTTGGAGGAAAATTCCTATCCAACGGAGGCATCTCCAACTATCCGAACCACTTCACATTCCTTCACATTGTACAGATTTTCCAATCCAAGTATTATATTTAAATATAAAAGATTTGTCCCTGTCGTAACTTGTTTTTTGTGTTAGCATGCTGCACAAAGAATTAAATCCTCGGCCACATTTTGTCTAAAGTCAACGGCAATGTTGGTAATAAAATACTGGTGTTGCCAGTGACATCTGCGGCCTGTGAATGAATGAATAACATTTATAATTCTCATTGATGGTGAGTAAAATAACCTATTGTTTCAGTGTTTTGTATTGGTTTGTTTCAATCTGGTGTGCAGAACAAATGATCAAAGAAGCTGCTGTGCAAGGACTTAAAAAATTGGCATTAGCAGCAAGTTTGATTTGAATAAAAATAAATTTTGCTCATTTGTGGCTTAGAGGTAACATTGTAATCATTTTACAAAAAAAAAGCATTTTCAAAGAACTAAGTCTTGACTTTGTCCTTGTTAATAACGATTAGATTGAACCACATGTATCAAATCCAATAATTATGTCAATGAAAATGTCTTAACAAGGTGATCTGGAAGCAATTATATTTGTGAATATACACTACATCCCTCCTACACTCTACAGTAATCCACCAGTCTCTGCAACAGATATGAATCCCTCACTTAGGCTGATGCAACTGCATGTAATGAGAAAATTCCTCCAGCATTTCCCAACTTTCTGTCTCTTCTGTGCTGTACACCAGCCATTCTCGACGGGGACCCTACAGCTGCCCTGAGACCCACAGCACATTCAAGTAAAAACCTTGCTTCCTTTTCACCTCATGTAACCTAATCATTTATTTTTTTTTATGTAGTCAGTAAGACAGCAATACAAAGAAACCAGAACCTGTCTGCTTCACAGGAAAGAGGACCCATAAATTTTGAGCAGAGTCTGAAGGGAGCCATTCCAAAAAAAAAGGTTGACAATGGCTGCTTTACAACTCTCTGATTATGGTCTTATTTCACCACCTCATCTGTCTCTTCTCCACTGTTGGAGGCCATGAATTTTCCAGCTTCTCTTCTGAATCCCCTCTCCCAAAACTTCGGAGCGCCCTGTCTGTACCCCTCCCCTGGATCTAGAAAAGCTGGATAATTTAAGACTTGGGAGGTGGACGGTGCAGACCTGACAACCTCTTACTTTCTTCTCTCTCTTTTTAGTCCAGTCTTGAACTATCTTGTTTTCTTGCTCTCTATTCTTTTTGTATCGTTCTTACTTTTTCCTCACGGAGAGGGGAGGTCGGTTAATTATAGTTAGACATGCACTAGCTACTAATGGATGAGTGCTACTATTTTTTCAGAAACTTATTTTGTCCTTTGCACAGTTTGACTTGAAAATTTGTAAATACAACCTTTCATCATCCTGGGATTTATCATGAGGCAGGCACTTTCAAATAAACGACAGAGATTGCTCTAAGAGGAATTGGTGGTTATTAGTGCTGACAGAGATTGAAGGGTACCTGAATAGTCAGGTAACAAGTGTTATGGGGAGAAGGCAGGGGAGTGGGGCTGAGTGGGAGACTGGATCAGCTCACGATGGAATGGTGGAGGTGAGTCAATGGGCTGAATGGCCTGCTTGTAGTCTTATTAGTGGTTTGTCCTCCAACACATCTTGGACCTTGAGCATGTGTAAGATGAGCTGGGGTGTGGTGCGAATGCATCTGACAATGCTGGCCTTACCATTAATTCCAGGAACCGAACAATCATTGCCTGAAGCCTTCATCTACTATATATAGTTTGGATTTAGCCCTCAACTTTATGACTGTACGGAACAATAATGACTGAATTTGATAGAACAGTACACAGACTTAGAGAAACGCTTGCAGAATAGTAGTTAAAGTCTCTAGAGAGCCTGCTCCTTGCATGAGTGGCAGAGGGCAGAATCTGAAAGAATTTGGGCAGCACATTTGGCATAGCGGTTAGTGCAATGTTTTTACCACGTCAGTGATCAGGAACTGGGTTCAAATCCCGCGCTGTCTGTAAGGAGTTTGTACATTCTCCTCGTGTGTGCATGGGTTTTCCCCGGGGGCTCCAGTATCCTCCCACTGTTCAAAACCTACCGAGAGTGTAGGTCAATTGGGTGTAATTGGATGGCACGGACTCGTGAGCCGAAAAGGCCTGTTATTGGCCTGCATGTCTAAATTATAAAAATTTAAATATCAATTTAAAAAAGAACTGATGGATTTGAAAAATAGAAAGAAGTTATACAAGATCTGAAGGACGAAAATGCTTTCAGAAGCAGATCAGTTCCTGTTAGAGAAATACTGACCGCGCAAATTGAATTTCAAAGATTACAGCATCAGTTGTACCCAGAAAGGAAGTGGATGACAGAATTAAATCAAGAAACTGAGCCGATTGAAAAACAAAATGCTTGAACGTGTTCTCGTTCAATCCGATAAGTTGCACCAGTATTTAGGGAGCAAGGTTTTAAAAGATCCTTCACAAAGGGCACTGAGGGATTTACAAAGAAAATGATCTCAACAGTCATTTCAATTATAAACCAGTATAAATGGCTGAGAATAAAATAAGAGTAGCATTGGATGATGCAGTAAAATGATATTAGACAGGCGGAACAGAGTGAAACGAGGTTCAAAGTGAAGAGGTCAGAACAAACTCTTTCTGCAAAATGGTATAGAGGTAGCAGATCGAAATCTGGGGAGAATAAAACAATGGGATTAATGTAAATGTCTGTTTCCATACCATGCGTGTTGCCGTGCATATCGCTGTGTGTGTGTCACTATGTGCGTCAACATGCATATTGCCATTTGTGTTGCCATACGTGTCACCGTATGATTACCATGTGGATCATTGTATCGCTGTGCGTGCCACCATACATATTGTCACGCATATCGCCATGCCTGTTGCCACGTGTGTTGTCATGCGAATCACTGTAATGTCGCTGTATCGCTGTGCATGTTGCCATGTGTGCCATTGTATTGTCATGTGTGTCGGCATGTGTGTTGTCTCGCCATGCGTGATGCTATGCATGTCCCTGTGTCACCATGCGCATCGCCCTATGTGTCGCAGTACATGTCTCCGTATGTATCGCTGTGGATATTGCTGTATGTATCACACTAAAGTGAGTGAGAACCTGCAAAGGTACTTTTCACTGAGCAACAGGCAGATTCTGAAATTACAGAAAACATAGATGACAGATTAATATTTTTGGTAGAAGAAAAGCTTTCTTTCCATAATGAGCGTGGGCAAATTCTACTAAGTCATCATAGTGAAAACTCAATGCTGCAGAAACTCAGCAGGCTTTATATAGCAAAGATAAAGATACATAACCGACGTTTTATGTTTGAGCCCTTCATCAAATCATGAACAAAATGTAGGCAGATACCCGAATGAAATGGCGATGGTGGTGGGGCGGGGTGGGGGCGGGTCAGGGGCAAGGAAGACCCCTTATGATTTCAGGTTCTCTCTCAATCTAAAACACAACATAACTCCTTTCAACCTTCCCTGCTCCAGACAGAGCTGCCTCAACTTCTCCAGTCCACTGGAATAGTTTGGATAAATCACAACTCCACACCAATCCAGAAACCAACAGATTACAAATTGCCAAACCAGGGCACAGTTCCACAGATTGAGAATGGTTATATGTTAATCCAACTAAATTAACCCCAAATTATGCGGTGCTCCCACAAGCATCAGCTAAAACTGTTAAACTTTGTTTCAGGACAAGACCCTTAAAGTCAAGAGACAGAAACATAGCCTCTCATCTGACCAATCTGAGTGTCATATAAATCCCCAAGAGGCAAGGGGCCACTCTATTACTTTCTGTGGAAGTCAATAAGCACATACACTTCATTCACCAAATGTTTGCCTTTATGGAACACGCTTATTTCAAGATTCAGGTTTCTGTTATTGCCATGCAATAAAACAGATGTAATATTGCACAAAATTGCCTTTAGTCTGCCACAAGGCAGACAAAGATTTGCCATTGGAAGAAATCACCTGGCACCCCTTACATTCAGTAAAAGAGAAGCAAAGAAGAGTCCCTTCAGAGTCATTCATTGTCTGTGGATTCCCTTCCAGCGCTTATGCAGCCTCTGCAGCTGTTTGTTGATGCATCGAATAAGCAGACAACACAAAACAACAACCTCTGACGAATGCTTTACTGTTAAATTCGATATTGGAAATGGCATGCACCACCAGCCAAGCTCCGTCTCCTTTTCAACCAGCACGCTTCGCGGGGACTTGCACATGCACAATAGGATCGTAGCGAGTACAGTGGTTGCAGCGGGTGCAGACAGCCAATAAAAGCGGCTGTCTACAGCAGCCATACAGACTTCAGGCCAGACTATCGGCAACTTGGGCTCTGTAGTGCACTGCCAGTAACTACCAAGACTAGGCTGAGGGAACGGTAGGCTTTAATATACAGAAGAACCTTGCTGGCCCGGATCCAGGTATAGGAATGGTGGGAAGGGAGAGGTGGCTCGACCTTTCTGGCCCAGGACCATGGGGGAGGAGTCATAGGGTATGAGTCATCAGTGGGCAGGCCAGCTCCATATATACAGTACTCAATTATAGCCATATACAATGGAGGAAACCTATCACCACAAGCTCAAGATCCCAAACCTCCAACGCGATCAAGAAGCCTTCAGCGCCCTCACACATCCCACTTCTGATACCTGGTATCCCTTCAGCCAGTTTCCAGACAGTTTCTGGCAGTCTGCAGCCTGGCGTGAGTCCTTCGACTGCAAGTCACCAGCAGCCCTCAGCCTAAGTGGGTTGAAGATATTGTCAGATAGAAAGCCCAGGGGTCAAAGTTTACCAGCTCTCCAAGCAATTCTGCGGGGGTGCCTTCCAACTTCAATCAGAAAGACTTGTGCTGGGTTTCAATAACCATCCAGTTTTCTGGAAGATGATTGCGCCCAGGGACTGGCTGCAGCCGCGGTTGGGTTTTGAAGCTCGGAGACTCTCAAGTTCAGTTGGCTTGTTGTATAATGGATACAGTTCAATCTGGCATTGACATCAAGAGTGAAAGTATAGTCGTGCTTTACTGTCGTAAGATTCATTTTCAGATTATGTGGTACACTATCATCCCATCTTTCCAATGAGGTTGATCTAAAAATAAACACTATTAAAAATAAATAATGAAAATGTAATTCTCCCAACCATCTTCCAACCAAAACAATCAATCTCTTATCTAAGAGTTATTTGTACCTAGTAAATATTTCAGAGTCATGATAAGGTGCAATATAAAAGCAAACACGTCTCAACTAAACTCTTCTTTCTATTACCATAGCACCGTTAACCTAGCGGTTAGCACAATACTATTACAGCGCCAGCGACCTGGATTCGAATCCGAAGCTGCCCTGTTTCTGCGTGGGCTTACTTCGGGTGCTCCAGTTTCCTCCCATGTTCCAAAGATGTACAGGGTTTGTAGGTTAATTAGCCACATGAATGTATTTGGATTATATTGGCACATGGACTGGAAGGGGCTGTTACTGTGCTCAATCTCTAAATTAAAAAAATAAATATTATTGGCAATTTTATCCCATGAATTAATCCAATTCACCTATTTGAAATTCGTTTAGCAGCAGAATTTATACTAAGTGCTGTTAGATCAAGTCATTTCAAAGTGCCAGTAAGTACTGAAATACAATCAGCAAATCAGGCTCTGGGGGGTGAGATGAGTAAACCTGAATTTGCTGCCACTGGGAATAACAACACTGAGGACAACTTTCACTTGGACTATTTAATAAGAACAGCTCATCACCGCACTCATTGTTGGAAAATGAGCATTCATTCCTAAACAAAGGAAAGACCGAACAGGCTGGGACTCTCCTCCTTGGAGTGTTGAGAATGAAGAGTAACCTTATAAAGGTATAGAAAATCATGAGGCCCAGAGATAAAGTGAATGATCACAACCTCTTAGACTACCCTGGGAGTCAGGGACATGGATTCAAGGTACGAGGGGAACAAGTTAAAGGGAACCTTGAGGGGCAGTCTTTCTCCAACGAGGGTAGTGGGAACATGAACAGGCTGCCAGAGGAAATGGCAGAGGCAGGTTTAACTACAATAGCTAAAGGACACCTCACTTGGTACAAGGATGGGATAGTTTCAGAGGGGATATGGGACAATGAGTGTGGTGAAAAACAAGGTGCTGAGAGATGACTGAAGTGGGTTGGTAAATGAAACAGGATAACTGAGCGAGCTGGGGGTGGTAAACAAGATACAGAGCATTTGGACAAGACCATACAAGCTTGTGTTTGTGTTCATCTGCATGTCAAGTCACTTATTGTCAGGAACCTTCTTGGTGCAGGGACACCAACTCACTCTGTCAAAACCACAAGCTAGTTGCTCTGCAAAGAGCAACTCCACATTGCAAGAATTCAAGCGCAGGCATATTTCTCAGAATTGAAATGGAAGAAAGTGATTATCAACCACAAGGGACTGCTGAAGATCACAATCTATTGTACAGGATTGAAGGTGAATCTGACCTGCATCCCATATCTCAACTTGAATAGACCTATCCGAGAGGGTATTTAAGAGGATCACAGCAAAACAAAGCAGTCACCATGCCATTACCACTTGGTTTGCAAAGAGCAATTTGACAGCTTTTAAATGCAAGAGATTTCTTGTACTTGCATGGAATAAAGTTGCATGGCACGACCAAACCTTTGGCATTCAACAATTCACCCCACAGGGCCACGACCACCCTTGCAATTCAAAGTCAACGTTCGGAGTTAGTGTCAGAGTACATGTAATGCCTCACATACAACCATGAGATTCTTTTTCCTGCGGTCCAGGCAGAATTTCTACTTATCGGTAGTCCAAAAAATAGTACTCAAGAAAATATATGAATACAAAAGAGAGAAATGTAAACAAACTGTGCCACAGAGAAGAAATGATGTGTAAAATCAGAGTCCTTAAATTAGTCCTTGATTGAGTTTGTCCTTGAGGAGTCTGATGGTGGTGGGGTGACAACTGTTCCTGAACCTGATGGTATGGGCCCTGTGGCCCTGATACCTCTTTCCTGATGGCAGCAGTGAGAATCGAACATGTCCTGGGTGGTGTGGATCCTTGATGATTGCTGCCGCTCTCCGACGACAGTGTTCTGTGTAAAGATTCTTGATAGTGAGCAGAGTTGTGCCTGTGATGTACTGGCCTGTGTCCACTGCTTTTTGAAAAGCTTTCCACATACCTGGCCGTGATGCAGCTGGTCAGCTCACTTTCCACTACACGTTCGTAGTTCCTTACCAAGTTTTCCACAGTCATACCAGACCTCCACAAATTCCTAAGGAAGTCGAGGCGCTGATGTGCTTTCTTCACAATGACATCGGTGTGTTAGGTCCAGGAAAAGTCCTCCGATATAATGACTCCCAGGAATTTAAATTCACTCACCCTTCCTATCTCTGATCGCCCAATGATCACTGGCTCCTATTCCTTTGGTTTAACCTTCCTGAAATCTACAATTGGCTCCTTGGTTTTTGAGTTTGAGGTTGTTGTTGGTATACCATTCGGCCAAGTTTTCAATCTCCCTCCTGTATGCTGACCAATCGTCATGTGCCGTGGAATCGTCAACAAATTGGCACATGGACTGGAAGAAGTACATACATGACATCATATACAACCCTTAATATTCTTTTTTCCTGAGAGCCAGGCAGAATTCTACTTATCAGTAGTACAAGGTGTACTCAAGAAAAGATACATATACAAAAGAGAGAAATGTAAACAAAGATATAAAGGTCAACAAACTGTGCAATACAGAAAAAAGTAATATTCAATAATAATTACTGTGCAAAGTATGAGTTTGTCGTTGAGGGGTCTGATGGTGGAGGGGGAGCAGCTGTTCCTGAACCTGCTGGGGCAAGACTTGTGGCACCCACACCCCTTTCCTGATGGCAGCAGCGAGAACAGAGAATTGTGCTGGGTGGTGTGGGTCCTTAATGATTGCTGCTGCTCTCCAGCGGGAGTGTTCCCTGTAGATATACTCAATGGTGGGAAGAGTTTTGCCTGTCATGTATGGTATTATGTCCTGTGCAGGGTTTTCTGCTCAGAGGTATTAGTGCCCCCATACCAGGCCGTGTTGTAGCCAGTCAGCACACTTTCCACTGCTCATCCACAGTACTTTGGCAAGGTTTTCAATGCCATAACAAACACCCACAAACATCTGAGGAAGCAGAGGTGCTGTCAAAGCATTGTGAAGAAGTTACTGAATTAGCAGCCACAGATCTGGACCTTTGAGTCAGATGCAAGTTCAAATCCCACCACGGTAACTGGTGAATTTAAATTCACGTAATCAAATAAATCTGGGAGTAATAAAAAAAACTAGTCACAGCAATGGTAACTATCAAACTCCTGGGTTGTCTTTAACGCTATAGTTCATTCACATGTGTGAGAGAAGGAAATCTGCCACCCTTACTCTCGTGTAGTTCACATGTAAAATTAGACTACCAAGAAGATTGATTCTGACCTGTCTCTTCCATTCAGGGGCAATCCAGAAAGGACAACAAAGGTCTCATTCTCAATCGTGTCCAAATCCCAAAAAAGGAAGCAATTTCAAAATTGTTCTTGGCTTTGTGATGAGAGGATAGGTGAAAATAGGATATTATAAATAAGAGAAGGGGGGTAATACTCCAAGGGGTACACTGTACACTCCCTCTTGCAAATTGTTCATTCCCCCCCCCCCCCTTTCAAAAAACAGGAGACATCAGCCTAATCAATACATTTAACTCTGAGGCCCACTAGCTAGAGTTTCAATGAGTTATAGTCTGATGTATAGGAGAGAGGCAGCCAAGTCAGCATCTCATAGCATGAGATGTTCTCAGCTGATAGGGAGGGAGGTGGAGGGATTCACATGGTGCAGTGCATGATTGAAATGCCACAGAGGTTTTGCCAGCCTGCATCCAAAAGAATGAGCCAAGAAATTCTACACAGTTGCTTTGGCAACATCACAGTGTGGGCCCAACCCTGTTCATCTTCACCAATCATTGCAAGAGTCCGCACTGTATATTTTGATGCAAGGACACCTTTGCACCAGAGTCCACGCAGCAACGAGTGGCACCGTTAGTAAAACTGGTCGAGATATCTTAAGGCAGCAAAAAGATGCTTGCAATTATAGAATGCTTTATATACAGTATCATCCCACATCTCTGCAGTCAATGGAGGTGCAGGACAGTCAACAACAAGTTTCCAAAAACAACATGTGACAATGGCAAAATAAAATTATTTTCTTTTAACAATATTGTTCAAGGATTAAATAATGATTGCTGAGGATAACATTGGAAACATCAGGGTAGCATCTGTAGAGGCAGGAACTGGGTTAATGTTTTGGGTCAACAATCTTTCATCAGACGAGAGAAGTTATAAATTAAGCATGTTTTGAGTTGAGGAGAAGGGTATAAAGGGAATATCTATGATGTGGTTGAGACTGACACATGGTAGTGGTGCCAGCTGAGGGAGGATATGAAGGCTTGTTCATTGTAGTTCATTGGAGATATAAATAGAAGGTCAAAACTTACTGGATGTGCAAATGAAATGAATAAGAATGCCAGAACTAATTAGAAGGTCAGACAGCATAAATAAAGAGAGGAAAACAAAGTTAATGTTTCAGGTCAGAGTGACATAAACTAGAAAGGGTGGTTCTATGAAACTGTTGAACTGACTGTTGAGTTCTGATGGCTGCAGCGTGGCTAAACAGCTGTTCCCTAAAGATGAAACAATGACAGCATTGTTGAGAGAGGGGTCAACAAGAAGACCATGAGCAGAAGTGGGCCATTCAGCCCATTGAGTCTTCACCACTCCATCATGAGCTGATCCATTCTCCCACTCAGCCTCACTCCCCTGCTTTCTCCCCACAAGCTTCGATTCCCTGACTATTCAGGTAGCTATCAATCTCTGCCTTAAATACACCCAATGACGAGGCCTCCACAGCTCTCCATGGTAGGAAATTCCAGAGGTTCACCACTCTCTGGCTAAAAAAATTCCTCCACATCTGTTTTAAGTGGGCGTCCTTGAATTCTGAAGTTGTGCCCTCTTGTCCTATACTCCCCTACCATGCCGCATCTACTCTGCCTTTCAACATGCAAAATACTTCGGTAAGGTCCCTCCTCATTCTCCTGATCTCCGAGGAGTACAGTCAAAGAGCCATCAAAGGTCCTCATATGTTAATCCTTTCAGTCCAGGAGTCATTCTTGTGAATCTTCTCTGAACCCTCTCCAATGCCAGCAAATCTTTTCTTAAACAAAGGGCCTAAAACTGTTCCCCGTACTCCAAGTGAGGCCTCACCAGTGCCTTATAAAGCCTCAACGTCACATCCCTGCTTTTGCATCCTATTCGTCTAGAATAGACTTAACCTAAAGATGAACCTTTCCAGTGTAAAAGTCAAAGCATAGTGCTTGAGAAACTCAGCAGGTCGAACAATGTACCCCACATAGCAAAGCCAAGGATACACAACCAACAATGGAGCCATTTCTCTTGAAGATAAATCAAAAAATTTTCAATGAGGCCAAGCTGCAATACTCCACTCCAGATACTTCTCTCGGATAGTGACCTAGAAGTTATACTGCTGCGCACTTCTCTATCACCAGGACACACAATATCTGAGTTTCTTCAGGTGCTGTGTTGAACGATAGGTTAACTGGATGCTTGAAATAGGTGGAAGGTGGCATCTGGGGAGCATTGATGGGAAACTGGGTTCATCCAAAAAAAGGGAAGTGGGATCAGTGTTGATAGACTGGTCTCAGTCTATCAAAAAGTCTGTTTCTGTGCTGTATGATTCTAACTTGCCAACATTTGTAGGCAGGCAGGGGGAAATATTACTGTGTCCTTGATCCAAATATGAAGGTGTAATTTCCATTGTAAATGAATAAGTGGGGCACTCTGTCCTCAAAGCAACCTCAGTCACTGCTGATACACTCAAGGAAATCCTCTCCAAAGAGCACTTTTAACAAGAATGGAAGGGTTCTTTGTGACCCCACATTAATGCACCTCCACAGCTTCTGAGCCATGGCTCACCATGCTTCAGTAAATGAGGTCAAAGGCCAATATGAGGAGCCCCCACACACCATGCCATTCCAGCGGCGTGTGCTCCTGAGCACCTAAACTTCAGGAACATTACACGCTTGAAGTGAGATGTAACTGTAGCTAGACTCAAGCAATTTGATCCAAAGGTCACAGACTATCTGTCAGAGAGACCATCCAAGCCCAAAAAAACTCAAACAGAAATAGAAGAGAAGGATTTTTCCTCTGAAAATGTTTCTATAATTAATACACGTTGCCATTAGAAACTCCACTCCAGGTCTTCTTTGAGAAAACTCGCAAAGTATTGGTTCACATTCAATAGAGCAAAGGAGCACAGCAAAATTCAGTGCTAGAAAAATCAAAGTTGATTTGTGGTTAACCCTTTCTTTTGGAAGACTTTCATCTTTGCAAGGGGGCCCAATCAAGGCTGGACTTTTATTGCAATGTCATGTGTTATTAGTGTCAGCTCTGCAGGAATGAAGGACATGCTGTTGGCCACGATTCCATTCTCTCGCATCTGAGTTGGTTTGTGGTTCAAAGGTTACCAGATATTTATGCATAAAATATCTGCAGAAGCAATGATGCATTAAAACAATTCAGAGCAGGACCTTTCCAAGTAACCCTTTGAGACTGCCCCACCATTTACTAAATTCACAACTGATCTTCTATCTCACTTCCATTTGCTAGACTCCTCATTACGGTAAGTCATTAATCTCGCACCCAGCTTGTAAGAATTTTGTTCCAAGCTTCAGTGGGATAACTGCAGAATATAGACTGAGTCTGTTCAATCTTGCCTTTTGCTGCATACCTGCTATTCCAGGAACAAGTCCAGTAAATCTTCACTGGATTCCCCTCAAGGATAAATGCATTATTTTTGAGGTAAGGAGGCCAAAAGTAGTCCAGATGAAATCTCGTCAAGACCCAATATTACAAATGTATTGTCCTGAGTACAGCTCTTTCCTGGGTGGCACAACAATACATCAGTTAGTGCTGCTGCCACAGCACATCAGCTACTTAGGTTCAGTACTGAGCTTTGGTGTGGTCAGAGTGGAGTTTCCAGATTCCTTCTTTGACTGAATGGATTCTCCATTTTTCTTATGCTATTTAACATATGCTGGTAGGTTGATTTGCCACTGTGAATGATCTTCTGTGTAGGACAGTGGTTCGCAACTTTTTTCTTTCCACTCACATCCCACTTTAAGTAATCCCTATGCCATTGGTGCTCTGTGATTAGTAAGGGATTGCTTAAGGTGGGATGTGAGTGGGAAGGGAAGGTTGAGAATCATTGCTCTGGACCCAATTGTTACAGAAATATTTTCCTTGAGAAACATTGTCATTGGTCCATTTCCTTTGGAGTTATGGAACCGTGCACATAACGAGTCAATTAGGGACGATTAAAACAGTGGGTTTCAAACTTTTTCTTTCAACCCACATACCACCTTAATCAATCCCTTACACAGAGCACCTATGCCATAGGGATTACTTAAAGTGACATGTGAGTGGAAAGAATAAGGTTGAGAACCAGTGGTGTAGGAGGATGGCAGGAGAATTAAGGAATGTTGATAAACATCTACAAGAGAATAAGTTACATGGAAATGTGGGAGAAATGGATTGATCAGAATAGAAAAAAATAAACGGCAACATTCTATTTGGCTTCCTAATTGCTGACTCCCCCTGCACATTGGCTTTCAATGACTTCTCGACAAGAATACCCCAATCCCTTTGAACATGAATGTTCACCTTTGAACAAAATGTCTTATTTTGTACACCAAAGAAGATAACTTCACATTCTCTTCCATTTGCCATGTTCATGCTCAAACCCCTTTGGGCTTTGGCCAATGCCCACCTTCATTCAAGAATTTGTCACTAAACAATCAACTTGCATCTAAATCAAGTGGCCCAAAGAGCAATGGAAATTGGAACTTAATTCATCTCATCCACAGGTAGCTTGTCTCTGGAGAGATAAAGAGTGGGTCATGACCATTAGACATCCCAAGTAGGCAGCAGGCTTGAAAGGGCAGCATGGTTAGTCTAGCAGTTCACACAACACTCTTATAGTGCCAATGACCCAGGTTCGAAACCAGCACTGTCTGTCAGGAGTTTGTACATTCTCTCCGTGACTGTGAGGGTTTTCCTGCCTGCTCCAGTTTCCTCCTACCCTCCAAACGTATGGGATTGAGGATTCATTGGGTATAATTGACAGATTTAAATGCCCAGAATCGGCTTCTACAATGCTGTAAATAATTTTAAAAATGATCAGTCTCAAGAAAGGGTCTCGACCCGAAACTTTGACTGCCCATGTCTCTCCATGGATGCTGCCTGACTTGCTGAGTCCCTCAGGTTTGCTCGATTTCAGCATGTGCAGTTCTTCTGTCTGGCCTGAAGTATCGGCTAATGTTCTCATGACCATAATGTTTTTTGTTTTTTTTATTATCTACAAGAAATGAGGATCACTGGTAAAGCCAGCATTAATTAAAGCTGAATGACTTGTGAAGCCACAGTGGAGTACAGTTAGAGGTCACATTGTTGTTGCCTGGAGTCAGATACTGGCCAGACTTGGTAAGGATAGTAGATTTCCTTCCTTAAGGGATGGTAGAGAAGCAGTTGGGTTTTAATGACCGTTTTAGCTTTACGGTCAACAATCTTGAATTCTGGGCTTCTTACTGCTGCACTAAAATTTGAACTCATCATCATTAATCCAGGCTTCTGGATGACTGACCATAATGGAGGTGCACCATTGTTCCCTGAATACCCACAGGACAATTTCTAGCAGACACCAAACAAGTGCTGGAAAATGCGAATGGTGTGACCAAGCATCTGGATCCTGGAGAGAGATAGTATGGAGGAGAAATTTAGAGAAAGCATTCAAGACTTCAAGGTGATGGCAGTTAAATTGTTACCTGTTGTGAAATGGAAAGAGAGAAGGACGAGAACACAGAAACCCAAATTCCAATAGATGTGTACATTGAGAATTTAGCAAGAATTATTTCTTCAATCTCTACTGAAAGAAATGACATAATGGCTTCAAAACTCTGAGAATAAGTCACGGGACAAAGGATTAATCATTGAGGGAAGATCATGAAAATTTTTTTGTATTCATGTGAAAAATTTTCTGCTTGAGAGAGAGCAGTGAATGCATTTTCATACAGTAAAATGCCTGGTATCCAGTACCTATGGGGATGATGGATATGTGTAGACTCACTCTGACAGTGTTCTTATTAATTCACCTGCATTAAGAATAAGCAGTTTAAAAGACAAAAATTATATATTGTACTTACACAGAACAAACTTCACTTGCATGATTCTATAAACCTTAAAGCATTTTACTTTACTTTCAGTCACATTCTTTGAAAACATTTAATCATCGCTGCATCTGCAGGTTCCTCCCCCTCCACGGAGCCGCCCGAAAGACGAACAATAACAAACTTTACAGACGAAACCTCTGACCGGGTCAACTAAGCAGGGATAAGGAGACACTTGGAGAGAGTCACCCCAACTGCAAGCGGCATCAACAGCTCTTCTTCCTGGGCGACACCATTGCTGCTTCACACAACTTTATTCAAACAGCTGCTACGAGAAAAACATGACCAAGGCTCTCCACTGGCCGAATATTTGTTCCCGTCTGCACCAAAGGTGTATGTGTTACTTCTCAGAATATTTACAATTTTAAACTGATGTATTTTACCTATTGTTTCATTCTTATTTATTTTAATATTTTTTATTTATTTTACTCGAATTTTTTTGGTGGTTGCTTGAGGCTGCTGGTTGCTTGAATTCCGGATACCAGGGGTTTTATAATCAAGACCAAAGCAGATACATGCTTGGGTGCTGGGAGAAACAGGGGATACCAGGATTAGCACAAATTATCAAGATGAAAGCGCAGCAAAATATTATTGGATAGCCTAGCAGAGGTGAAGAACTCGTGACCTATTTGTGTTCCTATTTCATGGGTTCTTGTCAATACCAATATCTTCATCAATGGGCATACTTCTACATCATGTATTTTTTTTGTGTGATGGAACACCTCATGGAGGTTGACAACAATAATAGCTTGACAAGGGGAAGCAAAGAAATGCAGCAATCAGCAGCTCGGAGCAGTTTCCAGTGTTGTCACTTATAGCTCTATTGCCCATAACCTGCAGCGTTAACACAACCTTATCTTCATAAGAGAATAAAACCTATCCCTACTTTATTGGAGCTCAAGCATACTAACACTAAATAATTAATGCCAACCTCGACCAGATCTTTTGATCACTTGGATGTATTAGGGCATATTTCAAGAGCAGGACGTTCACGCAGGTCCCAGCAGGAATGATCGCAAGTAGGTGGAACCTTGTGGAAATATCAGCGAGTACTGGGAGCAAGAAAAGTGCGTAATTCTTGGCACGAGTCAAGAGTGGAGACCTCTCCAAATTTCCATCAACAATCAGGAGCTAGAGACTTATGGAACACCCACCAGCAGTAGAAAAGGAAATTTCATGTAATTCCTGACTAATTCCTAGGAGTAGGCACATGGATGTAAGAAAGATAGAGGGTCATGGGTGTCAGGTAGGGAGAAATGTAGGTTGTTTTTGAGTAGGTTTACATAGGTTGGCACAACATTGTGGGCTGAAAGGCCTGAACTATTTCCTATGTGCCAGAAACAGACATCTTATGGAATTCCCAAAGGAATCAGCAATTGGAACCCTTTGGAATTCTCAATAGGAAGGAGTTTTAAGGACAGATATTTGAGGATAAAGCAATAGCCTGCTGTGTACCTCAGGTCACTCTTCACTCCCTTTCTTGCGGGCACATCCTAGCCATATACAACTCACAAATATATCAGAACATGAGTGCACCCACGGTTATCATGGAAGAGCAGCCTACATAGGTCAGATTGCGACGCCTGTCAATACCATTTCACTTTGGTTCAGGCAGATTGCTGATGCAGCAATTATTGCATGATTGATAGCGACCCTTTGATCAGCCCAGAAAGCGCTCACACTGAGTTCACGGAGCCATCGGTTGTTCACCTTAAAAGGGGAGACGACAGACATCTAAGCCAATGAAACTCTGACCTCGGATAATGACCAAACTCAGCACAACAGCCACGTACCAATGACAATATTGTAAGGGTTTGCTGCAATGCTTCACTTTTGATGGTATCAGCCAATGGTCATCAGAGGTCAGAGGTGACTGCACCTCATCAAAGCAACAACATTGAAAATATCAGACAGTAAAACGAACCATTAATGTCTCACACTCGTGTCAGAGACCACCCAGTAATGCTGGCAGATTTAACTGAACTTTAGTAAAAGGCATGCTGCAAACATATGAAAGCATTTTTTTTAGGAATTTTAGAGTCTAGGTATATCAACAAACAAAATTGTGCAATCAAAAAATAATAATTTGGTCTATCCAAAGCAAGCCAATATTTATTCAAAGATAGAAAGTTTACATCCCTCGCTTGATGTTCTCCAAAGATACTTGTGAATGGGTTAGCTTCGGAATAAAGTTGCTGAACTTACTGGACTCATGCCCCTGAGGTCTGGGACAAATTTTGAGATTTTAAATCCCAACCAAACAACTTCAGAATTTAAATTCAAAACCAAATTAGCGGATATTATTTGTAACCATGAAATTAGTGGATTGCTATACAGCCATCAGCTACTCTAATGCCATTCAGGGAAATAATGTGGCTTTGATTTGTGATTTAACAGTGTCCAACGTTCAGGGGCAAGAGGCAAGGACAATAAATACTGGCCTTGCTAGCATTGTCCAATTCTGACAGAAGATTTAAAAAATAACTTCTTTGATTAAAAGTATAAGCAGCATCATTCCTTGACACTTAAATAGATCGCCATCGTATGCGGGAATTAGTTTCCTTGCCTTAGATTCATGACTAGTGTCTCTCGGGCACAGCGAACAGGTCTATTTCATTAATGTTGCATTATTCTCCAGTGCAATACACAAAAATGCTGGAGAAGCTCAACAGATCACGCAGCACCAATAGGGAAGTTAAGGGTAACTGATGTTTTGGGCCTGGGCCCTTCGTCATACCTTGATTATCAAAATCTTTTTACTCTGGTAAGGGTATCAAAACAAGAGGACATCATTTAACGGTGAGAGGAAGGAGATTTACGAGGGATCTGAGGATGTTCTAATTTTACACTGGGAATGACTGACATTGGGAATACACTGGTAGAATGAAAAAGTGCAGAGAGCATTTACTAGGATGTCACCCAGACTTCAGGAACTGAAAACCTAAACAAGTCAGGACTTTATTCCCTGTAGCAAAGAAGAATGAGGGGAGATTATTCAAATTATGAGGGGTATAGACATACAAGTAGGCTTTTTTTCATTGATGGTAGATGAAATACAAACCAGAGAATGGGTTAAGGGCGAAAGGGGAAGGGTTTAGAGAGAACTTCTTCACACTGAAAGTGGGTGGAGTGTGGATCGAGCTGCCAGCTGAGGTGGGGAATGCAGGCTCAATTTTAACATTTAAGAAAAATTTGGACTGGTACATGGATGGGACGGGTATGGACTGGGTGCAGGTCAGTGAGACTAGGCAGAATAATAGTTTGGCACAGACTAGAAGGGCTGAAGGGCCTCTTTCTGTGCTTTAATGCTCTCTGGTTCTATAGTTCTAAGGCAGATTTGAAACCGCTCTGTCACAAGTAATGTTGTTATAATGCTTCATGTAGCAACGTTCCCAAAAAGTTGAAACTTGACTGTAAACAAAGCTCCAATTTCTATCTTTAAAAAAAAACCTGTGTTAAATGGAGCATTTGCACGGTTGGTGCCAAAGGGGGCATTCACGGGCTTGACACCCTCTTGCAAGGTGCTGTGACCACATATGCTCGCGACCATTGCTCACCGTCAGACCTGCCCCTGCCTGCATCACTAGCATGCATCAAACATCACTAGCATCCAGTTTGACACACGCTAGTGACTCTCCACGCAATAAAAGCAGCGCTTTCGGCTGCTACGTCAGAGGGATGGAGGAGGTTTATGTCCGCTCAGCAGGTAGGCCACTCCCCTTCCCCTACCTACTGAGCGAGTTTATGACTGTCAGAATGTGCCCCACCCGGGCAGGTAGACCACTGCCAGTACACACCACCACCCCCCTCCCCGCTGAGTGAGTTTACGACTGTTGGATTGTGCCCTACCCGGGCAGATAGGCCGCCACTGCCGGGAGGGGGGGGGGAGGTATACTTAGGAGTGTAGTCACTCCGCCTCCTCCATAAAAGGAATGGTGTTGAAATCGGCTGCAACGCGGAGGGCTGATGACGTTGCAGTGACCTCGTCAGCCCATGACTCAAGTGTGAATTTTAAAGTGGTCAATGTGTTCAGATACGGAGCAATAGCAAACAGGATTTGTCTCTAAAGGATCATTGCTCTATTCATATGAGTGATGGCTAAAGTTTTTTGTTCTTTGGGTGGGAGGGAATGTCTATATGAATTTGTCACTTGCTGGTTCGTATGTAGGACGTCATGGTGATGGGCGATGCTGCTACACTACTCGCCCGCCTTCCTCAGCTCCAGAAGATGGCTCCCAACTCTGCTCTCCATAGGAGGCAACACTGGATCCTCATTATAGGCCATAAAAGGAAAATTCACCTTTTTTAACTTGAATCAGCTTTAATGCAGGTTTGCACCATAAAAAGGCTTTGTCTTAATAGGGCAATGAACCAATGAGAGCTCTCAGCAGATTAAAACAAATCAATTAATTCAGGATTTAAAATGTTTGAACATCACAGTTAAATATTGATTTGAACACTATCTTACATTACTGCAGGGTGTCCCAAAGCTGTATGACCCAATTAAGTTGGCATAGTTACTGTGTGGAAAATGTGGCAGACATATTCATGGACAGAGATCCACCACCGTCAGTCATGTGACCATGACAACATACATTCCAGGCTGCAGGGGTATGTGCTGAGGGCCGGACTGAAGCTTGGCGCAGCCAACGCGAGGGTGCTGTGGGGAAGAACCTCAGTCCAGAGCAGTCATTCGGCACTTTTACACAGCTGCTGAGAAGCAGAAAATTTGCGCAAATTTTCTGGTCCACTGGCAGTGTGAAAATGTTGTGACAGAATTTATCTGATAAATTCCATCCCGTAATTTTTCCACCAAGACCCCTACGCATTTTTATAGAGTGGCTGCAGTCTAAATTGACCACAGCCACTCCGTAAGAAACTGAGCTAATGAATACGACAGTCCCCCTCTGACAAACTCCCCAACACAGGAAGGCAGTGTAAAATGACCACTCCAGAGGTAAGTGTGCAAATTTTTTAAACAGAATTTTTCCTTTATTTCTGTGTTGAAATCATAATTCTCAACCTTTTTATTTTGCCTACGGTCCTCCTGAAGACACTGCTCAACGTTTATGGGCTCCCTTCCCTATGAAGCAGTCAAGTTTAATTGGTTTCTTCTGTACTTTTCTCCTACCAACTGCATACAAAACATGAAAAATATTTTATGATTTCAAGCCATGGCCATCCCTGAAATGTGCTGTGGGAGAGGAAGGGGTGGTCGTAGGGCCTCTGTTAAGAATGGCTGGTCTAGGGTCCTTCCGTCGACAGGCATCGAGAGGCTAAGACTGATGGGAAAGCCCCTGAAACAGAGGGGAGAGTAGCAACAAGGTGCCATAGTGGTGGCAGTGGTGTAAATAAATAGAGTATAGAAGAATATGCAATGGTGTGAATGGATGGGCATGGCACTAAAGATCTGAAGAGACTGTGAACTTTTTTTTTTGTAAATAATTTATTGTGAATAAAGTCTATTTTGTGGAAAAAAAACTGTTCTTCACAAAGCTTGGAGGAATTCAAATGTGGTTGAGAATAGGTGGGGTAAATCTCTGCCTGTTATTCAAAATAGTGCAATAAGATCTCTCACAACCACCCAAAAGGAAGGCAAGAGCTTGATACGAATATCACCAGGCAGAGAACACTGTCAACCATGCAGTGTTCCCTCAGTAATGGAGTAAGAGGCCACTATGCATTCAATCCTTAGGTTTAGTTTGAGCGTTTCTTTAGAATTAAAATCAGGAATTATTGCCATGAACAAGTCATGAAATTTGGTGTTTTGCGACAGCATCACAGGGCAAACATTCATATTATAACCATCTTACAGCACGACTATAAAAAGTGAAAATAATAGTGCACAAAAAGTGAGGCCGTGTCTCTGGTTCAGTGATTATTCAGGAATCTGATGGCCGCGGGGAAGGAACTGTCCTTGTGCCGCTGAGTGCTCGTCTTCAGGCTCCTGTACCTTTTCCCTGATGGAGGCAGAGTGTAGAGGGCATGGCCTTGGTGGGGGAGGTGGTGTCCTTGAAGATAGAGGCTGCTTTTTTAAGACACCGCCTCATATAGATGTCCTCGATGGAGCGAAGTCTGATGCCTGTGATGTCGCAGGCCGAGTTAACAACCCTCTGGAGTTTATTCTTGTCCTGAGAGTTGGCGCCTCCATACCAGGCAGTGATGCAACCAGCCAGGATGCTCTCCATGGTCCACCTGTAGAAGTTTATGAGAGCCTTCGGTGACATACCGAATCTCCTCAGACACCTCACGAAATATAGCTGCTGGCGAGCCTTCTTTGTGATTGCATCGACATGGAGGCTCCAGGACAGATCCTCGGAGATGTTGACACCCAGGAATTTGAAGTTCTTGACACTCTCCACTATCGAGCCATCAGCCTGTACTTTTGTCCCCTAACTTTGAAAAGCCAGCTTCTCACACCACCTTCCTTTTACCCACTACCCCTTAGTTCAAAAGTTCTCAATCTTTTTTCCCCACTGACATACCATTTTAAGTATGCCATAGGATGCCATGGATGGTTTGTGATTAGTAAGGGATTACTTAATGTGGTATGTGAGTAGAACAAAGAGGTTGAGAGCCACTGCCCTAGTTGACCTCTACCATTACCCTTTTTCATTGCCCTCCCCCACATGATTCCATTTGCTGATGAACCACACACTTCAGTAATAAACAATGTCCAAAGTAAGAGTCCTGAAATGAGTCTCTGATTGACCATGTTGTTCAGATCAGCGATGATTTCATTGAATGGTGGAGCAGGCGCGATGGGCAGACGGTCTACTCCTGCTCCTATTGGTTATGTTTGTATGTTTCATGAGTCTGATGGTAGAGGGGTAGCAACTGTTCCTGAACCTGGTGGTACGAGTTTTGTGGCACCAAGATCTCTTTCCTGATGGTAGCGGCGAGAACAGAGCGTGTCCTGAGTAGTGTGGATCCTTGATGATTGCTGCTGCTCTCTGACAGCAGTGTTCCATGTAGATTCCCTCAACAGTGGGGAGGGGTTTGCCTGCAATGTTCTGGGCTGCGTCCACTACCTTTTGCAGGGCTTTCCACTCAGGGGTATTAGTGCCCCCATACCTCTATTTGTGGTGTACCACCAGGAAACAAGAGGAAGGGGATGAGTCAGGCCACAATTCTAAGTGGCAGCATCAGGTCAGGATCAGAAGGCTGTGAGTTGGGACAAAGGCCTGGTGAAGGGGCAGAGTTCCAGGTTAGCAGGGGCTTTAGGGTCAGGGCAAATCACAAGATAAAGGATTAGAAGCAGGCCTTTTGGCCCATCGAGTCTGCTCCATGAAACCTCCCTGAGCTAAACTGTTGTCGCATCTAGATCCAAGTTCCAGCCTTGGCACCATATCCCTTGATACCCTGACTAATTGGATACCTGTCAATTTCCTCTTCAGCTGTGCCTCCACGACCCTCTGGCTAAAAAGATTTCTCCTCATCTGTTGTAAGTTGGTACTTTTTAATTCTAAGACTGTGCCCTCTTGTCCTGGATTCACCCAACAGGGGAAACATCTTATTTACATCCACTCTGTCCAATCCATTCATTATTCAAAATGTTTCTCTGAGATCCCCTCTCATTCTTCTATAGTCTAATGAATAGAGTCCAAGAGCCACTAATCGTTCCTCATGTGTTATCCTTCTCATTCTGGTAAACCTCCTCTGTGCTCTCTCCAACCTTGCTCTATCCTTTCTAAGATCAGGGGTCCAAAACTGCACACAGTATCCGAATGAGGTCTCACCAGTGCCCCATAGAGTCTCATCAACACCTCTTTATTCTTACACACAATCCCCTTTGAAACAAATGCCAACATACCATATACCTTCTTTACCGCCAATCCAACCCAGTGGTCAATTTTCAGGTTATCCTGCACAAGGACCCCCAAGTCCCTTTGTACTTCTGAGGTTTGAATTTTCTCCCCATCCAAATAATAATCCGACTGTTTATTTCCTCGACCAAAATGCACAAATTTCCCAACATTATATTGCATCTGCATTTTCTTCGCCCATTCTCCTAAGCCGTCCCAGTCTCTCTGCAACCTTTTGATTTCTTCTACACTTCATACTCTTGGTGTCATCTGAAAATTTTGCCACAAAACCATTGAATCCACAATCTAAATCATCGATGTACATTGTTAAAAGAAGCGGCACCAACACTGATCCCTGCGGAACACCACGAGTAACAGGCAACCAACCAGAATAGGATCCCTTTATTCCCACCCTTTGCTTCCTGCCTATCAGCCAATCTATTATGTTTCCGGTAATTCCATGGGATTTCATCTTATTAAGTAGCCTCTTATGTGGCACCTTATTGAAGGCCTTTTGAAAATCCAAATACACAACATCCACAGCCTCTCCCTTGTCCACCCTACTTGAGATTTCCTCAAAAAATTCCAATAGGTTGGTCAGACAGGATCTTCCCTTCATGAAACCATGCTGGCTTGGAACTATCATGTCATGCACCTCGAAGTATTCCATAACCTCATCTTTGAGGATTGAATCCAATATCTTTCCAACGACCGAAGTCAGACTAATAGGCCTATAATTTCCTTTTTCCTGCCTCCCTCCTTTCTTAAACAGCAGAACTATATCTCCGACCTTCCAATCCTCGGAAACCATGCCTGAGTCTATTGATTTCTGGAAAATCAATTCTAATGCCTCTACAATCTCCAAGGCCACCTCCTTCAGAACCCGAGGGTGCACCTCACCCGGTCCCACTGACTTACCTACTTTTAGACCATTCACCTCACTAGGCACGATCTCTCCAGTAATCTTGACTGTATTTAAGTCTGTTCCCGGAGGTCTATTGTCCTCCATAGTGAAGACTGATGCAAAATATCCATTTAGTTCCTCTGCCGCCTCCTCCAGCTTCGTTTTCAATCGGCCCTAAATCTACCCTTGTCTCTCTTTTATTCTTTATATATTTGAAGAAACTTTTGGTGTCCTTTTGTGTTATTTGCCAGTTTTCTTTCATAAATCATCTTTTCTTTCCTAATGACTTTCTTTGTGTCTCTCTGTAAGTTTTTTTTAAATTGTCCCAGTCCTCTGCTTTTCCAGTAATTTTTGCTACCCTGTCTGCCCTCCCTTTTGCTTTTGTTTTAGCTTTAACCTCTCTCGTTAGCCACATCTGCGTCATTTTACCATTCATAATTTCCCTTTCCTTGGACTATGTCTAACCTGGGCTTTCTTTATTTCTTGTGGAAATATCAACCAATTATGTTCTGCCATCCTCCTATCAAGCTGACTTTTCCAGTCAACTTGGGCCAGCTCCTCTCTCATCCCACCGTAATTCCCTTTGTTCCACTGAAAAATTGATACATTTTTTCCCTTTCAGATGGGAAACTGAACTCTATCATGTTATGATCACTTCTTCCTAAGGGCTCCACACCTTTTAAATCCCTAATCACCTCAGGATCATTAATCATCACCCAATCCAAAACCGATCCTCTGGTGGGCTGATTGACTAGCTGTTCCAAAAAGCTATCCTTTAGGCATCACTGCCATGGTCTGCATCCTGCAGGGTCGTCTCCTGTTTCTCCCTCTCAAAGGCGTGTGTTCTCCACAGTGCTGGTGCCCTGCGCCAGCCCGTTGCTCCCTGGCATCTGAAACCTCTTGTGGCTGCTGCACAGGCACTGCCATCTTGGGCACAGACCCCACGGTTGCAGGATTTTACTTACCAATGCCGTTGGCTCTTTTAACAGGCTGCTTAACGCCTGTACAGAGCTGCCGGTATTAAAACCCAGCAGTTGAACCCTTCGGAACAGCACTGTGTCTCCACTCTCCCGGGTCCACACCAGCGGCAGCTCAGTTGGCACCATTATTTGTTACTGAAATATAAGCAGTATAGAAAAATCCAACTTCAAAGCCATTTACTCAAACATCTTGACACTTCCCGTTGGACCACTTAGAATTCATCAGATTTCTGGTTCTAAAAACAACCTGCTGGAGGAACTCAGTAGGTCGAGCAGTACTAGGGGAGAAAAAGAATGATCGACGTTTCAAGCCTTCATTTAACCAGTGGATTACATTTAACCTCAATCAGGAGTTTCAGCTCAAAATGTTGATCATTCTTTTTCTCCTACTGCTCCTCCACCAGATTGTGTTCACCTTCAGATTCCACCAGCTGTGTCTCTACAGATTTTTTTTTTTGTTGTTTTCTCTGTGCTGTTGTTTCGACCATTTATGAATCATATCCAGTAGAAGTCTGAACATCCAGATTTTAGCATTTTCCGGATTCTCGGGCAGTACTTTTAAAATTCAAAGTTAAGGAGGAATAAAGAAGAGATGAACAGGTAAATGTTGATGGTTTATTCATTAACAAATACGGCATGCTTCATTTATCAAAACAAGTAGTTTTAAAGAAAAAGAAAAATGCCACTGTGCATCTGTGGCCCTTACACACGCACACACACACGCATGGACGCGCACACACACTCTCACGCGCACATACACACTAGCAGTTTTAAAGAAAAACAAAGTAGTTGCTTGTTGCCACAGGCAGACAAAAGTCCACTAAATTTATAAAGTTTTTCAGAAGTCCATTGGTTCAGATTTATAGCATCTGGGTTTTTGGACATAATGTAAATGTATAAATCCAATTTTTTCTTAAACATTGCAGTCATTCCCACCTCAACCACCTCGTCTGGCGACCCATACACCCATCACCCTCTGCGTAAAAATAGTTAGCCCTTAGGCTCCTCTTAAATCTTTTGCCCCTCAGCTTAAACCTATATCTTCTGGCTACCAATTCTCCTACTCTGGGCAAAAGACTCTCTGCATTCACCCAAATATATTTCTCTCATGATTTTGTATACCTTTATGAGATAAATTTCAAATTGAGACATATAGCACAGTAACAGGCCCTTTTGGCCCTCGAGTCTGTGCCACCCAATTGACTTACAACCAATTGAATGGTGGGAGGAAACTCACTCAGACATGGGGAGAAAGTACAAATGCCTTACAGACAGCGCCGGATTCGAACTGGTGCTGTAACAGAATTGCACTAACCGCTGTGCTAACCATGACACCCAGATCATCCGTCATCTTCCTGTGCTCCAAAGTTCCAGCCTGCTCAATCTCTCCCTGTAGATCAGGTCTCTGAGTCAAGGAAACATCTTTGTCAATCTTCAGTGCACCCTCTCAGTGCACAATATTCCAGAATTAATCTCACCAATGACCAAATGTGCCAAAGTATAATGCCTTTATTTCTCATTGAGAACATTCAGTTAGTTCCTAATTACTAACTGTACCTGCCTTTCTATCTTTTCCAAGTCATATACCAGAACCTCAAGATTTCTCTGCAGTTCCAAGCACTGCAATCTTTCACCGTGTAGATAATATGCATGTTTATTTAAATGTTCCCTCCAAAATGGACAATTTACATTTTCTCACTGAACCCCATTTGCCAGATCTTGCCGACTTACTTAATCAATCTGTAGCACATTGTAGTTCCCTTTGGAGAATTCCAGAAGTTGAGTTATTGGATTAAGCATTTCACTACCAAGTCTGTTGCCCAGTTTAATGGCAAATTCAGATGCCCCACAGGTTATTTATTTTGTCCTTTGAGCAGTGTGTATCACCTTTTATGAATTGTTTCAATTGGCTTTGGCACCACCATCAAAAGAGACAAAGACTTCATGCTTTAGTTTATTTTGGCAAACATGAGGCTTCACCTGACTGGATTCCACAAATTTACTTTAATAACAGCAACAGACAATGGGTGAATTTGCCAACTGCATTATCTGGGCTTGCGATAGGAAGCCATCCAATATTGATTGTGCCCAGATACTGACGTCCTTTCAGCAAGTATGTAGCTGCAAACCAACATTCACATCTACAGGATGCGTGATGCATGCCTTAGACTGCATGCCTACTCTTGATCCAGCCTGATCCGTTTCTTTAACTCTGTAGCGTGTTGTGTGTGACAACAACGAAAAGACTGAGACAAACAGGCTGTGAGCTCATTTAGCAACATCTGATTTACTTTGAAGTTTGAGATGCAAGCCTTTAAGGCCATCCTCGGCCCACCCCTCACGTTCTGGAACTTGTGTCATGCTGACATAAGCGCGCATGTGGTTTTAAGGTCTGGACCGGAAGAGAAGGTCCGTGATGCTGACCGCGCGTGACAAGCGGGGCCGGTTTTCCGCTACAACTATGTGCACCAACACACAACCCCACACCAGACTGGCACTGATGGTGTCACAATGCGTCGAGGGCGAGATTTGCTGCCTCGGTGGCCGGCCCCTACATACCGGTTGGGGGACCTGTCCAGATGAGCCAGTTTCAGGCGCTCCAGTGTGAACAGTTCCTCCTTGCCCCCGATGTTGAGTGTAAAGATGGATGCATTCCTTTGGAGCTCCTTGTAGGGTCCCTCATAGGGATGCTGGAGAGGTGTCCTGTATTCATCCCTTCGAACGAACACATAAGCACAGGAGGTTAAGTCTACGAGGTAGTTGAAAGGTGTCTGACAGTGTCGCGATGCTGGCGGTGGTGCGAGCGAACCTAATTTATCTTTCAGTTTTTCCAGTACGATGGCAGTGTCAGGGGCTTGGCCTGGCACCGAAGGGAGGAACTGGCCGGGGACTGCAAGGTCTTGCCATAGACTAGTTCAGCTGAGGAGGCTTTGAGGACATCTTAGGTGCTGTGCGTATACCAAGGAAGACCCAGGGTAGTTCATCTACCCCAGTTTGGCCTCTCGAGCCATGCCATCAGTACTGATTTCAGGTGGCGATGGAAATGCTCAACTAGGCATTTGACTAAGGGTGGTAGGGAGTGGTGCAGTGTAGCTGGGTGCCCAGGAGTTTAGAGAGCTCATTCCATGGGGCGGAAGTGAATTGGGCTCCCTAGTCAGTTGTCATGTGCACTGGGTCACCAAAACGGACACCCTGGCAGATAGGAAAACCCTGGCACACATTTCGGGTGGTGTCCGGGATGGGGATGACCTCAGGCCATCAAGTGAACCTGTCTACCATTGTGAGCAGGTTGCGCGACCCTCAGGAGACTGGCAAGGGGCCAATTATGTCGAGGTGGATGTGCTGAAACCTGTGGATTGGAGCGTCAAACTGCTGGATGTGGGGCTTGGTGTGTCACTGGACCTTTGCAGTCTGGCATTCCGTAACCTGCTTGCATAGCCTGTGCCAGACAAAACGAGAGGATACCATCCACACTGTCATTCGGATGGAGGGGTGGGACAAACTGTACATCGCGTCAAAAACTGTTCTCCGCCACTGGTAGTCAGGGTTGGCCCGTGGAAATGTCGCAGAGGATAGATGCATCATTGGTGTCCAGTGGGTGGTCCTGGAGCTGCAGACCTGCAATTGCAGACCTGCAACTGCCGACCTGAAACTGTGGGATTGTTGTGCTGGGCTCAAGTCAGGTCATAGTAGTCGATGCCTTGCGACAAGGCGTGGACCATTGGCCTGGAGAGTGTATCAGCGACAACGTTCTGTTTGCCTGAGAGGTGACAGATGGAGGTGGTGAATTCGGAGACATAGGATAAGTGCCGCTGCTGGTGGGTGGACCATGAGTTGGAGGACTCAAAGAAAGTGAACTTCAGTGTCTTGTGGTCCGTGTAGACCGTGAATGGCCATCCTTCCAAGAAATAGCGGAAATGGCAGACAGCAAGGTAGAAGGCTAGCAGCTCTCTGGACTTCAGTTCAGGTGTACGCCGCTGAAAAAAGCGAAAAGCCTCCATGTGTTCCAGGACACCGCCTACTGCTGTGTTGGATGCGTTGACTGTGAGGGCCATTGGTACATCCATGCGTGGGTGGATGCATTAGCCAGGCCCTCCTCAGTCTTTTTGAAGGTGCCAGAAGCTCGTCTATCCATGTGAGTTCCTTCGTGGAGCCCGTTTCGTGGGCGTATGATGTTGGCAGCTGTGAGGATGAACCTATTATAAAAATTCACCATGCCTATGATCTCTTGCACTCCCTTCAAAGTCATCAACTTGGTGAACTGCCATACAGCCTCCATCTTGTTGGGCAGAGGAGTGGCGCCATCTTTGGTAATTTTGTGGCCCACAATGTGGATCTCCTCGATGCCGAACTGGCACTTAGTCAAGTTAATGATGAGGCCGAATTCAGCAATTTGGTTAAAAAGATGGCGAAGATGTGAAATGTGCTCCTCAGGAATCTTGCTTGATGAAAAGGAAGGGCAAATCTCTGCTGACTGCGTCCATGAGGTGCTGGAAGGTCTGAGCTGTATTTATCAACCCAAATGGCATCTGAAGAAATTTGAAAAGACCAAAAGGGTGATGGTAGCAGTCTTCTTCACATCGTCTGGGTGGACGGGTATCCCTGGATCAGGTCAACCTTAGAGAAATGGTGTACACCATGGAGGTTCGCTGCGAAATCCTGGATGTAGGGATTCAGATAGCGGTTGGGTGTCGTTGCATCATTGAGGCATCTGTAGTCCCCACGGGGTCTCCAGCTGCCATTGGACGGGCACCAAATGGAAGGGTGAGGCCCATGGGCTGTTGGAATGGTGGACAATACTGAGTTCTTCCATGAGCGTAAATTCTTCCTTGGTGAGGTTGTGTTTGTCAAGGGCCAGACACTGGCGGGCCTGTGGTCACAATGTGGTGAACTGGGGGTGCAGGATGGATAGCTAGCGAGGAGTATTGGCCATGTGGAGTTGCCACAGAAGCAAGCAGGGTGGACGGCTCATTGGATATGCCAAGTGGGTAGAGTCTGGAAAGTCTCTGCGTGGATTCGTCGTCTGCCCAGGAGGTCTACCAGTAGAGAGTGTGCATGCAGAAAATCTGTGCCTAATAGAGGTTTGTCCACCAAAGCCAGCGTGAATGAGCAATTGAAAGTGGTCTCGCCAAAATGCACAGGAATTCACCTCTTGCCAAAAGTTTTAATGGCGGTGTTGTTGGCTGTGCCCATGGAGGGGCCATGAGGTCTCATGTGACATGGGGGGGAGAAATTACACTTTTCTTTGCCCCTGTTTCCATGAGGAACCCACAGCGTGAGATCCTGTTCCAGACGTGGTGTAGGTTGTTTGATTGGCCAGCCGCCATGGCCATTAAGATTGTCTGGCCCCATCATTTCCTGCAGCACCTGCACGCTGATTCACCCCACTGCTGATGGTAGAAGCACCCTTTTGGTTCGGACCTTAAAGTTCTTGGGTGGGGGGGGGGGGGACGTGTTCACGTAGACTGGCCTTGGGCGTTTCCCTGGGCAGCAGCCATGTAACGCAATTGACTGTGTCATGGCCTCGCGTTTGGAGCAGTAGAGAATGTCTGCTCATTCCATGATCCTACGTGGAGCGTGAAATCTGAATCAGCCAATAGGAACCTCAAGTCTTTGGGCATCTGCTCGAGGAATGCCTGCTCGAACATGAGGCAGGGCTTGTGTCCGTCTGTCAGGGTGAGCATCTCGTCCATGAGGGTGGATGGAGTCCTATCCCCTAGGCCATCCAAGTGAAGGAGCTTGGCAGCCCTCTCGCGCTGTGAAAGTCCATACGTGCTAATGAGGAGGTTTTTAAGAGCCATGTATTTACCTTCTGTAGTGCGCGTCGAAAGAACCAAAGACTTGTTGATCCAAACCAAGGGTTTTATTAACTAAAAGACTGGAGCATATCACAAGTATGTCGACCAGTCCAGAATGACCTGGTCTGGCTAGGAGCAATCCTTTAAGACCTGCCAATAGGTGTGGCTACACTCTCAGCCAATCACAGTCATCCTACACTACCATCTGTACATATACACATTGGTGATATAGTCTGTATTATCACACCTTCCTCTGGTGGTGCCTGGATAAGGTCATCGACCCGTGAGGTGGCTTCCTGGTCGAGCGAGCTGATGACGTGGAAGGATTTTGTCGAATGGTGGTTATGTTTAATCTGGAACTGGGCCTCTGCTTGGCCTAATCAAGTGCGGGGCCTGTTGGTCCTGAAGGTCAGCAGCTTTCACGCAACGGTGCCTACGGCTGCGGGGACAATTATGCCGAGTCTTCAGAATGTGGAGACTCGTTGGGGTCACCAGTGTAGTGTGTTGTACGCGAGCACCGTGAATAGACTGAGACAACAGGCTGTGAGCTTATTTAGCACAACCGATTTACTTTGAAGTTCGCACTGCAGCCTTTAAGGTGTTTATCGGCCCGCCCCTCATGTTCTGGAACTTGTGTCATGCTCACATAAGCGTGCATACTTTTCCAGTCTTGACTGGAAGAGAAGGTCCCGCCACACCATCTTTGCTGCGGCTGCCCCACTGACCGCGCGTGACAAGCAGGGCAAGTTCGCCGCTACAACTACGTGCACCACCACAATTCCCAGATTAGTCAAGCCTCTATTTGACAATTCTCCGCTTCATTTTCAAACCTCACTATACCATGGCCAATTTCCTAAAGCCTTTTACTAAATCTCTGCACTCCCCCATTCTCGCCCCTTGGGCAAACTCAAAATCCATTCTTCCATCATTTTCAACCATGCCTCCAGCTACCTCAGGGCTAGGCTCTTGTTATCGCCCCATAACTCTCCATCTCCATCTTTCTTCTCTTCTTTATGACACTCTTTAAAGCACATTTGTTGAACAATGTCTCCTTCTATCCAATCTCCATATCATTCCAGGATTGTCTTTAAAAGCACCATATAAATAAGACTACTATTGAGTTGTGCAAATATCATATACTTTTCAATGCAATAACCTTCAAATTCCTGGGTGTCAACATCTCCAAGGATCTACCCTAGAGCCCCCATGTCGATGCAATCATGAAGAAGGCTCGCCAGCGGCTATACTTTGTGAGGTGTCTGAGGAGATTCAGTAAAGACTCTTGAAATCTTCTACAGGTGTACTGTGGAGAGCATTCTGGCTGGTTGCATCACTGTCTGGTATGGAGGCATCAACTCTCAGGACAAGAATAAACTCCAGAGGGTTGTTAACTCAGCCTGCAACATCACAGGCACCAGACTTCACTCCATCGAGAACATCTACATGAGGCGGTGCCTTAAAAAAGCAGCCTCTATCCTCAAAGACCCCCCACCACTCAGTCCATGCCCTCTTCACTCTGCTACCATCCGGAAAAAGATACAGGAGCCTAAGGATGAGCACTCAGCGGCACAAGGACAGTTTCTTCCCCACTGCCATCAGATTCCTGAATGATCAATGAACCACAGACACTGCCTCACCTTGACTTTTTCTTTTTCTTGCACTATTTGTATTTATTTTTGTTTATATAAATGTGTGCACTGTGACACTGCCTCAAAACAATGTATTTCGTGACATGTTCATGCCAATAAATTCTGATTCTGGTTCATCGTTATATTGGAAATATTCCTGAAACTGGGTGTTTCTCTCAATTTTGAGTTTTATATGTATATATATATATATATATATATACATGTATTAAAAAATTAAAGCTACTTCAAGACAATAGGAAGAATCAAACATCTTAAGCAATCAAACACTGTAATCATGAATGTTCCACAATATTCAGCCCAAGGAGGCATGAATAGAATTTAGATCAGGGGTCGGCAACCTTCAACATTAAAAGAGCCATTTGGGCCTGTTTCCCACCAAATAAAACCCATCTGGAGCTGCAAAACCAGTTTGATCCCTAAAGTGAAGAAAACGCCGCATATATAGTTTCATTACACTTATGCTAAGTATATAAGGACTATAATTTGTTTATGAAATAAAGGAACTACAAACAGAAAACGACTGACATTTTATTTCTGTTTGTAACAAAGCAAAACAACAAATTCTTTTGAACTCTTTAAAAAAAAAGACACTGGCACGTTTCAAATAAAATACTCAATGCGGGCCTGTTTGAGTCCATTCCTTATTTGTGGAATTATTTTTTAAAAAGAAATATTCACTTTAATTAAAAAGAGCAGACTAAAAAAAAGCCAGTTTGTATTTTATTCTGAAGGTTGCCATCATTCATTGATTTCCTCAGTCACATAGCTACAGCAGTCAACCGCCAACCTAAATATAAAACACAACTATATCAGTTCAGGGTCCAATATAAAAATATATATTTGCAAAATAATAACTCATTCAATGGTTTCTTTCACCTGGTTAATGTGACTTCTACTCCTGAACCTCACTGCACAGCTGATCAATATCAGGGCTGTAAGACGTCACTTTGATCTTCACGTAGGATTGCATGCTGTCATCCGTGAGGTGCGAGCGATGTTTGCTTTTTATGTAGTTCATGCTGGAGAAAACCTGCTCGCATAGGTTATGTGGATCCAAAGATTGACAGGACTCTGAATGCATATTTTTTCATGTTCATGTAAGTGTCAGGAATTGAATTCCATGTTTCGAACACAAGTTTGTTTGGTTTGGGGAGGTTTTCAATTTCACTCCATTTGTACTTCTGACCAAGAATGGCCTTCTGACCAGCAACATCTTCAAGATCAGCTGTCAAGCTTCTGAACTTAGACACCCATAAGTCTTTGTTAGCTATATCGGCCAGTTTGATCTCAAGATCGGGTTGACTTACATCTGTAAATGCAGTCATATTCAACAGGGACAAATCGATGTTTAGAGGAGTGACAGGGAAGAACAAAATGTTTTTATTTCCTCTCTTAACTCACAGAATCTCTCCCCAAACACAGTTTGCATGGCAATGATTGCACGCTGTAAATGCTCGTAATTGATCTGATTGTGTGCTTCTTTGAACTCTCTCAAAGAAGGGAAGTGAGACAGCATACCTCTCTGTACATCTCTAATAAACACTGTATTCTTGCTCTTAAATGCCAAAACCTCCTCCAGCATCTGCAGGGCTGTGCCTCCTTTCCCCTGAAGACTTTTGTTCAGCACGTTAAGGTGCACTGTCATATCCACCATGAAGTGTAGCTTTTCCAGCCAATCTGGCTGTTTTAACTCTGGAAAGGTGAGCCCTTTGCTTTTCAGGAAAGTTTTTTACAAGCTCCAGACACACAGCAAACCACTTCAGCCTCATAGATGTCCTCCCCCACCCCATGTTTGGCCTTTAAGTGGTATCAACTCAATGATTTCTTCCTGTGGTCCAGCAGAGTTCACATATCTGCATAATAGCACTATTTGCTGAATATCACTTACATCTTTTGATTCGTCACAGGCGATTGAGTATGCTGGAGCCGAATTAATGTCCCTAATTAGTTGACGTGATATTTGCTGCCATTTTTATGCTCCTGTCCTTGACAGTCCTTGCAGAGAGTGGCATATCTCTGATTTTCTGAACAGTTTCACTCTTGTTTTTGAAGTCCGAGAATAGATGTTCTGATCTCTTGATAAACAATTCTTTTATATATTTCCCATCTGTGAATGGCTTCCTGTGCCTGGCTATCTCCCGAGCTGCCACAAAATGAGCAGAAGTACTTGAATTTGTAGATTTCATCCACTTCTTCAAAGTATTTTTACTCTGAACAGCTTTCCGCAGCAGTTCCGAAACTGCTTTTTTTATTTCGTCTCCAGATGGGTATTTTTCAGCAAAACCTGTGTGTTTATTCTGGAAATGTCTTTTAACATTTGATTTTTTTTTGTTGTTTGCTCATTTCTCACCACATATTAAGCTTACAGGTAAACCAGCTTTGTCAGCAGTGAAAGCAAATGAATCTGTCCATGAAGCATTAAATGTTCTATTTTCATCAGAAACTTTTCATTTTTTTGGATTTATCCATGGTTAGCTTAGGTTCAAAACCAGTCACTTGCCGGGCGGCAACAGGTAACACATACAATGTGGTATCAACCACTACAGTGCTGTGACGCAAATTCTGATCGACAAAATATTACAACACATTTTATTTTAATGTTGCAAGATCACCTTAATCTCCGAAATAATAATTATTACATCGATAAAACTAACTAAATAAAAAATAACTTTAAAAAAACAGCCATTTACTGTATTCACATTATTTTTTTCAAAGCCACAGGGATCCACGGCAGAGGGATGAAAAAGCCACGGGTTGCAGACCCCTGATTTCGATCAATCTACTTGTGTGCTTTGGGAACACTTCGCCATTTACATTTTGACAGAATATCTTTGGAAACCCATCTGATTCCAAATTGACTTCTGGTGACTCTACTACCCACTGCTGATGTGCTTGTGCCAGGTATAGAAATTGCCGTAAGAATGTTAATTTCCCCCAAGAATTTTGCTTTTCCACAAGAACCAGATGGGCTAATCTTTTGCCAACTTTACACTCTGTGCTTTAAAGAGGTGAACTCCCAAGCTCATGATGGCTGCCATCAGAAGGTCATAGAGTTGTTGAGATGGAGAGCACAGAAATGAGTCCTTCAGTCCACCATGCCCATACCAACCTATTTGTGCCTCTAGAAGGCCGAAGACGGCAAGTGCAATGGAGGGCCACCTCCTGCAAGTCAAAACCATGCTAACACGTAACTACCATATATGCCAGCGTATAAGACAACTCTGGATAAGACCATCCCCTCAATTTCCACCTAATAGGTAGGTTTTGCTGTATAAGGCTACCCCAAGTCTCACTACATCAGTAGTCCTTTACCAACCATCCTACTAGCAGTGGAGCGATTCTGTCACAATATTTTAAAAGCAAATTACCCAGTAAAGGTTTACATTTAATGAACACATTTTAAGATAAACCACCGTGAGCTCCTTGTACAGAATTGACGACAGTCGGACTGGGCGGATTGACCTCCTGGGGAGGTGCTGAGACTTTGCTGTTAAGAATTGGCTTTTATATTTGGCGCAGGGGAGTGCTGAGACTTTCCTGTAAAGGTTCGGATTTTATATTGGTGTGGGGGAGGTGCTGAGACTTCGCAGTTAAGGTTTAAATGTTATAATTTGCATACAAGACGACCCCTGGCTTTGGGGTAACATTTTAAAAGTTGAAGCACCATCTTATACACCAGCAGAAACGGTATGTCGCTGTCCCTTCACAGTTGCTGGGTCTGCTCCTATTGTTGTACCTTTATGCAGCATCCTTACACGACAGGCATTAAGTACTTACATTTCACTTCCCAGGAATGAATAAAACAAAATGATCTTTTGAGGAAAGAACAGAACCATAAAGTGAGTTGGAAAGCAGCAATTTGTTCTGACTATGGATGCTGGAATGTGAAGCAAAAAAAGACAATCTGCTCGAGGAACTCAGCAGCACTAATGGGAGAACATTAATTGTCAATGTTTGGGTTTCATTAAGATTGAGAGTGCTGGGGAGGGTGTAGACAGCCAGTATATGTGAGAGGTTAGGCAGGGGCAAGTCGGGGATAGGTGAACCAAGAAGGGGTGAAGGACGATGGTCAGATGGGGAGGGTGGGAGGTGGAGTTGGGAGACAGAGACAGTAGACAAAGGGAGAGAGGTGAGAATAATGGAGAGGGTGGGTCAGATGGAGGAAGATGAGTCATCCAGGGTGAGGGTCCAATCTTTATTCATTTCTTTAAACTCCTGACTGGCTTGCTGATTTTGGTAACAGACCTTTGGCCTCTCTAGAATTGACATGTTTTAAAACTTTAAATTTAGACATGCAGCACAGTAACAGTTCCTTTCGGCCCACGAGCCTGTGTCACCCAGTTACACCCTATTGACCTACAACCCCTGTACGTTTCGAATGGTGGGAGGAAACCGAAACCCACACAGACACAGGGAGAACATACAAACTCCTTATAAACAGCATGGGATTCGAACCCTGGTCCCAGTCGCTGGCACTGTAACAGCGTTGCGCTAACCACTACCCTAACCGTACCATTCTTAAAGAGTCATAGAGCTATTCTGCATGGCAATGGGCCTTTCAGCCAATTTACCCATGCTAACCAGGTGTCCATCCATCCTTACCCCATTTGCCTGCATTTGGACCATATCCCTCCGAGATTTTCTTATCGAACTACCTGTCTAAATTTGTTTTAGACTGCTGCTTATTCCCCAATCTACCTGCCATAAGATTTCCTGTGGAAATGTGTCTGGGCACTGAAATCTAGAAAACAAGGTTCACCCATTTTTGGTGCACAAGGACTAGCATCCAATTGGCAACCAAACAAAAATCAGGAAAATGTTGAAAAAGTCCTGATAGTGATTTTTGCTGAAAGATCAACCATGGTGAATCCTCTCTCAACTAAACTGCACCTTCAGACTGAAAAAAAAATCCGTAACTCGTGTGTTTGTGGGTTGTGCTGGTTTCCCATTTCACCTGCTGCTAACAACAGACAACTTTGTGAACTTTCTATATTTAACGCTGATTATTTATGCAGATGGAGGTTTTTTTAATTGCCTTAGTTGCAAGCCCTGTTCGCTCTAAGCTGGGTGCACGTGTGTGCGCATACGTTTTGCAACCAGCGCACAAAGGAAACTAAAGTGCACCAAAAGGTGAGTTACCCAAGATAATGTAGTAATTAATAATTATACTTATTGAAAATAATCTCTGAAGTAACTGTTTCTGTTAACTATTTAGTCGGTTTTTCAAATACTGTACCACATTTGCACATCATTAATTTATGCCACCTCACCTTTCCTGTTCCGGCTGGTACAGCTGCAGCCATGCTTGGCGGACAGTGTTCGTATTGTAAAGTTTACGAAGATCTGTTTCAAATTCTGTAGATAGCTTACTGAGTTTTTATTGAAAAAAAGTTGATTCACTATGTTCCATCAGATTTGTATTCTATCTATCACAGGAAAAAAATTTGCACAACGTAAGATTTTTGTGCGCACTGACGACTAAAAATCAGAAGGAACATGGGTTGCAAACTGTACCATAAAGTTGTTTGCAAATAATCTTGGCTGATTATTTGAACATATTGCCCCAAAGTAATTGATCCATCAAAGGATGAGTCATTCTCTGACTTTCAAAGGCATTTACAAGGAAATTACATAAAATTATAAAAAGTAGATGCAGTTTTGCATGATCCACTGCATTGTGTCACTAAATTGAAAGAATACTCTATTGCCGGTAAAGTCCCTTGGGATATATTCAGTTTGTAACAATGCAAATCTTTCTCCCTTTACATGGCATTAGTGCAGACTTGTTTAAACAATATTTAAACATAGGATAAAGACTGCTAACCTATTAGGCACAAGAATCAGTCGAGTATGATTATTTGGGGCACTATGGGCTTCCAAATATAGAAATTTAGAAGTGAATAAAAGCTCTCACGACTGGAGGGAGAACACACGCTTTTATTAGCTTATACCAAAGGGTAGGGTCTGACAAGGGTCTTCAGTAGGGCTCAGGGTTTAGACGGGAAACCTAGGTTATAGATGGGTAGAAGGGGGCGGAGCCTGGGGCAGGAGCCAGCCATTGCCAGTGAATCACAAGCTGCTTTCAGGTGGAATAGCTGGGAGAATGCGGCTCCAGAGTTGGCTGCGGGTGTGTGCGAAGCGACATTCAGGTGGCAGTACTGAAGGCGCTATTCTGGCACCTGAAAGGTTCGCAGCGGGGAGAGGTGCCACGGAGCAAACGCCGGCTCCTGTCAACTGTGGACGTAGTCCCGCCCGCTTTCGGGTCCCTAGGGGGAGCGCTCGGAAGCAGAGAATACACCTACCTGAGGAGGGTTGGGTAAGTGCTCCTCGGGTCAGGGTCCTCCACTTTCAGGTGGCCCCCCAACAGCCACATTCGGGTATTTTAGGTGGCTTTACATTGGGGTATTCTGGCCACCTGAAAGTGGCTTCAGTTCACTGCATTTACCCCTTTCTGCAGAATTAGGGCTTGTGGATGAAGACAGAGAACACAGACTCAGAAAAATAAAAAGAATATATACAATTATTTATAGATTTAAATGATCCGGGGGTCTGGAAATCTTGGAGGACCACCTCAGCACCGGTGGGCCTTGGGTTCCTTGGGTCTCCTGGTCCCCTCGTAGGGGAGGTACAGTGGGTGGTACAGTGGGTGGTAGAGTTTCCAGTTCTATGACAGAAGGGGATGACTCTTCCTCCTGAACTGAATCTCCTGAGGCCCTGATTGGAGGTGGTGAGAAAGGGTTCTGGAACCTGTGGGTCACCTGAGGCAATGGATTCTCTGTTCCGGTGGTCACTGATAGAGACGATGTCTTCCCTGCCATCTGGGTACTCCACATAGGTGTACATGGGATTGGCATGGAGTAGTCTCACCCTCTCCACCATGGCATCGGTTTTGCTTCTCCTCACATGCTTTCTTAGGAGGACCAGACCTGGTGTGGTGAGCAAGGTTGGGAGTGTGATTCCCAATGCTGACCTCCATTCAAAATTGAATAAAAGCTCGTGAGAAGTCGCATTAGTCACTGTACAGAGTAGTGACCGAATGAAATGGAGCACCATGGGCAGGACATCCTGCCAGCATGAGTCTGGAAGGCCTCTTGACTTGAGGGCCAACTTGATGGCTTTCCAGACCATGGAATTTTCTTTTACAACCTGCCCGTTCCCCTGGGGGTTGTAGCTAGTAGTCCTGCTGGATGCGATGCCCCTCACCAGCAGGTACTGATGTAGCTCATCATTCATAAATGATGAGCCCCAGTCACTATGGATATAGCCAGGATACCCAAATAGGGAGAAAATAGTATCTAGGGCCTTGATAACCAAGGAAGTGGACATGTCTGGACGTGGAATGGCGAATGGGAAGTGGGAGTACTCATCAATGATGGAGAGAAAGAATCTGTCCCCATTCGTGGAGAGGAGAGGTCCCTTAAAATCAACACTGAGCCGTTTGAAGGTCCGGGGCAGTAGAAGAGTGGCTTGCACTCCGCACAGACCTGGCAAGACCTGGTCATTTCCCTGACGTCTTCCATGGAGTAGGGCAGATTGCGTGCCTTGACTAAATGAGCCATGTGGGTAACCCCTGGATGGAAGAACTGATTATGCAGAGACCACAGTTGGCCAGTGTGTGCCACCGACCTGCTCCCCGGTTAAGGGTAGCAGCCAGAGCCACGTCCAAAGCATCACTTTCCTCTTGGAAAGGTACATTCTCATCCATCGTGTGCATGGCAGCTTTCGCAATGTGGCTTCAGACGTAGGTAAAAGCCGTTTTGGCTTCAGCTGAGAGGGGAAAAGTAGTGGATTTTAAAAGGGGGCAAATCTTATTGGCATATTGAGGGACCAACTGGGCATAATATGAGAAAAAATCCCAGGCTTCTCCTCAAAGCTTTCATGGTCCTTGGAATAGGGAGCTCTAACAGAGGATGCATCCTATCAGGGTCAGGGCTGATAATACCATTCTCCACCACGTTGCCCAGGATAGTCAGTCATTTAGTCCTGAACACACACTTGCTGAGTGAGGTTCAGGGCTTTCGCCGCATGGACAAAGCTCTGGAGGTTGGCATTATGATTCTCCAAGGTATGGCCACAGATGGTGACGTTATCGAAATAGGGGAAGGTAGCCTTCAACCATCCTGTCTGTCTGCCTCTGGAAGATAGAAATCCCATTGATAATACCGAAAGGGACCCTCCAGAATGGATAGAGCTGGCAGTTTGCCTCAAAAGCAGTATAGGGATGGTCCTCGGAATGGATTGGCCGCTGATGATAGGCAGCCTTCAGATCGATGGTCGAATAGACCCGATTCTGCGCAATATCATTCACCATGTCCGAAATTCGAGGAATGGGGTAAGTGTCCAGGAGTGTGAAATGATTAATTGTTGGCTATAGTCAATTACTAGCCTAGACTTATTTTCCTCTTTTACTACCACCATTTGCGCTCTCCATGGGCTGGTGTTGGGTTCCATGATTTTCTAACTGAGCAAGTGTTGAGTATCAGATTTTATGAACTCCCAATCAGCAGCTCTTCGAGGCAATTGGCTTGCAATCTGGAGTTTACAAAATTCCCCCTTCAAAAGGAAAATGTACAGTACAATGTTCTTGAATACGAGTAGAGTGCGAATGAGATGCTAGAAATATACGGTAATTGGAAGGATATCATTTAAGTTTGTATTCCCGAACAGTCTGAGAGTCCATGAAACTTTCTGTAGAGCCAGTGTCAATTAAGCATTGAGTTGGGTGTCCATTTACCTTGACAGTCACTATAGAGTTGCTGAGTTGATGTGGTCTGTCTTGGTCCAGAACCATCGATGCTAGGACCCTGAAGACTCCATAGTCCTCTTCACTCAAGCAGCCCCCTCCTTCCTGATGTGCTGGCAGGCAAGATGGCGTCGACCTCGTGGCACGGCAATATGGCCGCTTTTCATCCTCCTCTGATGACGATGGTGCTAATTTTGAATTGTGGCAAGATGGCCACCAAGGCTCTTCATGCCGTTTTCCCACTGCCACCCTCCTTCGGTGAGTAGCACAGAAGGTAGGCTCTGACGAGTTCGGGGGTGAGGGTGTAGACTGGAATCGGAATTGGGAGCTGTGAAGGCTGAGGATTTTCCAGGGGTCCCCTTCGTGTGGCAGATCCTCACCCAGTGTCCCCTCTTACCGCAGCAGGAGCAGGCAGAGCCCTTAGCTGGACACCAAGCACGAGGGTGCTGGCTTCTACTGCAGAAGAAGCACTCCCTAGCATGGGAGGGTTCCTTATCACAGGAAGTGACTGCTGTTTGGCCCGGGGCAGTGTGGGCTGCTAGTCCTGGGAAGGGTTCGTGGGGGAGAGCACTGTCGTTGGCTTCGAGGTCATTGGTCTCGAGCTGGGCCTGTTCAAAGGATTTGTCTAGCTCAACCTGGCTGGCCAAGTCTTTCTTACCCGACTCAAGTCATCGCTGCCTCACGTATCTCGAGTGGACCCCCAATACTAGGGTGTCCTGGTTCTGCCCTTCCTCATGAACACGGCCGGTAGCCATTTCATACCAGCTCTTCTTGGCAAGAGTCCACAGGTCAAGCAGATATTTGTCGATGGTCTCTCCAGGCCGCTGCTGACGTAGAGTGAGCCGATACCACACTAGGACCTCATTTCGCGACTTCAGGTACCGAGCCTTCAAAGCCTCAATGGCAGCACCATAGGTTGCACAGTCCCGAATGACTGCATACCCCTTAGTCCCTACACTGGAAACAAGGGCTGAGCTCTTGAGTTCATCAGTGTTGTACATGTCCCTGATCGCATTCAGGTCAGCCTGGAAGCCATCTACCCAGTAAGAAAATTCCTCAGCAGCATCTGGGGACAGAGGGTCGATCAGGAACATACTCGACTTGAGCAGCACCTCCATCTTCTTGCTATTAAGCTAATAAAATTGTAGTGAGAATAAAAGCTCTCACGACTGGAGGGAGAACACACACTTTTATTAGCTTATAACAAAAGGTAGGGTCTTACAAGGGTTTTCAGTAGGGCTCAGGGTTTAGGCGGGAAACCTGGGTTATAGATGCGTAGATGGGGGAGGAGCCAGCCATCTGCACAACCCATGACCAGTGAATCTCAGTTCACTGCACCATCTTACATCTGTTGTTGATAGGTCTGTGCTGGATGTGTCATGGAACACATAACCTTAATGCTCACATTAATATCAAATGGGGGGGAGGGATATTTTCAACTCATCCAGTGCTGATATAATTATTGAAATCTGGACAATAAATGATTTCTTCATCTCTCTTGTATTTTAATTGTTCACTGAGCAACAAACAAAAACAGGCAGTTGTCGGCAGAGCAGAAGCTTTTATCTTCTTATATTTCTCTTCAATCTCTGAAAAAAAATTTCCTTCATTGTTCACATATCGTATTCACAGCAACTTCTGCTTCTGCTGCTCTCACTTTACTCTGGACTTTAACGCTAATGCCAGCAGGCAAATATCAGACATTGTCAGCTTCCTTCCTCCACAGTTTTTTGACCCAAGTAACATTTGGAGGATGGATAATGAAGGAACAAATAGATCCCAGATCTCCGTTTAAGTGGTTTAAAACCTAATGATCAGGGAAATGTAGGAAATCTCTTTAATTGATTGTATTTCACAATGTGCAGTATGTGCCCTCCATGGTTACAGGCAGATACTGGTTAACGCAATGCCTTTACAGTGCCAGCGATCGGAACTGGAGAAGGGTTCGAATCCTGCACAACCTGTGAGGAGTTTGTACTTTCTCCCTGTGTCTGTGTGGGTTGTGACGATACCGGCAGCGTCGCGATGGTGCATGCTGCTTTTTCTTCTCCCCCCACCCCCTTGCCCTCGCCCACCCATTGCTATGCCCAGACCGAGTGTGGCGTAGCCTGACAGTGGATGCGCGTCACTGGCCGTCTGACGATCAACGGGGCAGCGAGCCAATGGAAAGTGAACTCCGCTCAAATCGGAAGTAGACATCGTTATCATCGGTTTGTAATGACGGGTTGTTCGTAAATCGGACGTTTCCAACACAGGGACTGCCTGTATCTGACTTCTGTCTTTTCCACGTTCTTTTTCTTTTTTTCTCCCTTTGCATTTCTTTTAATGCTAATCGTATATCGCATCTGGCAACGCTGTTAGGGAGAGGGTGTGAGCTTTTTCTTTTGGTTCTGCTTTACCTTTTTTTACTATTTTCTTTTTTTCTCTTTTCTATCTTTTCTTGTTTCCCTTTTTTCTCTTTTATTCTCTTTATTAAAATTAATAAAAATATTTTAAAAGAAAAAGCCATTCTAAATCCAAATTATCTGATCAATAGGATATTTTTGCCTGAAAGAAGTATAAAGGCTCTTTTTTTAATTAAAAAAAATTACCATATATTTTGGTGTGTAAGTTGAGTCGTGAAACCCTCAAAAAATGGAGGTTGACATACACCAGATATACTTTTGAGACCTTAAATTCAGGTCAAAAACTATTTGCCGCCAATTTGGCGTATAAGCCGATCCTGGAAGCACCTCTCCACTGCCAGCACCACCACTCTCTGACACCTCCCCACTGTCAGGTGCCATCATAATCCACCCAGACATTCTACAGTTGTAGAGCCCAAGTTCCCCGCTCCTACCCAGGAGCCTGAGATCCCCACCCCTACCCGGTAAGCCGAGGTTGCCTCTCCTGCTCAGGAGAATGAGGTCACTGCTTCTGCCACATAGTTCCAAGGTTACCACTCCCACCAAGGGAATATGGCCACTTTTGCCCTGTAGGCTGAGGTTGCCACTCCTGCCTGGTAGGCCGAGGTTTTTTAAAAGAAAAATTCCACTTAAGTTACAGCTTTGTTACTTGGGATGCTGTAACAAATTTTGGGTTGTTGCTGGTAGGCCTGGACAGCCTAAAAATTGGGTTGGGGGGTTGGGAGGGGTCAACATATGCCTGATATACCATAAAACCATTAAAATGAGGCTAAAAAAAGAGGAGTCGACCTATCTGCTGATCGACATATGCTAAAATATATGGTAAATTTACACAGACAGAACAGCAACAGGCCATTTTGGCCCATGAGCCTGTGCCGCCTGATTACACCCAATTGTCTTTGACAACCTCACATAATCATGAATCCCATTTACTTTTCCCATTGAATAGAAATACTTGCTGAACTTCTTCTGAAAGAAAATAATTAAGAGCGATTTACTGAGCCTATCCAATGAACAGGTGGGCCATGCAAACCCAAAACACGGAAAGCGTTTGAGGTCACTTATCTCTGCCAGTGGGTGACATGTGGTCATTATAATTCAAGCCCTCCAGTCCCGCCAATGTCCTTGTGAATCTTTTCTGCACCCTTGCTGATGGTTCTTTGCTTAACTTTAATGAAATATGAGTCATTCTGACCAGTTTGACACGAGGATTTCAAGTTTTGCTTCAGTTCTAATTTGGATGATCTATCCTCCTCAGTGTGGCTTCTTCACTTTGAACGTGGAAGAGAATAATGATCAGGAAATTAATGGCTCATTTGTGTGAAATGTGCCATTCCTGCTCAGAGTGGCTGATATTCAATTCACTAATATCTCTTCTCTGTATCTGAAATGGTCTCAGGATGGTAAATAAGGGACCTCAGTGAAAGAAACAGCAGGAATGGCACATTTCACACAAATGAGCCATTAATTTCTTGATCATATTAAATAAGTTGTTCATTATTCTATTCCACGTTCAAAGTGAATTACTTCAAATGAATAATATTGCAGTCCAAAATGTCCTGATTGTTTTCCTGCACTCCAATCAAGTAGAAATCCTGTAATAATTAAAGATTAATTAACTCATCACAAGAAAACCAATGTAATCTGGCAATGCTACTGGTGTTAGCATTATGGTACTTCCTCTTCCACTGCTCTTGTGTGGTCCAGAATACAGGCTGGGCAAAGTAGCAAACAAAGGAGGGCTTGAATTATAAGGAGAGGCTGGATTGGCTGGGACTTTTCTCCATTCTCCATTCAGAGCAGCCATTCTCAACCTCCCTCTCCCCCCAATCCCGGGACTCTTCTCAAAGTTTATGGGCCTCATTCCCTGTAAAGCAATCAAATTTTGTTTTCTTCCATCCTTCTCTCCTACCGACTACGTTTAAAAAAAACCATTTAAAATATTTATGATATGGAAGCTGAAAAGAAAACAAGCCTTTTACTTAAATGCCCAAAGCTGTTGAGGGGGGGGGGGGGGGGGCGGTGGATATGGCCCCCGTTGAAAATGGCTGCTATCGAGGTTTATAAAATCATGAGGTAAGGTGAATAGTCATGGCCTTTTTTTCCCAGCATAGGGACAGTAAAACTAGTGGCCAGAAATTTAAGGTGAGGGGAAAGATTTGAAAGTGACTTCAGCAGCAATGTTTTCACCCAAAGGGTATGATACAATATGAGATTTATTGGCATACAAATAAGATCAGTGCAGGTCCTCTAACCCTGCCAAGAAACACAACTTCTCTGACCTTGAGAAAGCGTTGGGCGGCCTCCTCAGAGGAGACAAAGCAAACCTCCTGCTGATCGCAATGCCAGGGTCGGAAAGAGAGCAAATTGTGGGAAGTGTGATATTGTCAAGAAATGAGCAACAGAAGTAAACTCCAAAATTGGACCACTACTTTCTCATAACCAAGTAGTCAGAAGAACATGCATGGCTGGCGTAGCGGTTAGTGCAATGCTGTAATAGCGGCAGCAATTGGGACTGGGTTTGAATCCCATGCTGTCTGTAAGGTGCTTGTACATTCATCCCGTGTACGTGTGGGTTTTCCCTGGGGGCTCCAGTTTCCTCCCACTGTTCGAAACACACCGGGGATGTAGGTGAATTGGGCAGCATGGATATGTAGGCCAATAGGGCCTGTTACTGTGCTCTATATCTAAAAAGGCATACATCGCAGGCATGCAACATCCCTGGTCCAGGCACCAGCATATGTCAGATAATATCATCATTTAACCGCAAGACTACAGGGGTGTCTTTGTCATCCAAATCATGCAACTGCGAAGGACTGTTGGTTTTCCCACAACTTAATTTGATCTCTTGTTTCTCATCAAGTGGGCTTTAATGCAATGGTGGCAACAAAAAAAAAATCAATGACAAAGATTTCAAGGACCCTCAGAGATAGATCTTGAACCACATCCCATAAGCGACTCCAACCTTACATCAGTGGTAGGGAAATTATTGGAAAACATTCTTCAGCATATGACTTCCTCATATTTTGAAAAGCATGGACTTATTTGGGATAGTCAGCATGGTTTGGGAGGAGACGACATTTCTTAAAAACTTGATTGAGTTTTATTTGAGAAGGTGAGAAAGATAATGGAGACTTAGTAAGACTGGATTCAAAACTGGCTTGATCATGGAAGACAGAGGGCTACTGTTCTGACTGGAGGTCTATAAGCAGTGCTGCTGCAGAGAATCAGTGCAGGAACCTCGGTTTGTGGTAGATAATTATCATTTGGACAAAGACATAGCAAGGCTGATTAGTATGTTTGAAGATGAAACAAAAATGGAGAGGATTTTGACAGTGAGGAGGTTTGTCAAAGGATAAAATTTATATCCCAGTTTGAAATACAGGTAGAGAAATAGCAGATGGAGTTTAATCCAAACAGGTTTGAGATGTTGCACTTATAGAGGTCAAATAAAAGGGGAACATATATAGTTAATAGCAGGACTTTTAAAACCACTGATGTGCAGAGGGATCTGTGGATCCAGGTCCAGAGCTCATTGAAAGAGGCCCTGCAGGTTGATATAGTGGGGATAAAGGCACATGGCTGCTTTCATTGGGAGGCTGCTGGGTATAAAAGGAAGGAAGACATGCTCTGCACCAAGCCCTCCAATTAGACACAGCTTCAAGTAATTGCTGTGAAGAGAGGGAGCACAATTCAAGGATGTTCTTTCTCAGACTTCTGGGAGAAAATGTAACAGTCTTATCAATTCACAGAAACCCCTGGCTCCTTTCACACAAACATGATAAATTCTCACCTCTCCCATTATCATATTCAATTAACACCTTGTGTTGGTCTGGATTCCTTCCCCAGCCCAGCACTGTCTGAATCCTGAGATTTCCTGCTTCTGGGACATTCTGCTTATTCCTTGACAAAGGGCTCAAAACGTTAGCAATCTATCTTTGCTTTTTATGGTCTTTGAAAGTCCGGCTGAGTTCCTCCAGCATTTCGGTGTGTTTTTCCTATAATCACAGCGTCTGCAGACTTTTGTGTTTCATTCAATGTCATAAAAGGACACTTCAAAGCCTCAGATGTTTATTTTTCATCCAAAAAGAAGGCAAAGATGGTGTACAATCCTGGAAACATAATGAAGGCAGAGCTCCAAACTAAAATGTGGGTTTCCATATATTGTCCATGAACATGCTGAAGAAACAGTGCTTGGCTTTATCCTCCAGTGGCCTTGAACACTGCAGGGCATTCCAGTAACTGCTCGAGATCTTCTGTAACTATCTTGCATAACAGAAAAATTGAACCTTCTACAGCCTAAACCAACAACTGTTTTCATGCCAAAAATGTTTATTCCCTTATCAGGTATTTACAGAACATTATTCCAGTGATGAAGGAAAATGTGAAATACAATTTAAAATACTTTTATTTCTTCCTAAAGAGACTGGTCTCGAAAACAAATAAAGTGTTACAGTTAGTTACAAAGTCTTCATTAATCTGTATTTCCTTTCCAAAGTACATGAATTCTTGTAAAGTTGATGGAACCTCCAGAAGATATTTAAATTGCCATTCTAGCCTTTAGATTATGCAGTGCCATCAGATGATTTATAAATTTGATTCAGATTACAGAAGTTTGTGAACCAGTGTACACATAAAGATGATCCACCACTATAAAGATTCCTACAAGACACTGCAAATTGAACAGACTGATCAAAGTTTAAATGTTTCTGCTGAATTCAGCTATCAGAAAGAATACAGAACATTGTGGCGGAGTGCTCTGGTGGGTCATTACAGTATAATATTATTTGGAAATAAATTTAAAAGTATACTTTTTAAACTTGGACAGTTGGCCTATTATTAGAAAAGGTTACGTTCTTTCCAAGCCTGAATGGTTGAATTGAATCGAATTGTTTTATTGTCATGTGTACAGAGACATGGTGAAAAGCTTATTTTTGCATGCTATCCAGTGCTATTTTGAATTTTAAAATTGATTAAAAATGTGGTAAGTAAACAGATTAAATGTGGCGATGGTAGTATGTTGAGTAAATCAAATATATTCACAGGCTTCCTGCCAATTTTTCAGTCTTAGCCTTGGTAAGATTTGTTAAAGTCTCTTGGGGAAGAAAGTTTCTTGCCTGTAACTAGTTTGGCCTGGTTATGACTCCACAGTCATCAATCTACCTCTTAATTGCCCAATTGCTCCATTTATAGGAGCAATACAAAAATAGACAATAAAGGATGATCCTGCCACTGATATCCAGATCTCATTAAAGTGTTTTCTTTGATTCATTGATTTCAGTGCAAGGTAAGCCACTGGAATTTCACATCACCATTCAGTGGTTTCTCCCCTTCCTTCTATCTGTATGTTGTTGCATATTCTTCATTCATTCCTGAGAAAGGGTTAATGTTGGTAAGGTCACATCAAGGAGGTGGTCATCAGACTCTTTGAACTGACACACACAATGAGTTGATCGTGCACCCCCTGTGCTCTAATTGAAGCATCATAGAACTTTGACCCAATGACAAAGTATCAAATAGCAATAATTTGCCATTGAGTTGGGGTGTGACTTCACCAAGAAAGTTGAAACTCATAATGTGCCTTTGTTTTGAGGCTGGTTTACTATCAATGAAACAGCTACTGGTCGATGACAGGATATGTGCTGCCAGTGTACAATGGCCTCACCATAAATGCTCAAAATTGCATGTTATTAATTTTTTCATGGGTTTCCAACATTTCAGAATGTTTCACTCAGCTCATGGAAGAAATTGTAGCCCATCACAAGAAGAGCAGAGCAGCTATAAATGTTTCAAATAAAGCTTTTTTTTCCCCAAAGAGCCGTGAATTTGTGGAATTCTCTGCCCAGGGAAACAGTAAAATCTACCACCTTAAACATATTAAAGACACCATTAGATTTTTGCACAGGAGGGGAATGAAGAGTAATGGGGGCAAGGCAGGAAGGTGGTGCTGAGTCCATGACCATATCAGCCAAGATCTTATTGAACGGTGAAGAAGACTCGATAGGCCAGATGGCTTGACTACAGCTTTTATTTCTTATGTTCTCATGTAATGAAAGTTAGTAGTAAAAAGAAAGTAAAAGACAATTCTGAAATGCAGCTAAAAATCACCAAAGTTCCAATGCTCTCCCTTTTCTATGCTTTGAAATATATGGTTCACAACTATGTCCAAAAATTATATCTGCCCATGTTTACTCTGATTTCATATGTGAAACATTCAATCGCAATGTTTTCCAGATTCATATAACATTATATTTTCAAAATAAATGGTTAGAGTGTTAATTTTCATAAACTTGTGGTTCAGCGGCTGGCCAAGAAGAGTGCTCAAACCTTTTATTTTATCCTTGTTGCCTCAGAGAAATGAAAATGAGATGAGTCTCAGCAAGATGTTCAATCAATCATTCCACAAAATGGATGTTTAAACACAGGAGACTGTCAGTGATAATCTGCATCTTCTGCTGGTATTGGCTGAGAGCCAAGTTACCTTAATTTACTCGTTCATCCTTTTCTTAACTACCGCGCGTTCAGTTAGATAGATCGGTGGTCCTGATGCAGGCCTCAACACAAAATATTGACCATCCCTTTGCTTCCATAGATGCTACTTGACTCACTGAGTACTTCCAGCAGTTTGATTTTGCTCTAAATGTCATCAACTGCAGTCTCTTGTGCTTCAGGACTCACGAATCCCAAGTTATAACGTGAAAGCACCAAATGCCAGGAGGAATACATTTACTTCTATTGGGGGTTAAGGTGCCAAAGAAGTCACTACCAGCCTGTGGTCAGCCTCCTTGGAATCAGATGGTCACCTCACTCTAGGTCCTCACTCAAGCTGGAAGCTGCCTGCCTTTCCACAGTCAAGAGGAATGGGAGACTGTGGTCCATTATTTAACCAATAATATGAATATATGTCTACAAGAGTGGATCAAAAGCTGGGTCTCCTCTCCATGATGTATAAGTAACTTCAGCAGTGTGATGCAAACCTCTGGATGTTTGTATTTTGTAACAATATTCCAAAAGAGGGTGGCACGGTTAGTGTAAGGGTTAGTACAAAGATGTTACAGCACCAGTGATCAGGATCTGGGTTCAAATCCCTCACTGTCTGTAAAGAGTTTGTACGTTCTCCCTGTATCTGGTGGGTTTTCCCCAGGGGCTCCAGTGAACTTCAGAATTCATGAAATATTTATTAAGATAATCATTGTTATAAATTTTGCATGGCAAGTTCCTAATAATTACCAAATCAATTTATTTTTGTACTGTTGATTGAGAAAAAACATTGGGTATCTCTCTTGGGGGGTGGGTGTGTGTGTGTGTGTGTGTGTGTGTGTGTGTGTGTGTGTGTGTGTGTGTGTGTGTGTGTGTGTGTGTGTGTGTGTGTGTGTGTGTGTGGACGGTACAGTTAGCCTAGTGGTTAGCACAACGCTGTTACAGCACCAGCAAACCCGGGTTTGAATCCTGCACTGTCTGTGAGGAGTTTATATGTTCTCCCCATTACCACATGGGTTTCCTCTGGGTGCTCAGGTTCCCTCCCACCTTCCAAAACATACGTGAGTTGTAAGTTAATTAGGGAATTTAGGTGGTGAGGGCTCGTGGGCCAGAAGGGCCCGTTACCATGCTGTATGTCTAAACTTGTATATGTAAATGGGAAATATATACACTGACAATTCAATCTATGCAGCCAGTGAATTATCGGACAACTTTATTTGGCTTTATGGCATCATCCAATATCTAAATTATCTGCCTGTTCTTTGCCAATAATGTTCTAAATTACATTCTGGTCCCTTAATTGATTGTTGATTGAAGGAGAGGATCTGACAGAGGATAAAGTTACATTCAGGCCTGTAGTGCATGTTAACAAGCAAGGCCTGCAGCTGAGAGTGAGAGAGAGAGAGAGAGAGAGAGAGAGAGAGAGAGATTCATGGCAGAGAGGGTAGAGAGCAAAGCCCAACTTATAAAATATACACACTGGTTGGAGCGAAATTAGAAGACCTGCAAGATGAAGGGACCAGACCTGAAACATCAAGTGACCATTTCTACCCATCAATGCTATCTGACCTGCTAGTTCCTCCAGCAATTCTTTGGATGGATTGGAGGAGAGATCTAAATCGGTTTCGTAGCATAAAATTGTACAGTTCCAGCAGTTTTGTTTTTTAAGGGCATGACAGGTGTCATGTACCTGTGAAAGTTTGGATGGGAGGACCAGCACAGTTATAAACAGATCACCACCCAGAGGGGGCATGAAATGAGAAACACACTGCCTGAGAAGGTGGTAGAAACCTGCACTCTTCCAAATTTAAGATTTGTCTGGAAGGGACATTTTAATTTTTTTGGTAAATTTTAATTAATTTCACATATGCATTAAAACTTGTATGTAAATTTCTTGTTCAAAAATATTTAAAATTAATACATAGTGATTTTTGAAAAATTTCCCCCCCTTCCTCCCCCCAACAGCCCAATAGAAAAGAAGGAAAAAAAAGAAAAAGAGAACACCTGGATATTATTTATAAAAACTTACTAAAACATGCCTTAATTTTAGAAGTCAGAAGGTTCAGGTTGGGCGATTACAACTTAATTCCTACAATTTGTAAATATGATTCCCAAATCTTTTGAAAAATTTCAAATTTGTGATGTAAATTATATGTAATCTTTTCAAGTGGCATCCAATGACCTATTTCAGTCTGGCCATCTGATTTCAAAGTTACTGCCACACATTTTCTAGCTACCGCAAGAGCTATTTTAATAAATTCATTTTGATATTTATTTAATTTCAATTCTGTGTCAAAAATATTTCCAAATAAAAAAATTTGGATCTTGGGGAAACTTAACTTTTGTAACTCTTACCAAAAATAAACCCAGTTTTGTCCAAATGGCCGTAATTTTGAATATTCCCACGTGGAATGTAGAAAAGTACCTATTTCTTTATTATATCTAAAAGATTTATCTGAAAAAATAGAATTTAATCCATTTAATTTCTGCAGATTAAAATATAGTTGATGTAAAAAATTATATTGTACCATTCTGTCCCAGACATTAATTGTGTTATTCATATTGTCGTGACAAAGTTCTAACCAAGTTTCCTCTTGAATATGTATTTTTAAATCTTTCTCCCATCTTTGTCTTGACTTATGGACTCCTGGTGTATACTTTTTGCAAAATTGTATACATAATTGAAATAAACTTTTTAATATTTATATCTGACTTTGTTCAGGCAATATCAGATCTGGGCCTAAATTTTCTCTTAAATATACCTTTAACTGATAATAAGAGAATATTGTATTGTTTTGTATTCCATACTTACTTTTCAATTGCTCAAATGTCATTAAAGTTGAACCTTGAAAACAATCTTCTATTGTCTTAATTCCTTTGTTAAACTAAATATCAAAAAGTTTATTATTTATTGTAAAAGGAATAAGTTGATTCTGACTCAGTATCATTCCTGGTATCTGAAAATTTCTGATTCCCATTTCTAAATGTATTGTACTCCATATTTTAAAAAGATTTTTTTAACAAAGGAATATCTCTATCCCCAATAAACAACTTATCATTCCATTTATATATAGAATTCTCTGATTTATCTTCTCCTATTTTATTCATTTCTATATAAATCCACACTGGCCTCTCCCTCTTGAAAAAAATAAAGAGAAACCTCAACCATGCTGCTCTATGACAATTTTTAAAAATTTGCAAATTGTAGTCCTCCTAATTCAAATGTCTATGTTAATTTGTCTAATGCAACTCGCCATTTTTCCTTCCAAATAAATTTCCTTACATACCTATTTAGTTCTTGAAAAAATGTAGATGGTATAAATATCTAGCATTTGAAATAAATACTGTACTTTAGGGAACATATTCATTTTAATACAATTAACCCTTCCTATTAATGTTATAGGTAGTTTCTTCCATTTCCATACAGCTTCTTCTACTTTCTTAAGCCAATGGAATATAGTTCAATTCAAATAAGTTATGTAAACTGTTGTCAATTTTAATACCTAAATATTTAATTGCATCTCTCTGCCATTTAAACTGACTTTCACTTTTACATTGCTCATAATGTGCCATTACTATTGGCTTTATTTAACTTTTATCACAATTTATTTTGTAACCAGATACTACACTATATTCTTTTAATCTTAAATACAATTTACTTAATGACCTTTCTGGTTCAGTCAAAATATGTTATAACATCATCTGCTAATAAATTAATCTTATGTTCTTTCTTGTCTAATTTAAAAGCTTTAATATCATTATCAAGTATAATTAATTCTGCCAAAGGCTCTATTGCTAAAATAAATAATGAAGGTGACAATGGACGTCCTTGTCTACTTGATCTAGTCAACGAAAAAGATTCTGATATTTTCCCATTTGTTACCATTTTTGCTTTAGGTTTATTATATAGAGCTCTGATCTAACCTATAAATGTGGGTACTATTCCAAATTTATTTAAAACTTTGAATTTAAAAATCCCACTCAAGTCTATCAAATGCTTTTTCAGCATCTAAAGTAACTACTGCACTAGGTTCCTCTCTTAACTGTGCTAAATGTATTATACTCACTAACTTTGTTACATTTGCTAATTTCCTTTTTTAACAAATCCAGTTTGATCAATATTTATTAATTTAGGTAAAAATTTCACTATTCTATATGCTAGCATTTTAGATATTATTTTCTTTGGCTTGGCTTCGCGGACGAAGATTTATGGAGGGGGTAAAAAGTCCACGTCAGCTGCAGGCTCGTTTGTGGCTGACAAGTCCGATGCGGGACAGGCAGACACGGTTGCAGCGGTTGCAGGGGAAAATTGGTTGGTTGGGGTTGGGTGTTGGGTTTTTCCTCCTTTGCCTTTTGTCAGTGAGGTGGGCTCTGCGGTCTTCTTCAAAGGAGGTTGCTGCCCGCCAAACTGTGAGGCGCCAAGATGCACGGTTTGAGGCGTTATCAGCCCACTGGCGGTGGTCAATGTGGCAGGCACCAAGAGATTTCTTTAGGCAGTCCTTGTACCTTTTCTTTGGTGCACCTCTGTCACGGTGGCCAGTGGAGAGCTCGCCATATAACACGATCTTGGGAAGGCGATGGTCCTCCATTCTGGAGACGTGACCCATCCAGCGCAGCTGGATCTTCAGCAGCGTGGACTCGATGCTGTCGACCTCTGCCATCTCGAGTACTTCGACGTTAGGGGTGTAAGCGCTCCAATGGATGTTGAGGATGGAGCGGAGACAACGCTGGTGGAAGCGTTCTAGGAGCCGTAGGTGGTGCCGGTAGAGGACCCATGATTCGGAGCCGAACAGGAGTGTGGGTATGACAACGGCTCTGTATACGCTTATCTTTGTGAGGTTTTTCAGTTGGTTGTTTTTCCAGACTCTTTTGTGTAGTCTTCCAAAGGCGCTATTTGCCTTGGCGAGTCTGTTGTCTATCTCATTGTCGATCCTTGCATCTGATGAAATGGTGCAGCCGAGATAGGTAAACTGGTTGACCGTTTTGAGTTTTGTGTGCCCGATGGAGATGTGGGGGGGCTGGTAGTCATGGTGGGGAGCTGGCTGATGGAGGACCTCAGTTTTCTTCAGGCTGACTTCCAGGCCAAACATTTTGGCAGTTTCCGCAAAGCAGGACGTCAAGCGCTGAAGAGCTGGCTCTGAATGGGCAACTAAAGCGGCATCGTCTGCAAAGAGTAGTTCACGGACAAGTTTTTCTTGTGTCTTGGTGTGAGCTTGCAGGCGCCTCAGATTGAAGAGACTGCCATCCGTGCGGTACCGGATGTAAACAGCGTCTTCATTGTTGGGGTCTTTCATGGCTTGGTTCAGCATCATGCTGAAGAAGATTGAAAAGCGGGTTGGTGCGAGAACACAGCCTTGCTTCACGCCATTGTTAATGGAGACAAGATCTCCATCCTCAACCGATGGTCAGAACACTTCCAATCTCTTTTCAGTGCCAACCGCTCAGTCCAAGATTCCGCCCTGCTCCAGCTCCCTCAACAGCCCCTAAGGCTAGAGCTGGATGAGGTTCCCACCCTGGATGAGACATATAAGGCAATCGAACAACTGAAAAGTGGCAAAGCAGCAGGTATGGATGGAATCCCCCCAGAAGTCTGGAAGGCTGGCGGCAAAACTCTGCATGCCAAACTGCATGAGTTTTTCAAGCTTTGTTGGGACCAAGGTAAACTGCCTCAGGATCTTCGTGATGCCACCATCATCACCCTGTACAAAAACAAAGGCGAGAAATCAGACTGCTCAAACTACAGGGGAATCACGTTGCTCTCCATTGCAGGCAAAATCTTCGCTAGGATTCTACTAAATAGAATAATACCTAGTGTCGCCGAGAATATTCTCCCAGAATCACAGTGCGGCTTTCGCGCAAACAGAGGAACCACTGACATGGTCTTTGCCCTCAGACAGCTCCAAGAAAAGTGCAGAGAACAAAACAAAGGACTCTACATCACCTTTGTTGACCTCACCAAAGCCTTCGACACCGTGAGCAGGAAAGGGCTTTGGCAAATACTAGAGCGCATCGGATGTCCCCCAAAGTTCCTCAACATGATTATCCAACTGCACGAAAACCAACAAGGTCGGGTCAGATACACAAATGAGCTCTCTGAACCCTTCTCCATTATATTATTTTATAATCTGCATATAACAATGAAATAGGTCTAAACATTGATGGTTTCAAAGGATCTTTCTCTTTTTTCGGAATCACTGTTATTGTTGATGTCCTAAATTATTCTGGTAAATCATTCATCTCTCCCACCTATTCTAATACTTCCATAAATGGAGGCATTTTATAAATCTTTAAATGCTTTATAAAATTCAGGGAGAAAGCCATCTTTTCCCAGAGACATCATTTTGTAAAGAACCCAATGCTTCTTTAACTTCCTTTTGAGTAAATGGAGTGGCCAATACACTTTGATTTTGTGTATTTAATTTTGGTAAATGTAATTGAGACAAAAAATCTTCTATTTTATTATCATCTTTTAACAATTCTGACTGATATAAATTTTTATAAAACTCATTAAAATTTTCATTTATTTTTTGTGATTTATGTTATCCGATTTGATTCTTTCTTAGCTGCTATAATTGTCCAAGAAACTTGTTCTGTTTTTAATTGCCACACAAGAACCTTATGTGCTCTCTCTCCTAACTCATAGTATCGTTGCTTAGTTCTCATTATATCCTTTTCTATTTTCTAAGTGTGCAAACTATTATATTTTAATTTCTTATTTGTCAACATTCATTTTTTTTTCTTCATTTGATTGTATATGTAATTTTTTTTCTGTTATTTCTTTCTCAAGTTCTGCTTCTTGCATATAATTTTTAATCTTAGATATATAACTCATTATCTAACCTCTTAAATATGCTTTCATTGTATCCCATAAAACAAATATTCATAACTGAATTAGAATTAATTTCAAAAAATATCTGTATTTGCTTTTCCATAAACTCACAAAAATCCTTCCTTTTTAACAACCGAGAATTAAATCTCCATCTATAAACTGATTTCTCTCTATCTTCTATTGATATTGCTAAAAATAAAGGTGAATAATCTGATAAAATTCTTGCAGTTGGTTTGCATTTCCTTCTTGTTTACATTTCTCTCTTTGTATGTACCTTGTCTAGAGTACAGTTGTTTTATGCACCTCCGAGAAGTAGTAGAAAAAGAATCTCAGGGTTGTACATGATATCATATATGTTCACTGATAATAAATCTGAACATTGAAATCATTAAATATTCAATAGATTGTGAATAATAATTGGAATGTGTGCATGCATCCTGCAGGGACTTTATTGTTTGTACCATTCGACACTACACATGTGGCAGAAGTCTAAGTTACTTATGAACGAGCAAAAACACACTAAAATGCTGAAGAACTTGTGATGGTCTTTTCAGCATTCATAGGAGACAAAGGATTATTGCCAATGGTTCAGGCTTGAGCCTTTCTTCAAGGAATAAGCAGAATGAGCTTGAAGCAGGAAATCTCAGAAAGTCTCAGAATTCAAACAATGGGGGAGGAATCCAGACCAATAAAAGATGTTAATTGAATGGGATAAGGGACGAGGTAAGAATTTATCATGGGTGGTGGGGGTCCTTGAGTATAGAGGCTGTTTTCATAAGATATCACCTCATGTAGGTGCCCTCGATGGAGTGAAGTCTGGTACCTGTGATGTCGCAGACTGAGTTAATAACCCTCTGGAGTTTATTCTTGTCCTGAGACTTGGCACCTCCATTCCAACCAGTGATGCAACCAGCCAGAATGCTCTCCACGGTACACCTGTAGATGTTTGGTGACATACCAAATCTCCCCAGTCACCTCACAAAGTATAGCTGCTGGTGAGCCTTCTTGGTGATTGCATCAACATGGAGGACAGATCCTCGGAGTTGGTGACCCCCCCAGGAATTTGAAGTTCTTGACCCTCTCCACTACTGAGCCCTCAATAAGGACTTCGTGTTCCCCGGACTTCCTTCTGACGTCCACAATCATCTCCTTGGTTTTGCTAATGTTAAGAGCAAGGTTGTTTTTGTTACACTATTCAACGAGCTGATCCATCTCCATCCTCATTGCTGTTTGTAATTCTGCCGACAACTGTGGGGTCATCAGCAAACGTAGATAGTATTGAAATTGTGCCTGGCCACACAGTCATGGGTGTATAATGAGTAGAGCAGTGGGCTAAGCACGCATCCTTGGAGAGCGCCTGTGTTGATAATCAGTGAGGAGGAGAAGTTGTTTCCAACTTATACTAACTGTGGTCTTCTAATGAGAAAGACAAGAATCCACTTACAGAGGCCTAGAGTTTGTAGCTTCTTGACCAGCACTGAGGGTCGATATTAATACCATCTGGTCGGATGGTACCCAGTTGGAAGATGTGGCGTACCTCCAATTTACAGGTAGTCTCAGTCTGGCAGTCTTGTCAGCAAGTGAATGGGTGTAGATGACACTTTCCATATCTTTCCTATTTCCCAATTTTGAAATATGTCATCTAAGAAATATAAGCTTCGATATTCCGAATTACAATCTTATCACTCCAGTATACCAAACTTCTTAGTTGCAGATTTAATGTAGCTTTAATTAGCTGATATAAACTTTGCATAGATTTTTAATAACATTGAATAAACAAAGCATTTGATTATTCTTAAAGACATAATGACATAAACAATGATTAAAATGTAATTAAACTGATAAAATGATGATAAGATCACAAATTTAAAGAAATGTAATTCGAGAGCTTACAGATTCTTCATGCTTTCTGAAGAAAAGAATCACAAGCTCCAAATCTGCACGGATTTTATCTCGTCCGAAAACATTTCCACCATTTTCCCCAGCAACCAAGAATTTCTTGGTGCAGAATCATCCATGATAATTACAATGTCTCCGCATACAAAATTGCATTTTAGCTTTAGACCATTTTTGTCTTTCTTGTAATAACAAAAGATATTCTTTAATCATCTTTTCCAAAATCAATCTGGAATAAACTGACTTGTCTCCATCTGCATCTTGCATAGATATCTTCTTTTGGAAATTGGCCTGGAGGCATTAAAGGTTTAGATTTAAGAAGTAAGAGATGATTCGATGCAAGTGTCTCATTGTCATTTGAATCGACAGAAATTTTCATTATTAGATGACTATTTAAAATAGCTTCAATCTCACACAATACTGTCTGAAGATTGTCATCATTCAGTATTTGATTATTCAAAATGGAATTAAGAATTTTCTTGATTGATCTAATCATTCTTTCCCACACACCTCCATGATGTGATCCCATGGGCGGGTTAAATATCCAATTAATTTCCTTTTGAAGTAATGAATTGTGAATTTGATGTTGATTCCAATTTTTGCATTGCTTTTTGTAACTCTAGTTGAGCTCCCGTAAAGTTAACAGAATGTAATTCCTTTACTTGACCACATCTGGCGAGTAAACATCAAAGAACATTGATAAGAGTCTGTATCAAGCAATGACACTACTTCAATCTGAATTGCTCTCGTAGTCAAACAAGTAAAAATAGCTCCGTATCGTTTCTCAACACTTCTTCCTCATTTTCCTTGTAAAGGACCAAAATAATCAACTCCCACAGAGGTAAATGGGGGTTCATCAGATGAAATTCTGTCTTGTGGCAAATCTGCTATTTGTTGGTGTCCAGGTTTAGCATTTGCAGGTCGACAATTAACACATTTTGATATCTCCTGGGTAAAACACAGGATTCTGTTGACACCATGGTTAAGTGAGAAAACACACAAATGCTGGAGAAACTCAGCAGATCAAACAGTGCCTTTACGAGGCAAAGGTAAAGATACATCACCAATGTTTCAGGCTGGAGCCCTTCATCAAGGTGTGAGTTTTGGATCAATTCTTACCTTGTCCCTCATCATTTCCAACTAACACCTTTTGTTGGTCTGGATTCCTCCCTCATTGTCTGAATCCTGAGACTCTGGGATTTCCTGCTTCTGGCTTATTCCCTGAATAAGGGCTCAGTCCTGAAACATCGGCAATATCTCTTTGTCTCCTGTAGACACTGAAAAGACCGGCTGAGTTCCTCCAGCATTTCGGGGTGTTTTTACTACAATTGCAGCATCTGCAGACTTTCGGGTTTCACTTATGAATTAACACCACAGTAAAATGCCAAAATATTGAGCTTTATTGCATGATCTGTGAACTTGTAAATCAAGAAACTAAGTTATTATTACGATCTAGCAAATTAACTGACGGATGAAAAAAATAATGATTTTAAATTAAAATCACAAATCGATGGCACCTTTTTGCAGGACAGGAATTGATTGTAGAGAGAGAAACATAAACGTAACCTTTCAGGATGCTGACCTTTCATCAGGACTAATACAATTATATTGCAGGTTCTTGACACAAATATTTCAAAATACGAGGGAGTTTATTTTTGTTTATTAATGGCATTTTAGCTTCAACATTGATCATATGTTTATTACCAATCTCTATTAAATAATGTAAAGGTTATTTAGAAAATATGCTTTTTGGTTTCTGGTATTGCTGTCTGAGAATTCTATGTGATTGGCTGCAGAGGCTGATGATGCCATCGGTGCTGGATGGCAGGACGAACAGAATGGAAGGCATCAGAAATAGTCACATCTTCACCACAGACTCCATTGCATCTTTGCGGGGAATTCCCTTGACTGCTACAGTGCCCTCCATAATGTTTGGGACAAAGACACTTTGTTCCTTTATTTTCCACTGTGCTCCACAGTTTTAAATTTGTAATCAAACAATGTAATTAAAGTCCACATTCCAGCTTTTATTCAAGGTTTTTGTTAGCATACATTTTGGTTTGACCATGTAGAAATTACAGCATCTTGCAGCGTAGCCTCTGTATTTCTGTTCATGAAGTCTTCTGTGGACAGTTGTCTGCCTGCTGAAGAGTGTGTCTGATCTGTCGGACAGGTGTTTGGGGATTTTTCTTCATGATGGTGAGAATTCTTCTGTCATCAACAGTGGAGATCTTCCTTGGAATTCCAGTCCCATTGTGATTACTGAGTTTAATGATGTCCCAAACTGTTGATTTTGGTCATCCTCAGGTTTGGGTGATGTCACTTACTGTTTTATTCTTGTTTTTCTGCCTCATTATGGCTTCTTTCACTTTCATTGGGACAACTCTGGCCCTCGTGTTGAAAAATGGCAACTATAGACTCCAAAGGTGATCAAAAGCTTCGAAGCAAGCCTCTCTTTCTCTCTTCTACCTGGACCAATGAAACAATTAAACGGGCCTGAGTACTCACAAATACCTGTGAAGCCAAAGGTCCCATATATTATGGTGCCCTGAAATGAGGGGACTCTATATAAAATGTGCTGTAATTTCTACATGGTCAAACCAAAATGTACACAAGTAACCCAGAATAAAATCTGGAACATGCACTTTAATCACATGTGAATTTAAAACTGTGAAGCACAGGGGCAAATAAAGGAAAAAAGTGTCTTTTATGGAAGGCGATGTACATGCAAACGAAGAAGCTATTTCTCGATCAGTCGATCACCTGGTCAATTGCAGAGTTATAGCATCAGTTTTTAACTTCTAACTTCCACCATCCTTTCATCTTTATGCTTTGATTTTTCTTCGAAAAGATATTCATTGTTTAGAATTTTGAATTTTTTCCTAACTGTTTGAAGATTATCTGAAGAGATCAGTCTCTGGTGCAATCAGTTTAACTCCAGTTGTCAGGGCTAAATGCAGTAAACACCTTTCTAGCATCAAAACTCTAAATGTCAGCATCCTTGAAAGCTAAAGCCATTTTACTTTGGTGGTTTGTTGACAGGAACATGTTGATCTGTAACCACAACAACAGATCCAAATGAAGAGCGAGCAGAGGGCTTGGAAATCTAGCCCCTGGTCCTGATTTTATTTTGAGGTGCAGATTTAAAAATCAATTTTGTCCATTCCACACATTCTCAATCAATTCCAAGTTGTATACTACTGCACCGCCAATTCGATTATGAAATTGCATTTGTTTTTCTCTGTCAGAAATGTATCTCATTATGTTATCTCTTGTGCAATATTCCTTCGAAGCCATCTCTGCAGCAGTGTCATTTAAAGGAGGCCTCTCCAAACAGTGCAAATTTGACTCAAAGACATCCTCTTCAACTCACTCGCTTATTTGCTGTGGGGGATCCTCTCATTCCTCAGATGACAAATTAGCTCTGCCCACTGATCTTCCATCCACCAAAATCTTTGGATCACCAGATCCCAACCCATTTTTCTCAAGATCCCTTTCAGTCACAATCTAGAACTTTGTGAAAAAACGAAAGGAACCATCTGACAACAGTTCCCCGCCAAAATGGAATGAAAATTGATTTGAGGCAAGATGTTTTAAATTCCAATCAACAGAATGTTCATTTATTTGAATGAAATCACACTGGATTCTCCAGCACTCTGAGTAAACAGTAGCTTCTGAGGGTGTGGTGGATTATGAATAACCCATGTGTTTACTGTCTGTTGAGGAAATCTTTCATTTGCAGCTTAATTAAAAGTTGACAGGCGCACACCAAGGATGTGTGCTTAGCCCATTGCTCTACTCGTTATACACCCACGACTGTGTGGCCAGGCACAATTCCAATGTTATCTACAAGTTCGCCGATGACACCATAGTTACCAGCAGAATCACAAATGGCAATGAGGAAGCGTACAGGGGGATATGGATCAGCTCGTTGATTGGTGTAACAACAACAACCTTGACCTCAACGTCAGCAAAACCAGGGAGATGATTGTGGACTTCAGGATGAAGTCAGGGGAACACGACCCAGTCCTCATCGAGGGCTCAGTAGTGGAGAGGGTCAAGAACTTCAAATTCCTGGAGACCCTGGACAATCTCATTTTCGGACCAGGGACAGGACTGAACCTACGGCGGGAGAGTGAGGATCGTGCACTGCTGTGAAGAGCTAAAGTAGCACTGGGAAAACTGACAGCTGCGTGGGAAGCACTGAAACAGCGCTGGGCAAATGACAGCTGTCAGAAGCACGACAACCTTGTGCTGAAAGCCGGTGGGCTCGCGGTGAGCACGCCTGCTGTAGTCAACCTCCCTCCACCATTCTCAAGAGCTAAAGGCACATGCTGGAGCAGTTGAAGAGCCCAGCATGCTGAGTTTTCGACAGGTTGGTTGGTTAGTCAGAGGATAGTCAGTCAGATGATCAGGTTTGGTATACATGCTTACCCGCCAGCTTCAGAATACAAGAGGCTGTTGCTTCATTCACAGGTGCTAACACTGCCGTCCATACTGTGCTCACTCAGTAGTTTCAGTGGGAGAAAGGAGACTGAGCTACATTGTCTGCGGGTCACTTGTTAACCCTAAAGTGGGCTTTGGAGGCGTGAACCTCGTCTAGTGACTAGGAGGTCACTGCGTGAAAATTTCCATGAAGAAATCAAAGCTGGTTGTTGCCACATTTAAAACTCAGGAAAGTCGTAAGTCTACAGTGATCATGGCCATCTGTTTCCACGTCCAACTAAAGACCAGCGTGCAATCAAGCTAAGAATCCCAAGCCTGGAGGCCAGAATCTGCGACCTGTTCCCTTTTGACTGACAGACTTGACATGACTGACTTTTGGGGCATATGGAGCTTGGACTATAATAGTCTGGGTTCCCCTCCCCCCCCGCACATATTTTATCTGTTGTTAATGTAGAGTTGCCATAAAGGCCTATGTTCAGGAGTTAAGTTTATTAAGGAAATTCTATTATTGTTAATTTGTTAATAATTTTTGTGTTAAACTTAACTCATCTGTTTTTGCATCTCTTAATTACTGCTGGTGAGGCATAACAGTCAATATCTCCGAGGATCTGTCCTGGAACCTCCATGTTGATGCAATCACCAAGAAGACTCATCAGCAGGTATACTTTGAGTGAGGTGTCTGAGGAGATTCTGTATGTCACCGAAGACTCTCATAAACTTCTACAGGTGGACCGTGGAGAGCATTCTGGCTGGTTGCATCACTGCCTGGTATGGAGGCGCCAACTCTCAGGACAAGAATAGACTCCAGAGGGTTGATAACTCAGCCTGCGATATCACAGGCACCAGACTTCACTCCATAATTGACATCTACATGAGGCAGTGTCTTAAAAAAACAGCCTCTATTCTCAAGGAGCCCCACCACCCAGGCCATGCCCTCTTCACTCTGCTACCATCAGGGAAAAGATACAGGAGCCTGAAGACAAGCACTCAGCGGTACAAGGACAGTTTCTTCCCCACTTCCATCAGATTCCTGATTGAACAATGAACCACAGACACGGCCTCACTTTTCATACACTATTATTATTTTTTACAGTCATTGTCATAAGATGGTTATAATATGAATGAGAATAATATGAACGTTTGCCCTGTGACGCTACCGCAAAACACGAATTTCATGACTTGTTCATGACAATAAATCCGGATTCTGATCTCAAATCTATTTATGACTGTTAGGTTTTAAAATCTATTAACATGAGCTAGCTTTTTATTTGCTTGTAGACCAGGGGAGGTTGTTTCTATTTGAGTTCCATCAGTGGCCAAGTTGGAATTAAATGCCATGCCGAATCAGTTACCTTTGGACAACTGGAAGGGGTAAGTTGAAAGCATTGCTGAAAGGGAACAGTACCTCAATGTTATTGGAGCTGCTTATGTGGTCTTGGGAAGTGATTAATGCTGACCTATTCAAGAATATGTCTCAGTTTAAAATACAAACAGAAACAGACTTAAATTCATTTTCATTTAAATCTGAATGAAGCGTCAAAACCACGATGAGAAATACATTTGTCTTAAAGTGTCTGAGTTCCTTCCATATAAAAAAGTCCTACTTAATGCTAAACAAAACTTCCAAAAACAGTAGCTGGTGACAAACATCAATAAATTGCTCCAATGCAGTATGGCAAACACCAAAAGCTGGGGGGGGGGGGGGGGGGATGATTATTTGATGACCCAATGATTCCTCAAGATGTCTCTTTATCCTCTTTTGCATTGACCATGATACTCTGTTCCATGACATATTTTTCAGTTGGTCATATTGGTGATCAAAGAATCAAATATCTTCCAGTCATGGAGGGAAAATCATTCTTGGATTCAGGATGCATTCATTTCATTGTTCACTCTAGGTATCTTCTGGTGAAGATAAACTCTCAGTGCTGTTGGATTTCTTGAAATTTGGCTGGTAACGTAGGAATTTTCAGGTCAGGGTGTAGTGTGATTGAACGTTGCCAGTGAGTGATCTTTCCTGCCTTTGTTGTGGGTGATGGATGCCATGACTTTGTTAGCAAAATCGTGACAACTTGCTACAATGGACAGAGTCATTGGTAGGGTGGTGGTCGAGGCACCAATCTAGTGAACTGCTTTGTCGTTGATCACATTGAACTGAGTATTGCTGGAGTTTCATTCTCTGATCAAGTGGAGAGCTTCCCAATACATTCTTGGCTTGTGCCTTTAGATTTCAGATTTATTGTCAGAGTATATACATGACATCTCATACAATCCTGAGATTCTTTTTCTTGCAGGCAAGATAAAATTGCACTTATTGGTAGTGCAAAAAAAAATGCACACATATAACTGTGCAATACAGAGAGGGGGGAGAAAAACAATAAAGTGCAAAAGTAAAAGTCCTTAAATGAGTCCCTGATTGGTTTTGTCGTTGAGAAGTCTGATGGTGGAGGGGGAGCAGCTGTTCCTGAACCTGGTGGGTGCGAGTCTTGTGGCATCTCTACCTCTTTCCTGATGGCAGCAGTGAAAACAGAGCATGCGGACCCTTGATGATTGCTGCTGCTCTCCAATGGCAGTGTTCCCTGTAGATGTTATCAATGGTGGGAGAGGGTTTTGCCTTTGATGTCCTAGGCTGTGTCCACTACCTTTTGCACAGATTTCTGCTCAGGCCAATTGGTGTCCCCATTCAAGACCACGGTGCAGCTTTATTGATGTTTGTCACCAGCTTCTGTTTTGTCAATGGACCATAATGATGAAGCACTGGACCAATAAAGTTCGACTTATGGCCAGAGACATGGGTTCAAATCCCAGTGTGTCAGATGAGGAATTTAAACTCTGTTGATCAAATAAATTTTGAAATCAATAGAATTGATCACCAGTGATTGAGATCATGAAAGTTTTGAATTGTTGTAAACTTCCCGTCTGGTTCTCAAATGATTCATGGATGTTACCACATGACTCTAAGCCTAAAATAACGTAGGTTGGCTTTGAAGTGGCCTTAAAAAAATCAAACACTTGTTCTAAACTGCTTCAGCAGTTCAAGAAAGTAGCTCCCTCAGGGGCAAGATTGAATGTATAAACAATGCAGTCCTTGAACATCGCCTCATTTTCCATCTAATACATGGTTGCCTTTTGGACTCAATATCAAATTGAAGAACTCTAAGTAACTTGCTTTCTTTGTTTGTTCGAGAACTGGCCAGTTTTGCGGTGGGGCATCCACATGTAGTTTTGACCCAGTTTTGAATATCTCCATTAACATCGCCTTTCCCACAAATCTGGATTTCACAATATTTATAAATCAGTATGTTTTATTCCCCATCCACAATGTTTCCCCCATTCACCTATCAACTAGATGATTTCACCTTCTCAGCAATCCTGGCCTCACCCTTTCAGAGATATTCTCTTTGTCCTATTCAAATCTCCCACAAACTCTCTACAATTTAAAACTGCTTTACTTTCCAGTTCTGAAGAAGGGTTCTCTGTTAACTCTGTTTCTCTTTCTACAACCAGATCTTCTCAGTGTTTCCAGCATTTTCAGATAATGTTATCAAAAGGAAATTGAAAGTGTCCACGAGAAAGTTTAGCACCTCTCAAGCCCCCATCTTTGGCTGATAAATGGCAAAATGTAGCAAGAGGCACATTAAGTAAGATCTTATAAGTAAAACAAACTTACAAGTTCTTATTAAAAAAATTATTCCTGGCGGTTTACAAAGTTGAGATCCTTCTGGGAGGCCCTGGGGGACATTCTGACAAAAATTACAAAGGTGGATTTTCCAGAATTGTACCTTCTGGGGAACATTATGGACGCAAGTTTGAAACTGTCCAAGTACCAAATTCAATTTTTGAAGGTCACCTTGTCAGTAGCCAGGAAGTATATAACAATCACGTGGAAGTCCGACTCCCAACTAAATATTACACGATGGAATACAGAAATGCAGAGTTATATTCCCCGGAGAAAATCATGTACAATTTAAGGAGGAAATATGACATATTTGTTAGGTTGTAGCAGCCCTATCCGCTACACAGATATAATTACCCCTTCTGAATAAAGGAAAGGCAACAATCAGGGCCAGTAGTGGAATGATTGAGATCAATGAAGTGGGTTATGGCACAGACGACGGGCCCTTGTATTTTGTTCCATTTCTTTTTAATTTTAGATTTTTTTGAGGTTTTTCGTAAGTTCCCTTAAGGGTCTGTGACTTTACCAATAATTGGTTCTTTGTGTTTATTTAATTTGTATAATCTTTTTCTTGTGGTATTAGGGTATCGGATGGAGGGGAGGGAAGCAGGGGAGGGGGGAAATAGACTCTACATGTTATATACTATTGTTGAGAGAGATTGTGTTGTTTGTTTGGATTTGTATCAGTCTTTGAAAATCAAAAACTAAATTTTTTTTTTAAATTATTCTGGGCAGCTCTGTTAGTGTAGCAGTTAGTAGTGCAACATTGTTTGAATCCCGCACTGTCTGTAAGGAGTTTGTACATTCTTTCTGTATATGAGAGCTTTCCCCCCACTATTCAAAACATACTGGGTGTGACTGGGCGGCACGAGCTCATGGGCCGAAAAGGCCTATTACTGTGATGTATGTCTGCATTAAAAATTTAGTATGCTGCTTTTATGAACCTTTGAAGTAGTAAAATGGATTCAATAATGGTTGAATGGGAGATGCCAGACAGTAGCGGTAGATAACTGTTTGTCAGATTGGATGCCAGTAACAAGTGGTGTGCTTCAGGGTTCAGTATTGGGTCCATTACTGTTTGTCATATACATTAATGATCTGGATGATGGGGTGGTAGATTGGATTAGTAAGTATGCGGGTGATACGAAGATAGGTGGAGCTGTGGATAGTGAAGAAGAGTTTCAAGCTTGTAGAGAGATTTAGGCCAGTTAGAAGAGTGGGCTGAAGGATGGCAGATGGAATTTAATGCATTTGGGAATGGCTAGTCAAAATACAACATATATGGTGAATGGTAGGGCATTGAAAAGTGCAGTAGAACAGAGGGATCTGGGAATTATGGTACATCGTTCCCTGAAGGTGAAGTCACATGTGGATAGCGTGGTGAAGAAAGCTTATGGTATGTTGGCCTTTATAAATCAGGGCATTGAGTCTACGAGTTGGGGATGTTGTGTTAAAATTGTACTTGGTGAGGCCAAACTTGGAGTAACGTGTGCAGTTTTGGTCACCAAAATATAGGAAAGGTATCAATGAATTGGAGAGAGCGCAGAGAAAATTTATTAGAATGTTGTCAGGGTTTCAGGGTCTAAGTTATAGGGAAAGTTTAAATAAGTTATGTCTTTATTCTTTGGAGCGTAGAAGGTTGAGAAGGGATTTGATTGAGTTATTTAAAATTTTGAGGGGTATAGATAGAATGGACGTGGAGAGGCTTTTTTTCCTTTAAGAAAGGGGGAAGTACAAACAAGAGGACAAGAGCTGAGAGTTAGGGGCAAAAATTTGGAGGAAACATGAGGGGGGACTTCTTCACTCAGAGAGTGGTGGGTGTGTGGAATGAGCTTCCAGACGAAGTGGTGGAGGCAGGCTCAATATTAGCATTTGAGGATAAGTTGGATAGGTATATGGATGGGAAAGGAATGGAGGGTTACGGGTTGAGTGAAGGTCAGTGGGGTTAGGTGGGAGAAAGTGTTCGGCATGGACTAGAAGGGCCAAGTTGGCTTATTTCTGTGCTGTAATTGTTATATGGTTATATAAATAAAGGATTAGAGATCCAATGGTAAAGGTACTGGAAGCCCAAATGGATTTTCATTGTGCCCTCATGAGAGAAATAGAAACTGCACCTTGAGATTAACTGTATTTTCAATAAAAGAACTATGATGTACTGTAGACAAAGGGATAAATGTACTGATATTATTCACAATCCAATGACTGGCTTAAATTATCCCATTTAAGGAAACCAAGTCAACACTGCAAGAGTTCATTTTTTCAATTATAATTATAATAGACCCCCATATGGAAAAACAAACCAGAACACAACATGACTCTTGAGTCCGCTTCAGAGGTGAAGCACACACAAAGTTACGTCAATAGATTCCCAGTGAGAATTGCCGTGGATGATTGAATTCAATTTATCCATGGGACATGGACATCATTGACAAGTTCAGGATTGAACATCCATTGTTAATTGCCATCTGAATGGAGCTACTTTCTAAACCATTTCATGGAACACTCAACATTCAACCACATTGGCAGATGGTGGGTCACATGCAGGCCAGGTCAATGAAGCATGGCAGGTTTCCACACGAAAAGCCATTAGGGAACCAGAAGAGTTTTACGACAACCCAGCAGTTTTATGAATTACATTCCTGGCTTATTGAATTACTTAATTTAAATTCTTGCTGCTGTGGTGGGAATTTCACCTTGGATCTCCAGGCGTCTAAATTAGTAGGCCAGTACCTTGACGGTACTGCTGTTCTAGGTGAAAATGCACATAAGCAGTCTTAATGCTCTGGCCTTAATCGAGTTCGAGGCTGTCGAATAATCCCACTACCAGCAAGAACACATCAGTCAATTTTGAGCAAGGAGAGGATTTGACTGGGTTAAAATGCCATTTTTCACCTCCATTCATCTTCCCACATAAGACATTCGCTGTCTGTAGAATTGTGCCCCAACACTGTCAAAGTTACCAAGGAATAAACAGGAAAAACACCAGAGAGAAGGTAATTTCCTGAGTAAAATACTTCAAAATCTGTTCTTATTTTATTATTTAACTTGTCTATGACCACATACAAAGAACATACAACCACAAAAGCTTCAAAGTTGCCTTTTCTCCCCCTTGCAAGAGAGATATTAAAGACTGTCGGTGAAATGGGACAGAATTTTTATACACATATATTAAGCTTGTGGTTCTTTTAACCTAACAGTATATCTGAGACAAACATTTGTTCCACCTGCATGTACCCTGTAAAAACAAGATAAATCTTGTCAGGGATGCCAGAAAAACAAGAGCGTGCAAGAAAACAGTAATTAACAAAGTACTGACATCAAATGAAGCCAGAAAGCAGAGATTCTATGCTAGCATTTGAATGAAAGCTGTCAGTGAGTCTGAGTGCATGTGACAATAATAAATAAATCAAAATCTAACAACGATGTTATACACAGCGAGAACTAAGCTTGTATGTCTTATAAAAATGATCTTATCAAGCCTGGATGTGGAATCAAGGTTATGCTTTTTGAAATTCGTATTCTATTTGCAAATGGAATTGTGGTTACAATATTCGGTTCCTTTTCCCACTAAAGTACAGCTTAATGGAATCAGAAACTTCCTTAATCTAACCTAAATGATTCTTCTTCTTGGAGAATTAAGGTGAGCTAAGGTATTGAATATGTAGGCATCGCTGCAGAGCCTAATGTGACAACTTTAATAGCAGTTACTTGTTGACAAAAAGGAATTGAAACTCTTCCAGATTTTTCCACAATTGAAATTCAGATGGTGAATACAAAAATATTGAACTCAGTTCCTCAGTCTCCTTGTCCAAGAACCTGTTATTACAATAACCTCCAATTGTGAGCCATTCAATAATGATTATAATCATCATTTGTCAGCCATTGGTTTGCCAAATATTGGCATTTAAGATTTCTGTGATCCATCTCATGAGATCAGTAATATGATTAGATGCATGTATATATTTTTACAATATTGATCGCAACATTCAACAAAATTCCTTTGCAGCATTTACAAACTAATGCTTCCTCGTGTAGCCATTAAAAATAAATCAAGACAAGCATAAAACATACACATTCCCAGCTTATCCTTGTGAGCATTTTACTTTCAGGTTCATTGTCCTTTTTGGGTGGGGGTGTGGGGGAGCTGCCATTCTCACCTAGTCTGGTCTCTAACTGCGGACCCTCAGCAGAGTGGTGAACTCTGAACGAGCCACAGAGTTTAGAGAATAATTAGGAACTAACAGTCTCACCCCAGAAATGAAAAAAAAAACTAAACTATTTTTGACCCCAATATTAATGCTGCTTTTATTTGTAAACCATGCAAACATTTCATTCCCCAAAGAATATCCCAGTCTTTTGCCTCCTCTCCAAATAACGGAGACTTTTGATTCCAAAGACGTCACCAGGGAACGTTCCAATCATGAATGGTAGAAGGCAGTAAAATCGTGCTGGAAATGAACTACCTGACTGTCAGTCCAGCACATCATTAGGGCATATGCTCATAATGCAGCAATGGGTATTCCAAGTTCAAGATTACTGTAATATGTGCCAGGTACAGCAAAAAGGTTTGTTTTGTGTGCTGTCCAACAAGTACGTATAATAAAACACAGCGCAGTAACTGAGAGAGATCAATTCGAACAGAGCATGGGAAACATTATTTTACTCTATTTTGCTCTTTAAAAATTTGAAAAAAAACTTTTCACACTCTCTTTTATGCTATTTGCTAGTTTATCTTCATATTTCACCTTTTCTCTGTTTATTACTCTTTTTAATTGCCTTCTTTTGGCTTTTAAAAATGTCCCAATCCTCTTGCTTCCTGCTAACTTGTGTACATCCTCTCCTGTACAAGTTTTGCTTTTTTGTTTACTTCCCTTGCCAGCCACAGCTGCCTCGTCCTCCCTTCCAAACATTTCTTCAACCTCGGGATGAATTTATCCTGTGCCCTCTGAGTTAATCTCAGAAACTCCAGCCACTGCTGCTCTACTGTCATCCCTGCTAATGTCCTCTTCCAATCAACATTGAATAGCTCCTCTCTTATACCTCTGGTGTCCCTTTTATTCCACTGGTATACTGATGTTAGTTTTTCCCTCTCAAATATGTATTCTATCATACTATGACCACTGCCACCTAACGGTTCCCTTGCCTTCAGCTCCCTTATCAAATCTGGTTTGTCACACCCATTTTAGAATTCCCAGGCAGCTTAGCCACAAGCTGCTCTACAAAGCCATCTCGCAGGAATTTTATAAATTCCTTCTTTTTGGATTCAATGCCAACCTGATTTTCCTAATCAACCAGCAGATTGAAAACCTGCACGACTATCGCAACATCGCCATTTTGCGTGCTTTTTCTACCTCGTCCTGGCTACTGTTTGGAGGCCTGCATAGAATTCTAATCGGGGTCTTTTTATCATTGCAGCTTCACACTGGTCTAAATACTTGAGCAGATTATTTCATTCTGAGCAAGAAGAGCAGTGAGACCAAGGGAAGTATTAAATTTAGGGGTTTGGTATTGTGACTGAGGATTGTTTTTGTGGTGGGGGTAGATGGAATTGGATAGTCACATTGTTGAGTATGTACAGCATATTGGAAGCTGGAAAATTGTTCTGAAAGTGAATGGGGCCTGGAAAATACCTGTCGTGGGAGTTGCTATAGGTCAATATAGCCTTCATGTTGGGGCGAGGTGTCAAGGCTGACGACAAATGAGGCTCAGGCAAATCACAGGGGCAAGAACTAGCTGCAGATTGGTGGAATAGGAAGGTCTTCTTTGAGATCAGGGGCTGTGGCTGGGCTGGAAGATTATAGGTTGTTTTAGAGTCAAGATTCTACAGATTTTCCAATTTGCACTACCACTGGGAACACATGAACCCTAATCACAATTCTGCAGAACCATGTAATCCACTGTTTGTATGGGGAATTATATCATTATCTGCACCCTTGAAATGGAAATCATCTTTGGGTCTCAAGGATCTGAAGTGACCCAAAGTATTGGTCTTATAAAAAATCAATTTCATTGCACTGATTAAAAACGGCATTGTGCAATTGAATTTCCCAAATCACGAATTTTAGGAAAAATACCAAGCCATATCTGGAGGCATTCACTGTCAGATAATCATTACTGGCATTCACTAGAGTTCTACAGATTTACACTTCTACTTGATAATAGAACTGCACTGGGATCAATCCTTCTCAGAAATGTATCACAACCAAACTGGACTGTGCTTATTTATGTCTGTCATAAATGGTCCTTAAAGCTATTTAAATATTAAAATTATCGAGGTGTTAGCCACCAAGGTATATGTGCAATTATGTTAATATCGAATCTATCTCCAATCTATTTTTCAAACCTTTCCAGTAAATTGCTTACAGCTAAGAAAGTGCTCAACCTACTCAGTGAAAGAAACTAACTTACTTTTGTGGCAATCTCATTAATAAAGTTACACCCACTTACTTCTCTTATATCAATGTCTTTTTTCAATGCAAGGAAATAAAATAACCAATTACTTTATTATTGAGAAAATCTTTTACTCAATGATGAATAGAAATCGGAATTGTAACCCCTCAATGGAGTAAAAGGGTATGGACACCAAACTCTTCTGTTAAGCTCTCTACCAATACTGTCTGGCCTGACCTGCTCAGTGTCTCCAGTATCTTCGGTTTGTTTCGGCATCTGAAGTTTTATTTTTGCTCCAACTGAATTTGAAGTTCAGTTTGCCTCGACGAGAGTGTCAAATGATACCTCATCATGGCTGTTTATAAGGCTTCATTGTAAAGTAGCATATGATGCAAATGTGTCTAATTATTGTTCTGTCTAGTCCCACTGGCCTGGACCCAGTCCATATATCCCCATACTCTCCCATCCAAATTTTTTGCAAATGTTAAAATTGAGTCCGCATTCACCACTTCAGCTGGCAGCTCGTTCCACACACTCCCACCACCTTCTGTGTGAAGATGTTCCCCTTAATGTTTTCCTCGAACTTTCCCCTTTCACCCTTAACCCATGTCCTCTGGTTTGTATCTCACATAATCTCAGTGGAAAAGGCCTACTTGCATATACTCTGTCCATACCCCTCATAATTTTGTAAACCTCTATCAAATCTCCTCTCATTCTTCTACACTCCAGGGAATAAAGTCCTAACCTAACTCAGTCCCTGAAGTCCTAGCAACAGCCTCGTAAATCTCTGCACTTTTTGATATCTTTCCTGTAGTTTGATGACTAAAACTGCATTCAATGCCTCACTTTTGTCTCTTATACAACTTTATCATAACATCCCAACTTCTCTACTCAATACTTTGATTTATGATGGCCAATATGCCAAAAGTTCTCTTTACAACCCTGTCAACCAGTGACACTGCTTTCTGGGAATTATGTATCTGTATTCCCAGATCCCACTGTTCTACCACACACCTCAGTGCCCTACCATTTACTATGTCTGTCCTACCTTGGTTTGTCCTTCCAAAATGCAACACCTCACACTTGTCTGCATTAAATTCCATCTGCCATTTTGCAGCCCATTTTTCCAGTTGATCCAGATCCCCCTGCAAGCTTTGAGAGCCTTCCTCGCTCCCCACAACGCCTCCTATCTTAGCGTCATCCACAAACTTGCTGATCCAATTTATCACATAATCCTCCAGATCATTGCTATTGATGACAACTGACCCCTGAGGCCCATCACAGTCTGAGAAGCAATCATCCACTTTAACTCCCTGGCTTCTCCGCCTTACTACCTTGTCATGAACACCGTGTGTCATGAAAGCACCATAAATGCAATTTTTTGGGGGGTAAAACATACGTTGCACTATAATATAAGGTGGACAATTTCACTTCTCCATGATTAAGTTTCTTTCTGCAGAAATGTTAAGGAAACCTTATTCGAATCAGCGGTATCTGGTCGTATGACTAGAGCCTTCGATTGACATCTGTCATCCTAATACCTGGACTACAATGCTTGAAAGCTCTTAACATCTTTGGTGAATTGCTGTGAGAAGGCATCCCCTTCCACCAGCCACGTCTTTTTTTTTTAATGACAGAATTAAACTGTTGACTAAAATTGAGTTTATCTGGGGTGTTTTTAACTCATCTGTTTGGCCTTCTGCACATAAGGCACATTCTGAAATCAGAGCAGAACATACTGGAGATATTCAACTGATGCGGGACGATCCACGGGGAAAGAAACCATTCTCTCTCAGCAGATGCTGCCGGAGCAGTTGAGCATTTTCTGGTTTTATTTCAGATTGCTGTTGGGACCCCCCCAATTTTGTTTACGAGTCCGAATTTGTTCTGCAGCCTGACGTGTTCCCCCTTGTGTTTTTGGATGTGATTGTCCATATCATCTCCCGGCGAGGTGACCCGAGAAGGTGGTTCCTGCGCTGACAGGGTCCACGTGAAATTTCGGAGACCCAAGAGCATTTCACCCGCCGCTAGTTTCGACACCTCTCTGAAGTCGCCGCCCAGGGACGTCCCGTCAAGGGGGAAACTTGGGAGTTGTCTGGGCTCCCCCCCCCCCCAGTTCCAGGGGCTGGGGTCCCGCTTGGTGATTTTGCAAACTCCGAAAACAGCACTGGACTGAAAGTGACCACAACTGTCAGGGAGCGGGACTCGGGACCAAATAGATCACGCGAGTGATGGCAACTGGTGGTCCCGGTCATCGTACCACGGGGGGAGCCCGAATGAGCCTTCGCGAGAGAGAGAGAACGATTGCCAGTTGAAACTAATTGGCCTCGACAATCGGCTTAAGAACGCGGTGTTTCTGAAGGCTCTCACGCCGATCTCTCACTCGGCATCACTCCCGATTCCGGCCGCCACCGAAGGCTGTGTCACCCACCCTCTCCAATCTTACTGCCGCCAACATCCAGTCCGCACCAGGGCGGCGGATGAACGAGACACGAGGGCCGGGGCCGTCAGTCAGAAATGCCCAGGTCCGCCTGCGGGTCGCTGAGTTGCCGGGCGGCAGTTCTGCTGCTCTGTCCCGACTTTCGACCCAGGGCTGGGCGCTCGCTTCAAACTCCGAAGCGCCAACGTCCGGACAAGGTCCCACTCCCCCACCCCACCCTTTCTCGACTTGGCCCAAGTCCCGCTTGGTAACATCGGCGGGAATGAATATTCACCCCGTCGTGTATGTTAACAAAGTTCCTCAGTGTCCCCCCCCCCCCCCCTTCTCTCTCTCTCTCTATTAAAAACATCACAAGGCTCCAAACGACCTGGCTGTGAGAGAACGTTCAATTAATATTGAAGTTCGAGTGCGCAAACACAGCAGCACAACCCACCCTCCAAGTTCGGGGGAGGAGGAGGGAGAAGAGAGGAGGGGAGGGAGAGGAGAGGAGGGGAGGGAGAGGAGGGGAGGGAGGGGAGGGAGAGGAGGGGAGGGAGGGGAGAGGAGAGGAGGGAGGGGAGGGAGGGAGAGGAGGGAGGGGAGGGAGGGAGGGGAGGGAGAGGGAGAGGAGGGAGGGAGAGGAGGAGGGAGAGGAGGGAGGGAGAGGAGGAGGGAGAGGAGGGAGGGAGAGGAGGGAGGGAGGGGAGAGGAGAGGAGGGGAGGGGGAGGGAGGGGAGAGGAGGGAGAGGAGAGGAGGGGAGGGAGAGGGGGGGAGGGAGAGGAGGGGAGGGGGAGGGAGAGGAGGGAGGGAGGGAGGGAGGGGAGGGAGGGAGGGAGGGGAGGGAGAGGAGGGAGAGGAGGGAGGGGAGGGAGAGGAGAGGAGGGGAGGGAGAGGAGGGAGAGGGAGAGGAGGGAGGGAGAGGAGGGGAGGGAGGGAGGGAGAGGAGGGAGGGGAGGGAGAGGAGGGAGGGGAGAGGAGAGGAGGGGAGGGAGAGGAGGGGAGGGAGGGGAGAGGAGAGGAGGGAGAGGAGGGAGGGGAGGGAGGGAGGGGAGGGAGAGGGAGAGGAGGGAGGGAGAGGAGGAGGGAGAGGAGGGAGGGAGAGGAGGGAGGGAGAGGAGGGAGGGAGGGGAGGGAGGGGAGAGGAGAGGAGGGGAGGGGGAGGGAGGGGAGAGGAGAGGAGGGAGAGGAGGGAGAGGAGAGGAGGGGAGGGAGAGGAGGGGAGGGAGGGGAGGGGAGGGAGGGGAGGGGGAGGGAGAGGAGGGGAGGGAGGGGAGGGGGAGGGAGGGGAGGGGGAGGGAGGGGAGGGGGAGGGAGGGGAGGGGAGGGAGGGGAGGGGGAGGGAGGGGAGGGGGAGGGAGAGGAGGGAGGGAGGGAGGGAGGGGAGGGAGGGAGGGGAGGGATGTATCCGCGGCAGGAAACCTCCCATGTCATAAACAAGCTGGTAAAGTGAAGCGGGTTGCAATGTCAGAGCCAGTTCACCCCCTTCTATTTGAAGAGCTGTGTTTTTTTAAAAAAACCTTGCGCCAAGTTCAAACCAAAACTTGGGGGTGGGGGCGAGTTTGGGATTGCAGGTCTTACCGCGGTTTCTTCTTCTCCTCCCCCGGCTCGTCCTTCTCTCCGGGACTTGGAGGGTTTCAAAGTGCAGAGGCGGTTGTGGCGAGTTCTCACTCTCCCCTTCACCTCTCTGGTTTCTGCTTCTCTTTCCTCGCTGTCAAAGCGAAAGTGGTTCCCAGTGCAAACTCCGCCTCTGGCACACGCGGACCCCAGCGCTTGTCCACGGCTGGTGCTCTCGCTGCCTTCCAATGGTCGTTGAGCGGAGCAGCGCGGCGCAATGAAGTGCAGGACGTGTGAGTGGAGCGTCCTCTTTGAGCATCGGGAAACAAACCAGTGAGTGTTTGAGCACCTGGGTGTCCGCCAGCAGCCAGGTCGGAGGTGCCCTCTGCAGGCAGCGCCGCCACGACCGTGCGCTCCTCGCCAGCCCAAGGACAGTCGGAACCCACCCGGGCTCCAAACGTCCAAGTCCGGACCTTCCCTTCAAATCTGTCCGGTGAAGGGATGAACAAGGTGTCCTGCTGCAGCCCCAGTGGGAATGAATGATGGGGTGGGTGGGGGGAGCAGCGATGAGGCCCCAAATCCCCCGCGCGGCTTTGCCCGTTTGAATTCCTTCGATGTAGTAATGTTGCCCGCGTCAAATACTTGCGGACAACAATCAGCTGCGGATCTTCTGCTTGGAATCAGTTCTGAGGATATGAGGTGGCTTCTGGAGTGGGAGTTGCTGGAGGGGCGTGTTGTCCCCCTTCCTCCATGTGTGTTTTGGCCATCATGGTTGTTAATCCGGTAGAGTCACTGGGGTTGCCAATCTGGCAACTCAGGGTATCACCTACCCCCACCCACCCCCAGACCATACAGAATCCTCACTGGCATTTTTGGTACTAATAGTAGTGAGATAAACAACTAGCGAAATTAAAATTACACCTTTACACTACAATATCCTATGTACAGAAGCAACGACGCGTGCTTGTGGCGCGTGGAGACGAAACCACCTGATTTGAAGCGTCGCTACAATTGGTTAGAATGACAGGCCTGACCAGAGCGCATGAGAAGGTTTGTAGCAGCCCGCTAACCGGGACGCGACCCGGTACACGATGCAGTGACCGCGAGGGCCAATGGCCTACGTCCCAGGTGACCACCTGCACGACGTGAAACAACAAGCAATGGCGGGAACGCCGCCCAATCGGAGGTCAGCGCTGCCGTGACATCACTCCTGTCGTCAGCAGCGGGGAGAGAATATAAGCGGAGCTGCCAGTGCAATAAATCAGTCTTCGACTTCGACTCCCGTGCGTGTCGTCCTTTCCACACTTCGCGGTAGCGCGCACGCTACAGGTTCAAAAATAGCATGTTTATAAGCTGGGCTTGTTTTTGTTGTTATAACTCACGACAGGGAACCCTTCATCAAATGGAGGTAGATGCCCGTAGCAGCCACCTGCCCACGTTTTGTCTACACCTTGATGAAGGGTTCACGCCTGAAACGTTGGTTATGGATCTTTATCTTTTTGACATAAAGGACACTGTTTGACCTGCTGAGTTTCTCCAGTGTCGTGTTTTTATTTCAACTACAGTGTCTGCGACACGTTTTACTGAAGTTGGGATGACCTTGGGTTTGGAGTGGAGGATATGTAGGTTCAACAACCATCCATTTGTCTGTCAGATAAACTCCATTCCAATGGTGCATTTTGTCAACAAAGTTCTACAATTCTCGGGCAAAGATGAATCCTCATTTGGCTCTGTAATTTGGGTTTCTTGTGGAGATTTGAGTAAAAGCGCAGCTTGGTTCCCATCATATAGCAGATAAAAAATGGAGTTGTATTTCTGCAGGCAGTCAGCTTTTTAAAAAATTTTTCACACTATGAACCATATTGACCAAAATACACATCAATATTTCCCTCTTGAATATACACAGTGTCATTTTCTCAGCTTTGAGGATGCTCTGCAGATCTCTGCCCCCCTCCATCTATTCTTTAGTTCAAGGGTTTGCTGCTGGGCTGATCTCTTCCTGAGAACCCACCACCTCAGAAGCCAATATCTTCCCCTCACTAACAATCAACACAGGCACACCTCAAGGATGGGTGCTTAGCCCACTGCTCTACTCACTCTATCCCCATGGCTGTGTGGCCAGACACCATTCAAATGCTGTCTACAAATTTTCCAATTACACCAGGATTGTCGGCAGAATCACAGACGGCAATGGGGAAGTGTACAGGCGGTCAATAGATCACCCTAGTGGAGTGGGGTCACAACAACCTCACCAAAACTAAAGAGCTGATTGTGGGCTTCAGAAGGAGGGTATCAGGAGAACATGAACTAGTCCTCATTGAGGGGTTAGCAGTGGAGAGGGTTAAGAACTTCAAATTCCTGAGTGTCAACATCTCTGAGGATCTGTCCTGACACCTCCAAGTTGATGCAATCAATTTTGTGAGGAGTTTGAAAAGATTCAGTATGTCAACTCTTACAAAGTTCTTTAGGAGTACAGTAGAGAATTTTCTGTCTGGTTCTGCACCCTCTGGTGTGGAAGCACCAATTCACAGGACAGGAAATGAATATAGAGAGTTGTGAACTCTGCCAGTGACATCATAGGCATCAGACTTAACTCCATCGAGGACATCTACAAGAGATGGTGTCTTAAGAAAGCAGCCTCTATCCTCAAGGACCCTCACCACCCAGACCATGCCCTCCTCACACAGTTACCATCGGGAAGGAGGTTCAGGAGCCTGAAGATGAACCCCCAGTGGCACAAGGACAGCTTCTTCCCTTCCACCATCAAAATTCTGAATTGACAATGAACCACAGACACGACCTCACTTTCTCTTCCTTTGCATCTATTTATATATTTTTTAATGTAGTTTACATCAGTGGTTCTCAAACTTTTTTGGCCTAGGCCCCACTTTAATTTTTCAAAAAAATGTACACCCCACCATTAGCGGAAAAAAACTTATATATTCAGAAGAATTTTTAATTAAATCATTTACTGCAACTGTATTTCAATGTAACTAAGGTCAGGAATACACTGGAACAGATAGTTCATATCCAACTACTACTTCAATATGTCAACCATCTCAAACACATTCAACAATTGTCACTTCAGTTGGAGCCTTGTCCCTGACGCTGGCTGCAGATTTTTTTGATTTGTTAGTTTCAACCTTAAGTCTCCACATATTGTAGTTTCTAGTCAGTTTCTCTTAGCTTATAGCAAATCACTAACAGTACTGAAGCCATATTCTACAAAATAAGACGATGGAAAATGTATCAATAGTTCCCTTGCTAAAGTAGTCGAGTTTGGGTATTTCTTTTTGATCTCATTAGACAGCGACATCATGGTTCCTTTCACTTGGAACAGAGTTTTCACAGATTCATCATGTTGTAACTCAGATAACTCCTCTTAGTATAGCACTGGAACTTCAGATAAGTCCACCAGGATACCCAAGAGGGAAAATCCATTGCCTTTAAATCATAAAATCTAAAATTGAAGTCGGCAAAGAACATTTTCAAATGGTCAACAGTGACATTTGGAGCAATATTATTTATCTCACACTTATTCAACCAATAGAATTGACTGAGATTTCTTGTAGAAATATTCCTTTGGCCTCTGCTCACCAAAGCCTCTTGAGCCAAAGCCTCGAAGCCCCATTCATTCACCAGGCCACTCACTCACTGCTCACTCCTTTGCCGTACCCTCCTTTTATTGACCCTTAACCAATTAACCCATCACTCTTTCCATGCTCCCCCTCCTCCTCCACTCGCCACTCGAACCAACTAGGCCAGAGCCCCGATAAGCACCAGAATTTATAGGCTTACCTTTCCCCTTACTCGCTCCATGCTCCTCCTCCTCCTCCGAACACCACCTGAACTCCGGTCGCCACCTCCTCCACTCAAACCAACAGTCATTGGAGGGAGGCATGGTGCCGCAGGATTGGCGTGTCGCAAACGTGGTTCCTCTGTTTAAAAAGGGCTCCAGGTGTAGGCCCAGCAATTATTCAACAGTAAGTTTGATGTCGGTGGTTGATAAACTAATGGTAAGTATTCTTAGAGATAATATGTATAAGTATCTAGAGGGGCAGGGATTGATCAGGGACTCCCAAAATGGGTTTGTGAGGGGAAGGTCATGTTAGACAAATCTTGTTGAATTTTTTTGAGGAGGTGACTAGGAAGGTTGATGAGGGTAAAGCAGTAGATGTAGTTTATATAGATTTCAGTAAAGCCTTCGGCAAGGTTCCACGTGGAAGGTTGGTGAGGAAGGGTCAGGTGCTAGGTATTAATGTTGAGATAGTCAGATGGGTTCAACGGTGACTAGAAGATAAACACCAGAGAGTCATGGTGGACAACTGTCTGTCAGGATGGAGGACTCAGGGCTCGGTGTTGGGTCCCTTGTTGTTTGTCATTTACATTAATGATTTGGATGATGGAGTGGTAAATTTGATGTGTAAATATGTGGATAATACAAAAATAGAAGGAGTTGTGGATGGTGAGGATGGTTTTCGGGGATTAAAGAAGGATTTGGACGGCTTAGAAGAGTGGGCTGAAAGGTGGCAGATGGAGTTTAATGTAGATAAGTGTGAAGTGCTTCATTTTGGGAAGAATAATCAAAACAGGACATATACAGTGAAGGGGAGGGCGTTGAGGAACAGAGAGATGTTGGAATAATGGTTCATCATTCTTTGAAAGTGGATTCTCATGTAGATCGGGTGGTGAAGAAGACTTTTGGAATGCTGGCCTTTATAAATCAAAGCATAGAATATAGGAGTTGGGAGGTGATACTGAGACTATTCAAGGCATTAGTGATGCCGAATTTGGAATATTGTGTGCAGTTCTGGTCTACAAATTATAGGAAGGATATCAATAAGGAGAGGGTGCAGAGAAGATTTATTAAAATGTTGCATGGATTGCAGTATCTAGAATGCAAAGAAAGATTGAGTAGACCTGGTCTTTATTCATTGAAGTGTAGCAGGTTGAGGTGGGTATTTGATGGAGATATATAAAATTATGAGGGGGATAGATAGAGTAAATGTGGGGGATAGATAGAGTAGATGTGAATAGGCTCTTCCCCTTGAGGGTCGGTGAGATTGGAACGAGGGGTCATAAGTTAAGGGTTGGGGGCAACAGTTTAGAAGTAACAAGAGAGGGAGCTTCTTCACTCAGAGAGTAGTGGCTGAGTGGAATGACTTTCCAGAAGAGGTGGTTGCAGGAGGGTCAGTTTTGTCATTTAAATGAAGGTTGGATGAGTATATGGATGTGAGGGGAATGGAGGGTTATGGACAGGGAGCGGGTAGGTTGAACTAGAGGAGTTCACTTAAATTGGTGCGGACGAGAGGGGCCGAGATGACCGGCTTCTGTACTGTAATTGTTATATGGTTATATAATTCTATGTGTTATGAATCCAAATATCTTTGTTTTTGCATCAACAAGCATCATATTTGCTACTTGGAGTTGTTTTTTCAATGTTCTTAATTTCTCAAAAATGTCCGTCAAGTAACTCACAGAAGGTTTGCCATCCGTTGTTAGCAAGAGCTTTCTCCTTCAAAAACTTGCTGAGGAAATCAAACAGTTCCATAAACCTTTTGAAGCAGTTCCCCTTTGACAATCACCTTACTTCAGTGTGAAGCAATAATCTCACATATTCTGCATTTTTACCGACACAAAACTGCTTAAACAGTCTTTCACATTTGGCATGAGCTTTGATGGCATTAATATACTTTATCACGGAATGCAGTATCTCATGTAGAACAAGGAAACTTTCTTGGCAATAAGTTTTCTCAGTGGATAACACAGTGCACAACCAACATGTTTGGATTTTCATCCTTCATTAATTTTAAACATGCTGGGTTTTTTTTACCCATCATAGCAGGTTCACCATCTGCAGCACGAGATACAATGTCTCATTTTGGTATTTCATTTTCATCCAAATAATTTTTGAGCTTGCTGTAGATATCAACTGCAGTAGTGGCTGTTTCTAAGGATTCACAAAACACCATCTCTTCTTGAAACACTTCCTGATCAATATATCTCACATAAGCCAATAACATAGCCTCGCTGTCCTGTACAGTAGATTCATCCATTTGTTTTGAGAACTTCTGTGATTTCAACTTCTCAATAAGCAGTTTTCAACATCTTGACCCATCTATTTCATTGCAGACAGTATTATTATTCAATGGCATTGCTCGGACACCTTTCTCATCCTTTTGCTGAATGTTTTGAGAAACAATGATACTGCAGGTTTAATCAGTTTCTCCCCAATCGTATGATTCTTCCCATGTTTTGCTAGCTTCAGGGGTACAATTCAGGACTGCAGTTTGCGCAGCAAATAATGAAGTGATTTTTGAACTATATTCAAACTTCTCTTTCAGTGATTTAAAATATTCCAATTTTGAATTGACATGGTTAGCATGTTTTACCCTCAAATGAGCTTCAAGACAACCTGCTTTCATTGATTCATTTGTCAAAGTCTGTTGGCAGAGTAGGCAAAAAGGTGCATGTTCATCGTGTACAGCAGGTATAAACCCAAACATCAAGAACACCACTGAGTATTGACAAACCTTTTTCTTGCTTGGTCTGCTCATTTTGAATATACAACAGCATGAGCTCGCTGAAGCAGATTAATACAACAGCACAAGCTCCTTGAAACAGATTAATCAATATTTTATTATGTCTTAGAATTGAAAAATGTGATAAAAGTAATGATTGAATCAAAGGAAGAATACTGACCCTTAAAAAATATGAAAAAAAACACTACTCTTTGCAGACGATGCCACTTTAGTTGCCCATTCAGAGCCAGCTCTTCAGCGCTTGACATCCTGTTTTGCAGAAACTGCCAAAATGTTTGGCCTGGAAGTCAGCCTGAAGAAAACTGAGGTCCTCCATCAGCCAGCTCCCCACCATGACTACCAGTCCCCCCACATCTCCATCAGGCACACAAAACTCAAAACGGTCAACCAGTTTACCTATCTCGGCTGCACCATTTCATCGGATGCAAAGGTCGACAACGAGATAGATAACAGACTCGCCAAGGCAAATAGCGCCTTTGGAAGACTACAGAAAAGAGTCTGGAAAAACAACCAACTGAAAAACCTCACAAAGATTAGCGTATACAGAGCCGTTGTCATACCCACACTCCTGTTCGGCTCCGAATCATGGGTCCTTTACTGGCATCACCTACGGCTCATAGAACGCTTCCACCAGCGTTGTCTCCACTCCATCCTCAACATTCATTGGAGCGACTTCATCTCCAACATCGAAGTACTCGAGATGGCAGAGGCCGACAGCATCAAATCCACGCTGCTGAAGATCAAACTGCGCTGGGTAGCTCACGTCTCCAGAATGGAGGACCATCGCCTTCCCAAGATCGTGTTATATGGCGAGCTCTCCACTGGGCACTGAGACAGAGGTGCACCAAAGAAGGGGTACAAGGACTGCCTAAAGAAAGCTCTTGGTGCCTGCCACATTGACCACCGCCAATGGGCTGATATCTCCTCAAACCGTGCATCTTGGCGCCTCACAGTTCGGCGGGCAGCAACCTCCTTTGAAGAAGACCGCAGAGCCCACCTCACTGTCAAAAGACAAAGGAGGAAAAACCCAACACCCAATCCCAACCAACCAATTTTCCCTTGCAACCGCTACAACCATGTCTGCCTGTCCCGCATCGGTCTTGTAAGCCACAAACGAGCCTGCAGCTGACGTGGACATTACCCCTCCATAAATCTTCGTCCGTGAAGCCAAGCTAAAGAAGAGAGAATTGAAAAATGTGATAAAAGTAATGATTGAATCAAAGGAAGAATACTGACCCTTAAAAAAACATGAAAAAAACACTAGCGCATTTTTCTGACGTTTTTTCTCGCAGAGAGTACATCAAAACTGTGCTAGCCTAGTGCTTCATTCTCTGGGGTCCCTATTTTTTTTCCAATTTTGGCGTTCCCCTCACGCTGGAACCTGGGGCAGGACCCCTCTCCCCCCCCCCCCCCCCATCAATATGCTAGTGCACAAAGAAACATCCAGATACAGGTCTCACTCACTACTGAACTGAAAAAGTAAAGGGGTGTGGACGGAGACATGATTGTTGAGATAATTTGGAATCCTCATCACCAATGAGATAATTTGGAATGGATGATAATAAGACCGGTCAGAAAAATATATAATTATAATGTTAACCAAGGATAACAACAGTTAAAATAAGAGAAGCAACAGAGAAACATCAGAAAAGCAAAAAACACATTATGAAAATGAAAAGAACAAAGTGATTTTACTTGAAAGTTACCACGATTGTGTTGTACTGACAGTGTGGCCAAGTCACATATTTTTCACACCAACATAACAAGTTTATTTTTTCAAATCAACTTTTTAATTATTTCCCAAAATATTCCTACATCCCACAAAAATATTCTTAAGCCCCACGCCCCACCAAAAATATTCCCACGCCCAACCGGTGGGGCGTACGCCCAGCCGTCGGACAGCAGCAGCAATCATCAAGGATCCACACCACCCAGCACAGCTCTGTTCTCGCTGCTGCTTTCATCAGGAGAGAGGTCTCGGGGCCACAAGACTTGCACCACCAGGTTCAGGAACAGCTGCTCCCCCTCCACCATCAGACTCCTCAACAACAAACTCAATCAGGGACTCATTTCAGGACTCGGACTTATGCACTTTATTGATTTTTTTCTCTCTGTATTTCACAGTCAGCTTGTTTACATTTCTTTATTTGTTTACATGTGTATATTTTTTTCATTTTTTGTACAGATAAGTGATAATTCTGCCTGGCCCACCGAAAATAGAATCTCATGGTTGTATGTGATGTCATGTATGTACTCTGGCAACCAATTTGAAATCTAAATTGATATAGAAATCTCGTAATCACTGAATAAACTGCCTTTGTAAAAGGAAAAAAAAGTAAGTCTTTGGCTAATTTCCAATAGCAGACCATTGTGAAACCACACACTATTCTGAGAATCTTTTGTTTCTGATAAGGACCCAGAAAGGACCCAGTCTTCCAGAAAGGAATCTCTTTTACATCAGTCCATAAAACCCATGGGCTTTCTTTAACCATGGGCTTTCTTTAACCATGACCATGGAGAAAATTGAAAATACCCAGATGTCGAGGAACTTGGGAGTCTTGTGTAGGATATAAGAGCAGGGATGTGATGTTGAAACTTTATAAGGCCCTGGTGAGACCTCACTTGAAGTATTGTGAGCAGTTTTGGGCTCCTCATTTAAGAAAGAATGTGGTGACATTGGAGAGGATTCAGAGGAGATTAACAAGGATGATTCCGGAAATGACAGGGTTATCACATGAGGAGTGTTTGACAGCTTTTGATCTGTACTCATTGGAATTTAGGAGAATGAGGGGTGATCTCTTTGAAACATGACAAATGTTGAAAGGGGTGACAGAGTAGACATAGAGATGTTGTTTCCCACGGTGGAAGAGTCTAGGACAAGAGGGCACAACTTCACGATTGAAGGGTGTCCACTTAGAACAGAGATGCGGAGGAATTTCTTCAGCCAGAGGGTGGTAAATCTGTGGAACGTTGCGCAGGCAGTTGTGGAGGCCAGGTCATTGGGTGTATTTAACACAAAGATTGATATAGATTCTTGATTAGCTGGGGCATCAAAGGGGCTGAGTGAGGAAATGGATCAGCTTATGATTAAATACTGGGGCGGACTTGATGGGCTGAATAGTCTATTTCTGCTCCTATGTCTTATGGACCAGTGGTTCATATATTTGGGTAGCGATTTGTCATTTTTGCTGAGCCCATTTTGTAATTGATGCTGTACTTTATATTTCAATTCAAAAACCTATTTACACTGAAGTCATCACATTTGAACTTTAAAAGTACAATTCACAAACTTTGTAATATTGCATTTTAACCATGAGCAACTAATTAAATGGAAACTCGCAAATTAGTGTGGTATGGTAGTCGCGCGCTACTCAAAACAAGACACACACACGTAATGTAGTCAGGTTAAGCTCTGAGTTTTATTAAACTTGCACTGTTCTCGCCATGCTCCCCCCCCCCCCCCCACCCTCTTGCCTGACATCACAACATGTTTCCTGCACGCGGGCACTTTCCTGCATAACAATGCCCTTCTTCCCCATGGGCTGTCCCTGTCTGTTGGCTGCGCAGCAAGGCCAGCACCACTTTGGGTTGCTGGCCTTTAAACTGCCCTTGCTATTCACCCTCTTGTTGAGGCCAGTGCCGCTGCGCAGGTTGCTGGTCTTTGGTTGCGCTCGCCGCCCAGAGAGCTGGCTCGATCACCGCTGCGGTGGGCCACCATAGTATAATTAAAATAGCATTTTCTGAATTATTAGTTCTGCCATCTGGTTGGTACCTTGTGATCTGACCTCGATGAGCTACAGCTGTATGCTTCAAGTTCAGATTGGCCAGCATTGCCAACATGATGATTTAATGTTTGGGTTTCAGTTGGTCAGGATGATTTGTTTCATTTTATTACATGTGTACACCGTTCAAGAATAATATTTGGTGTTGACCATAAGAGGTAGGAGCATTTGGCCCATCAAGTCTGCTCTGCCATTCAAATTATGGCTGATGTATTCTTCCTTTCAACCCAAATTTCCTTGCTTTCTCCCCATAACCTTTTACGCGCCCTTACTGATCAAGAACCTATCAACCTATCAACCTCCGCTTTGAATCTATCCAGTTTCATCAAACATACCATATCTACAGAATGTTTCAGATTGCAATACTTCCAATGATGGTTAGGTTCAACGCTGATATGTTCTATCAATGACTCCAAAGCCGTAGAGTGAGGAACAATAGGGCTTTATTACACTTTAGATGTAGCTGGCCTGATTCCAGGGTCACAAGGGGAGGAGTTACCAGGGAGCGAGTCACTAGTGGGGGACGTGCCAGCGACCCATTGACAGTCATATATACACATATTTGTATCACCACACTCACCCCCTCTTTTAAAACAAAACCCCACCGGGTTAAAAGTCCTAGAGGCTCAGCCGGTCGGGTCTCCTTTGCCTCTGTGACCAGCGCATTTCTGCAGGTGGTACTACAGTGCCGGTCATGTATCTTGAGGCTGGGGAGGGAGGGCTGGCTCCATAGGAGGCAGGGCTTGGCTGTATGTGGGGCAGTCATGGTGGTCAAGGCAGCTGGAGCAGGGTCTGGGGAGTATGGCGTGGTGGGTGGGGGTGGGTCGCTGACCTGTACAAGTCCTGACAGGGGCAGTATGGGTGTAGGTAAGACCTGGGTTGAAGGGAGTGGCAGGGATCTCCGGGACGCGCTAGGTCCCAGATGGGGACCGTGTCCTCATGGCCGTCTGGGTACACCACATAGGCATACTGAGGGTTGGCGTGCTGGAGCTGCACCTCTTCGACCAACGGGTCGGATTTATGACTCCTCGCATGTTTCCGCAGCAGGACGGGTCCTGGAGATGAGAGCCAGTGTGGCAGTGTGGTTCCAATCACCAACTTCCTGGAGAAGGAAAACATGCGCTCATGTGGGCTTGAGTTGGTAGTGGTGCATAGCAGAGATTAGATGGCTTGAAGTGCTTCCAGTAGGACTTCCTGCCAATGAGATACCGCCAGGCATTTGGATTTGAGAGCCAGGAGGACTGCTTTCCAAACTGGGGCATTTTCTCTTACTACCTGGCCATTCCCCCGGGGGTTGTAACTGGTCATCCTACAAATGGCAATGCCTCTAGCCAACAGGTACTGCCGCAGTTCATCACTCATAAAAGAGGACCCTCAATCACTATGGATGTAATTCAGGTACTCAAAGAGGGTAAATATGCTGTGGAGTGCCTTTATGATGGTGGCTGAGATATATTGGGACAGGGGATGGCAAAAGGGAAGCTGGAGTATTTGTCAATGGCGTTCAGGAAATATAGGTTCCTGTTGGATGAGGGCAGGGCCCCTTGAAATCAATGCTGAATTGTTCAAAGGGACGTGTGGCCTTTATGAGGTGCAACTTGCTGGGCCAGAAGAACTGTGGTTTGCACTCTGCACAGACCTGACAGTGTCTGGTCAATGACCTGACATCCTCAATGGAGTAAGGAAAGTTCCGGACTTTTACGAAGTGGAACAATCTCATGACTCCGCGGTGGCAGAGGTCATCGTGAAGGGACTGGAGGCGGCAGAGATGCAAATAAAACAAAATTAAAAAAGGCTTGATTATTAGGATCCTTAAGTGGAGAAGATCTTCCATAATACCAAAGAATAAAAGGGACAAGAGACTGCAGGTTCTAGAATCTGGACCAAAACGAACAAACTGCTGGAGGATCTTAACGGGCCCGGCAGTGCCGTGGGGTGGAAAATGGGCAGTCAGTCTTTTGGTTTTAGAGCTTTCATTTAGATGCACAATCAGACAAGATTAAGGGAGCAAAATACATAACCAGAAGAATGAATAGGGATGTTCAACATTTTTTTTCAACTTTGACACTAATTAAAAGGTGGATTCGTGGTAACTGAGGCAGAGATTACAATAGTATTTTTTGAATATTTCATTTTTAGCAACACATATATGATAATTGTAAACAATTAATATCAAATCACAATGTTACAGTATTTACAAATATATTTTGATAATATATAAAATAGAAAAGAAAGGCACTACTAAAACTAAAAGAACCCATAAAACCCAACTAAAGCCTTCCCCCCCCAACCTAAACTCATCCCACTAACTAAAATCTAAATCTAAAATTCATAACAACATAACAGTATTTTAATTTGGATGCTTCAGATGACCCTCAAGGATCCCAAAAAGATCATTTTACCAAAAACTATGACTCATTTAGGGAAAACCTCACTGGTTTGGAGAATTCAAAACAAAGAAAAAGAAATTATAATTTTAATCCCATTATTCGAGGATACGGGCTCCAAACTTGTAAAAATACAGAGCATTTAACCCTTAAATTATAAGTATTTATTTCTAAAGGAATACAACTTTGAATCTCTCTTCGCCATCTTCCTAATGTTAATGAAGCATCTGATTTCCAAGTAACGATACATTTCCTTGATATTACCAAAACTAACTTAACAAATTTCAATTGAAAATCTGACAAAGATCATTTCGGAGTTAAATTCTCAAAATTTCCCAGCAAAAATAATTCAAGTTTTAATGGAAAACACCAGTTGTAAGAACTTACTAACAGAAATCCAAAAAGGTTTAACCTTCGAACAAGACCATGTAGAGTGAACGAAAGCTCCAACTTCTTTTCCACATCTAAAACATTGGTCCGATGTATCCAATCTCCATCTATTCAGTTTCTGAGGTGTAATATATAATGAATGTAAAAAAAATGATAATGGAGTAACCTATGCCTTACATGAATAGTGTTCGACATAACTTCTTTTCATAGATCTTGCCAAACCTGCTGATCTGCTGTTATGTTTAAATCTCTTTCCTTTGAATTAAACAAACCTACTTTAGGTGTTTGTTCTTGTAACAACATATAGGCTATTGAAATGAATTTTTCAGTCAATCGATCAACAATAATTAGTTCAAAATCTGTAAGATTTTTTACAATCATTTCAGATCCTAACCTCTCTTAAATAGGTTCTTAATTGAAAATAACAATAGCATGCTGTGAGGAATATCATATTTAATTTTTAATTGATCAAATGACATCAATCTGTCATTATTGTTACAATCTCCCAATTTAGAAATTCTTTTCTTATTCCAAATAGTCAAAAAAATCTTTTGAAAAAATTGAGAGCATTAATTAATGGTGTTTTAACGATATAAGATTTCTGTCAATTTCTAATTTAACCTTATTCCAGATATTAAGTAAGTGCTTCAATATTGGAACATCTTTATCCGTTGTTATTAATTTTGGTTCCCATTTATCAATAAACTCTTCTGATATGGTTTCTCTGATTTTACTTAATTCAATTTCCAACCAAGATGGTTTAATTTTTACAAACAAAGAAACAAGAAATCTTAATTATGTTGCCTTTTAATAATCCTTAAGATTAGGAAGTTGTAATCACCCTAATTCATATTTACATGCTAACTCTTGCCATTTTTCCTTTCCAAACAAATTTCCTAACTTATTTATTTAAATCCTGAAAAAGGTTTTCAGGTATAGAAATAGGTAAAGTCTGAAATAAATATTCAATTCTTGGAAAAATATTCATTTTAATACAATTAATTCTTCCAATTTAACTAATAGGTAAATTCACCCTTTTTAAATTCTTCGTCTATCTTCTTAATTTAATTTATATAAATTTTTCAAATTATTATCAAGACCTATTGATACGTAGATATCAATTAATGCCTAAATATCTAATCTTATCTGTCCACTACAATCAAACTTCTTTTCAACATTGTGAATAATCTCCTTCTACCAATTCCATCACCTCACTTTTATCCCAGTTTATTTTATACCCTGAAACTTCTCCATACCTTAACAACTGACTATAAAGTCTAGGTAATGATAATTGTGGTTGAGTTAAATAATTCAACACATCATCAGCAAATAAACTAATTTTATGTTCAGTCTGATTTATTACAAACTCTTTCACCTGTTGATCATCTTGAATCTTTTGTGCAAGCTGCCCTATAGCTAAAGCAAATAAAGCTGGAGAGAGAGGACATCCTTGTTTACTCGATCTAGTTAAAAGATTGAGACATCTGTCCATTTGTTATTTCTTTGGCTTTGGAATTTTTATTTAATGCCTTAAGACAATTTATAAAATGCAATCCAAAACCAAATCCCATTCTAACCTATCAAAAGCCTTTTCTGCATCTAAAGTCACTATTACACTCTAATCTTTTTTCCTCTATGCTAAGTGAATTATACTTAATAACCTTATTATATTTATTAATTTAGAAAGATAATAATTAATCCTATTCACTAACACTTTTACTATAATTTTATAATCAAAACCTTTAATAACGATATAGGTCTATATGAAGCTCTTTTTAATGGGTCTCTATCTTTTTTTAGGAATAACTGTAATTATTGCCATAGAAAACGTTTCTGGAAGATTATGCAATTTGAAACCTTTTTATATTACCTTCATAAATAGAGGAATCAATAAATCTTTAAATTCTTCATAAAATTCAACTTGTTATTATTTTGTTATTATTTTGTAAACAATTAAGTGTATCATAATCTTCTTGTTCAGTAAATGGACTATCAAAATCATCCATACCTATTTTAGTTAAACTTTGTAGTACCATTTGTGACAAATATTCATCTATACCCGCTTCATCATGTAAAGATTCAGATGTATATAATTTTTCATAAAATTCCTTAAATATTTCATTTATTTTTTGTGGTTTCACTGTTATTCTGTTGTATTGTATTAATTGTTCTAGAGGATTGTTCTGCTTTTAATTGCCAACTAAAACTTTGTGATTGTTCTCTAAGTTCTTAATATTTCTGCTTAGACCATAGTAAAAATTTCTCTGTTCTTTCTGTTAGCATTGTTTTACATTGTAATTTCTTATTAGTTAAACTTCTATATTTGTTCTCTGAAGATGATTTTTGAATTTCCTTTTCCAATATTGTTATTCCTTTTTCTAATTTATCTGTATCTTTCATATATTCCTTTTTAATTTTTTAAGTATAACTTAAATTTGTCTTCATAAATAAGCTTTTAGTGCATCCAAAATAATAAACATATCATCTGTTGAATGTAAATTTGTATCTCAAAACAATTCTATTTGTTGTCTTATATAAAAACAAAAATCTTCCCTTTTTAATAATAACGAATTTAATCTCCATCGATATACTGAGTGTTGTTTTTCAGCAAATTCCGATTCAATCAACAGTGTGGAATGATCAGATAATATTGTTGTTTTATAATCAATATTCAAATCTTGATGATTTTGAGCTGAAAGCAAAAAAAAATCAATTCTAGAATATGTATAAAATCTACTAGAATAAAAGGAATAATCCCTGTCTTCAGGATGTATCCTTCTCCATATATCAATTAAATTTAAATCCTTCATTAAAGATAACAATGTTTTATCTGCTATAGTTCTTGATGATTTGTCCAGCAAAGGTTCCAAACAAAAATTGAAATCTCCACCTACTAAAACATTTTCATGAACATCCAAATTCAAAAAAAGTTTCCTGTACAAATTTCTGATCATCTGTATTTGGTGCTTATATATTTAACAAAATCCATTCCTCAGAATATATTTGACAATTTACCATTACATATCTACCAGCCCGATCTGTAATTACATTTTGAATTTTAACTGGTAAATTTTTATTAAAATAAAATTGCCATTCCTCTAGCTTTAGAACTAGAAGAAAAAAACTACCTGACCTACCCAATCTCTTTATAATTTCAAATGTTCTTTTTCAATTAAATGAGTCCCTTGTTAAAAAGCAATATCTACTCCCAATTTCTTAATATAGGACAAAATTGTATTTCTTTTTATTGGCTGGTTAATATTAAAACTCAAAATCTTACCTGCTTTATTCATTTTCATTATCTATACATTTTTTTAAAAAGTCCTTTCCATCACTCCTATCCAGGAAGAATTCCCACAAATTAATTTGGTCTTGAACATCAACATCTGCAATCCAAAAACATCAAAATTATTCAGTAAACACATCATAAATGGTTATTATATAAAAAAAGAAAGATAAAACAAAAGCCCCCCTCCAAAATGCTAGAAAACATTACCACCTTCCATTTCAAGGGTCATGGTCAAACCACGAAAACACATGTAGCTGTCAGAAATCAATGAACACACCCCCCCCCCACCACCCCCATGGGAAAAAAACTTTTCTGTTTAACCAACAATTCTTCCCCATGTGAAATTTCTTCATCCATCAAGAAGAAGAAAAAAGGGGGAATAACAGCCCTTCTTTTATACATCAGGTTTATTGCAACAAATCAGCACCTTTTGTTACTTGAATTTTAGACAAGCTCTCCGCATACTCTTCAGCCAGTGCATGACTTGTAAAAAAAAAACATATTCTGCTGGTCTGGCAAAAATACTTTCAGAGGAGCTGGGTAGCGGAGAACAAATCCATAACCTTTATCATATAGAACCTTCTTAACCGGGTTAAAATCTCTCCTTTTCTTCAACAGAGTTTGACTCAGATCTGGATTTTTTTTTTAAATCTTATCCCCCTTCATAATTCAAAGGTTCATATTCTCATCGCTAAACCAAGAATCCTCTCTCTAGCCTGATAGTTTAAAAATCTGATTAGGGTCGATGGAGGTCTCTGGTTAGGACCCGGCTTTGGTCTCAAGGCTCTATGAGCTCTCTCAATTAAAATCTTATCCTCAAAATGTTCTCCTCCAAATAGTTTGGTATTCATTCTTTTTTAATATTTTATTTAAAATTTAAAATCACAACATAACATTAGTTACTACATATTAATACAGACATAATGTGATTAGTTATTTATATTAAAAAACCCAACCCTCCCCCAACCACCCCACTCATATCCTTCCTCCTCCCTTCCCACATACAAAGAAAGAAAAAGGAGATTATCATCTACTACAATCACATTTAGACTTTTGGCTGCAAGAACGGTGGCACCTATCGGAGTGGACCAAGAGATCAAATTCTAACACCAATAGTTTTCAAATAAGGGCTCCAAACTTTAGCAAAGAAAAATTATTTATCTCTTAAATTATATGTAATCTTTTCTAAAGGAATACAGGCTTTAATTTCATTATGCCATCTTTTCATCCCTAAAACCAAGTCAGATTTCCATGTAATAGCTAAACATTTCTTAGAACAGCCAGAGACAAATGCAAAAATTCAATTTGATACATAATCAATCTCAATCTTAAAGCTATCGACTTAATATCTCCTAATAAGAACAACAATGGGTCAAAAGATAAATTCACTTTCAATATCCGTTCAAAAAACGATTTAATTTGTAACCAAAAACTTTTAACCTTAGGACAGATCCACATCAAATGAAGAAAAGAACCTACTTCTTCACCACACCTAAAACATAAATCTGAAGAAGTAAGTTGAAAATTTTTCAAACACAATTGGTGTAAAAAGTTATATTGCACTAATCTATAACGTACATTTATAACTTTAGTCATACTATCTTTACACAGATTTCTACATTTTCATCAATCCTTCTATATAAATCTGATTCCCATTTCATTCTTGATTTATGAACATCTGGTTTAGGCATTTTGCTTTGTAACAACTTATACCACGACTTGGGCTCTCCATGGACTGGAGCTGTGGGCTATGACCCCCTCTGCCAGGAGTCGCTGCACCTCAGACTTTATGAATGGCCTGTCCTCAGTGCTGTAGCATCTGTTCTTAGTGGCTATGGGCTTACAGTCTGGGGTCAGGTTCTCAAACAATGATAGTGGAGATATGTAGAGGGTCGAGAGACTGCAGGTGGGTGCTGGCTGTGGGTGGTGGGGGGGGTTCTGTGAGCTGGGGGTTGTATACAATGATGGGTGGTTGGGGCACCCGAAAGCCATCGTGACACTCCTGAACTGGCTCTGGAAGTGCAGCCCTCGAAGGATCGATGAGCAGAGCTGAGCCATTAAGAGTAAATGGGCATTGGTCATAACGTTCACCCACACCGTTAATGATGCAATACAATACCTGCAGATCTCGGCAGATTGGTCCTTTGCAGCCATTGATATCGTGCCGCTTGTTGAGAGAGAGAGTTTGTGAGCAGTGTCTGGGTGAATGAAGCTTTCAGAGCTTCCACTGTCGAACAGGCAGTTAGTTTGTTTCCTATTTACCTCAATCTCCATCATCGAGTGGGTGATTGGGTGAGGGCTGTCCTGATCCAAGATGATGGACGTTAGTACTGGGTCGCTGTCGCTGTCAGAGGGGAAGACAGTTCAGTAAGATGGCGGCCCCAATGTTAACCACGTGGTCGCACTGGGAGAGGTGGATTAAGATGGCGGAAATGACATCATCCACAATGGCGGAAATTGAGTAGGGTAAGATGGCGACCCCCTGGGTAGTGCACGTGGTCGAGCCATTTGAGGCCGGAAGTGACATTGTCGCTGTGGAAGGAAGTGGAGTCGGGTTCGATGGCCGATCCTGGGGGTGCACGCGGCGCTGCTCCGTAGGGAAGGCTTCAACTTACATACTCTCTCATAGTGTCCCTTCTTCCCGCATCTCAAGCAGGTGGCTTCTCTCGCCGGGCAGCATTACTGGGGGTGCTTCTACTGGCTGCACTTCAGGTGCTCAGCTGTGGAAGTGGCGGCAGTGATGGTGGGGTCAGAACCTCCCTGTACGGAGCTGGTCTGTGATGTCATGTTCCAAAATGGCTGCACCCACGTCCGCACGTGGAGGGTCCACTGCCGGCAACAATGGATTCTGCATTGCGGTGGGCTGAATCTAGAGTTGTAGTGAGCTGGAGGGCTCTTTGCAATGGCAGCCTGTCTTCCTCTAGCAGTCGCTGGTGGATGTAATCGAACATCACCCCAGCCACACAGGCATCCCAGATCAGCTCTTCCATATACTGGTCTGCAAATATTGCCCCTACATTCTCACCCCAGATAGTGCAGGACCTGAAAGAAATCGTCTAGAGACTCACTAGGTTGCTGTTTTCTTGAGGCCAGGAGATACTGTGAGTAGACTCCTTTTACCCATGGTCTATAGAGGTTGCGGAGCTCGGTCATGGCAACATGGTAAGTCGTGCAGCCCCTGATCACCATGTACACCCGGCAGCCGACCCTCGCTCGCACTAGCTTGAGTTTCTTCTCGTCAGAATCCATGAGGTTCTCAGAAGCTTCCAGGAAGTCTGTGAAGCACTTGATCCATTGCTCGTACAGCTCTGGGGCTCCGGGCAACTGTGGGTCGAGATCTAGCCTGTCGGGTTGCAGCAGCTTGGCCATCCCAGGTGGAAGATTTAAAGTGTAATAAATTGATACGCTCTTATCAATAACTCCAAAGCCGTAGAGTGAAGAATGATAGGCTTTATTACACTTTAGACCTGTAGCTGGCCTGATTTAGTACTTAACTGAGGACAGGGAGAGGGAGGTCAGCCTTTATTGCAGGGTCACAAGGGGAGGAGATGCCAGGCAGCGAGCCACCAGTGGGGGATGGGCCAGCTACCCATTGACAGTCACATATATTTGTATCACCACAAGCATGTAAAGAAAATGCCACATATTCAGGGTCAAAATCAGTTTGAATTGGCAAAGATCAGGTTGCATTTGAGCATACCTTTGGTGTGTTTCAAAGTTGATTGTCAGTGGCATTCCTCTAAAATACAAATATTATGGGGCTCAATGAACACAACAAAATTCCACAATACACAAGGAATTAATGATTAATTCATTTACACTGATTTAGTACTGGGTAATAAACCTGCCTGCTGCAGCTTCTCCCTGGTAGATTGTCCCTCCCAACAATATCCAAAAGGGAGAACAGCCATAGGGGATGCTACCCTGTACTGACTGCTTATTCCCTTTCCTTCTCCTGACTGCCACCCAGCTACCTGCCTCCTAGGGATCAACTGCCTCCCTGTAACTCGTGTCTATCACCCCCACCCCCCCCCCCTCCCCCCCTCAGACAGCCTGTTGTGTGTGGAGGAAACGTGGCCTCCCTGCCTGTCTGGAATATAGGTGGTCACGTGTCCTCCCCGTTGGAAACTTTTTCAAAAGTCGCATCACTTGTCAGTCAAGGTGGCAAGGACTCATAGGCTGAAATGGCCTGTTACAATGCTGTTTGTCTAAATTTTAAAAATTTAAATTAAAAAAAATTACAGCACAGAAACAGGCCTCTTCGTCCTTCTAGTCTGTGACGTGTGACAGAGTATTTAGAGGTGGTTTGGGAGGAATTGTTAGAGCAGCTTGCACACACACATTTTAAAACACAGAATATTTGCAGGACTTTTGCAGAATGCTTTTTCCAGGAGGCAACAAAGTATCGACAGCAGCTTGCCTGGGAGAGCATGTGATCTTTGCAGGCAGAGGAGAAGAGTTTTGCTCTCAGAGAGGAAGGGTGTGAAACAGAGAGAGAGAGGAGACAGAAATCAGTTCCAAAAGGACAAGCTGGCAAACTTTGGAAGACTGCCTGGTCAAAGAAGAAGGCTGGTGGTGTGAAAGGTGACAAAAAAAGAAAGAGGATCATCTGGAGAACCCTGAAGGGGGCAAGTTTCATCAGCAAGGCTGATTGGAAAGGAATCAGATGCGGATGTCCTGGAACAAAAGGAATTTCTCTTTGAAAACCAGCAAGAACCCTCCTGAATGGAACCATTTTCCTGTTAAGCACCAAAGACTGGTGAACTTTGTTAATACTACCTCTGTGCAGTACAAGAATTGCCTGCAACCAGTGAGATTGGACTGTGATCCAAAGAACTTTTCTAATCTTAAATATACATTACACACACCTGCGCTTAGTATTAGAAGGGGGATTAAGTAGTTAGGTAGGTGAAGTAAGTAATAAGTTAAAGTTCAATTCTGTTTTCTTGTTCAAATATAATTAAAAACCACTTTCGTTTAAGTAACCCTGTGTTGTGGTGCATATCTATTGCTGGTGGTTTTTGGGGTCCTCTGGACTCCATTACAGATGAACCAATTTTTTTTGCCTAGTCCCACTGACCTCCACCAAGTCCATAGCCCTCCATACCCCTCCCATCCATGTACTGGTCGGTCCAAATTTTTCATAAATCTTAAAATTGAACCCGCATTCACCACTTCAGCTAGAAGCTTGTTCCACACTCCCACCACGCTCTGTGTGGAAAAAGTCCCCCGTAACTTTTCCTCTTTCACCCTTAACCCATGTCCTCTGGTTTGTATCTCACCTAACCTCAGTGGAAAAAGCCCGTCTACATTTACTCTGTCTATCCCCTTCATAATTTTAAATACCTCTGACAAATCTCCCCTCATTCTTCTACGCTCCAGGGAATAAAGCTCTAACCTGTTTAACCTTTCCCTGTAACTCCATTCCTGAAGTCCAGGCAATATCCTAGTCAATCTTCTCTGCACTCTTTCTATCTTACTGATATCCTTCCTGTAGTTTGGCACCCAGAGCTGCACGCAGTACTCCAAAATTGGCCTCACCATAACATTCCAACTCCTGTACTCAATACTTTGATTTATGAAGTCCAAGATAACAAAAGCTCTCTTTACAATCCTGTGACACCACTTCTAGGGAATTGTGTATCTGTATTCCCAAATCCCTCTGTTCTACCGCACTCTTCAGAGCCCTATCATTTACCGAGTATGTCCTAACTTGGTTTGTCCTTCCAAAATTCAACATTGCGCACTTGTCTGCATTAAATTCTATCTGCCATTTTTCATCTCATTTTTTCCAGCTGGTACAGAAATTAATAATAGAATTTTATTAAAATTATTACCAGTTACTTGTGTGGTGAAACCACTATTGTACATATTTGTCATATTAAATGTCATGACCTTTCCTGGTTGACCCTGCTCTCACTGGCAGGCTCATGACTCCTCCCCTTTTCTTCCCCAAGAAGGCTGTCATGCCTCAACCCCGCCCCAGTTTGAGTCCAGGTCAGTGTAAGTGACCAACACAGGGATGCTGACCATATCTTGGTAAATAAAAGCCTTTAGTTTTGGCAACTTCAGTCTTTGTGTAATTGATTGTGCATCAATTTTATTTACAAGATTTTTTTTGGAACATGGACAAATACTTGAAGTTGGATCGCCTGGAAATCAACCCGAAAGAACCCAAGGCAGCCAACAAATTCGCACTCTGGGGCCACTGCTTCAAAATGTTCCTCACAGCCTCCGCAGCTGCGATCCAGGATGACGAGGACAAGATCCATCTGCTATTCTTGTACATCGGGCACCAGGTCTACCGGATGGCCCGGGAGTGCCAGACATACAGAGATGCCATGGACATCCTGAAGGACCAGTATAAAGTCCAGGTGAATGAGGTCTATGCACGGCATAGACTCCATTCACACAGGCAGTGACCCAAGGAAACCTTCAATGACGTTGTCATGGCCTGCAGGAGCTCACAGGGGACTACAACTGCCAGGCTGTGGGTGCAGAACAGTACACGCAGCTGCTGATCAGAGATGCATACATAACAGATGTCCGCTCTGACTACATGAGGCAGAGGTAGCACATGGACGCCTCATGGGGAACACAGGGCCATCTTGGGAGGCACGATCGCAAGCCCCCTCCCATCCTGAGCTGACCACCGCTGCTGTTAGCGACCACCCAACGTGCTATTTCTGTGGGCAGGCTAAGCCCCCGAGGAAATGCTCCCCTGCCAGGGACGCCATCTGCTCCAACTGCAGGAAGAAGGGACACTTCGCAAAGGTCTGTAAGTCCAAACTAATCCTGAGTTCCCAGCAACATCACGTGCAAGCGGGGACAGCCATCTTCGATGATGTCACGACCGCCATCACTTCCAGGGAGCTGGGACGGTCACGCACGCATGCCATGGAGACTGCCACCCACGATGATGTCACTTCTGCCTTCTTCCCCTTCTCTTCTGGCAAACTAAGACGGGGCCATATGCATGCCATGGTGGCTACCATCTTGGGTGCCATCTTACCGAACCTCCAGCAGCCAATGGAACTCCTCAGACGACGAACTGATGCTAGCATCGGTAAACCTGGATCAGGACACACCCCATCAATTCTCCAGGACCATGATGGACATCCAGGTAAACGGCCGCTCCACTGCTTGCCTATTTGACAATGGAAACAATGAATGCTTCATTCCCCCATTCACTATAGAGCACTACTCCCTTGGGGTGAAGCCCGTGAGCCACAGTTTCTCCATGGCATCCAAATCTCACTTGGCAGAGATTTGTGGCAGTTGTACGGTAACACTGACTGTCTGGGGCATAGTATACCAGGACTTTACACTCCATCTACTGCCACAGCTCTGTGCCTCCATCCTACTGGATTAGACTTCCAGTGTCACATGAAGAGCGTCACCATGGAGCACGATGGGCCCCATCCTCCCCTCACAGTCTGTAATGAGCAGTTTTTAAATTGCCTGCCCTCCTCTCACCACGTGGCTGACCGTCATCCCCAAACCCAATCACTGCATCCAACATGTAGTCTCTCCACGCTACGGTTCTCTCCTCCACCCCTGTTCGCCAATCTCACCCTTGATTGTAAGCCCGTCGCCACTAAAAGTTGGTGATATAGCACCGAGGACAGGGCATTTATTAAATCAGAGGTGAGATGCCTCCTCGTTGAGAGGAGAGTGCCCAGGTAGTGGTGGTGAAGAGTAGGAGAAGCACAGGATAGTTATAGATTACTCCCAGACCATCAGTAAGTTCACCTTGCTGGATGCATAACCCTGCCTCGCGTAGCCAACGTGGTGAACAAGATCACACAATACAGGGTGTTCTCCACCATAGACCTTAAATCTACATATCACCAGCTCTCCATTCGCCCAGAAGAAGACCTGTATACTGCCTTCGAGGCAGATAGCTGACTTTACCATTTCTTCAGGGTTAATTTTGGAGTCACGAATGGAGTCTCAATCTTTCAGATGGAAATGGATCAGATGGTGGACAAACATGGGTTGCAGGCCACTTTCCAATCCCTCAACAACATCACCAGCTGCGGCCACGACCAGCAGGACCATGATAGGAACCTCCAGAAATTCGACCACATTGCAAAATGCCTCAACCTGACATATACACAGGGAAGTGTGTCTTCAGCACACATCACCTGGCTATACTAGGCTGCATTGTGGAGAATGGAGTCATCAGCCCCAACCCCGACCACATGCGCCCCCTGCAAGAACTCCCACTCCTCAAGGCCTTGAAAAGGTGCTTGGACTTTTTCTCTTATTACACTCAGTGGGTCTCCAACTATGCGGAGAAGGCCCGACCCCTCATCAGGGCCACTAACATTCCCCTGATGGCAGAAGCCCATGAGGCATTCGACCGGATCAAAGCCAACATTGCAAAGGCCACGATGCACGCAGTGGAAGAGTCCATCCTGTTTGAGGTGGAGAGTGATGCATTGGACTTTGCCCTGGCTGCCACACTTAACCAGACGGGCAGGCCTGTAGAGATTTTTTCACGTACCCTCCAGGACCCCAAGATCCAGCACTCCTCCACTGAGGAAGAGACCCAAGCTATTGTTGAAGCAGTACAGCACTGGAGACATTATCTCGCTGGTAAGCATTTTACCCTGCTGACTGACCAACGGGCAGTCACCTTTATGTTTAATTATTGACAGTGGGGTAAAATCAAAAACGATAAAATCCTGAGGTGGAGAATTGAACTCTCCACCTACAATTATGACATACTGTACCGGCCCGGAAAACTCAATGAGCCCTCGGATGCCCTGTCTCAAGGGACATGTGCCAGTGTGCAGATGGATCACCTGCAGGAACTGCACGACGACCTCTGCCGCCCTGGGATCACCTGTTTTTGTCACTTCATCGAGGCCCGTGATTTCCCCAACTCCATCGAGGACATCAGGTCGTTGACCAGAAATTGCCAGGTCTGTGTGGAGTGCAAACCGCACTTCTACCAGCCTGACCGGTCACACCTGATCAAGGCCACTCACTCCTTTGAATGTCTGAGAATGGACTTCAAAGGACCCCTACCCTCCACGAACAGCAACATGTACTTCATCACCATCATCAATGGTTCCCCTTTGCCTTTCCCTGCCGGACATGAATGCAGCTACCGTCATAAAGGCCCTGAACAACCAGTTCACCATTTTCCGGTACCCCTTCTATGTCCACAGTGATAGGGGTTCATCCTTCATGAGCAATGAGCTGCGTCAATATTTGCTGTCCAAGGGCATTACCTCTAGCCGAACCACCAGCTATAACCCCAAAGGGAATGGCCAGGTGGAGCAGGAGAACAGCACGGTCTGGAAGGCAATACTACTGGCCTCCCTGTCCCCCTCTGACAAGGTTCTCCCAGAGGTGTTCCCACACTATTCAGTCCCTCCCATGTATGGCCACCAACAAGGCACCTTATAAGAGACTGTTTAGGTTTCCCAGGAGATTGGTGTCAGGAACCATCTTACCTACCTGGCTGACATTCCCCGGGCCAGTCCTACTCCACAGGCATGTGAGGACACATAAATCTGACCCTCTGGTCAAGAGGGTCCAGCTACTCCACGCGACCTCTATGTGGCATTCACGGACAGACACGAGGACATGGTATCCATCCGGGACCTGGCACATGCGGGAACATTTGAAAACCCCCCAACCAGCCGACAGGTATGCACCCCCCAGCTCTCCAGGGCCTTACTTCCCAACCCCCACCACCCCTGCCAACCTGACAGTCAACATACACACACACCCCCACCCTGGCCCAGCCAAGTACCCCCACTGGGCCAACTGGGATGCACCAGCCGAAAATGGCAGAGACCACTACGGACCCCCAGATGGAGACTCGCCAGTGTCAAGGACCCAGAGGTCTCCAAAACCCACCAACAATAGAAATTCACCAAGGCAAATGGTTACTTAAACAAAAGTTACTTTTAATGTTCTTTAAACATGAAAATAGGATCACACTTTAACTTATTACTATTGACTTAACCTAACTTAACCCTCTCCCAATTCTAAGCGCATGTGAGTAAGTTCAGGAAAATTCTTTGATTCACAGTCCAAACTCACTTCTCACTCCTCCAAGTTCACTGGTTGCAGGCGATCCTTGTACTGTGCATAGAATTTAACATTTATAAAGTTCATCAGGCTTTGGTGTTGGAAATGTAAATGGTTACTGCTCAGGAAGTTTCTTGTCGGTTTTCAGAGAGAGATTTGTTGCTTGCTGGGCACCCACAACTGATTCCTTCTGATCAGCCACTTCAGTGTCTTGCCAGAGAAACTTTCCCCATCAGGACTTTCCAGATGATAACCTCTTTCTTTCAGGTCACCACAGAGTTTTTTTTTGTTTTACTTATTTAAAGTGATACATTATACAGCCAGTCCTCTCCTCTTGTGTAGACCACAAGGGCTTTGACCAGGCTGAACTAAGAACTCACAACCCGCTGCTGCTGCACTGTAGAACTGTACCCTCTCTCCCTCTCACTCCCTCTCTCTCTCTCCCTCTCTCTCTCTCTCTCTCTCTCTCTCTCTCTCTCTCTCTCTCTCTCTCTCTCTCTATCTCTCTCCCTCTCTCTCATAACCCTCTTAGAACAGCAAATTGCACTCAGACAGACTATGGCACCAGACCCAATCTTCTGAGTCCATTCATCTGTTGCTTTCCAAAACAATAATTCATTACTCCACAGAGCATCCAATTAACACCTACTTGTGAAGTCCTTATAGGTATTCTTCAAACTTTTTGCAAAGGCACCCGGAGCCTGGACTGTCTGGCTTGAGCAGAGCTCTGGCATTTTAAATGAGATCTGTTTTGAAGTATTTATATATGACCTACACTAAAAAAAACCTGCCACAATTTATCTCCTTTTAAAACATATCTATATACAATACAAAATATAACATAATCTGTCACACCGGTCAGAACACCAAAGAAGACCGCCGGACAGACTGAACTTATGAGGGGTGGCTGACCACACCACACCCCCCTGGGACTTTCTTTTAAAAGAGGGGGTGAATGTGGTGAAACCACTACTGAACATGTTCGTTATATATAAATAACATGACCTTTCCTGTTTGACTCTGCTCTCACTGGCCGGCTCGTGACTCCTCTCTTTCTTCCCCATTAAAGCTGTCATGCCTCAACCCTACCCCCAGTTCAAGTCCGGGTCAGTGTGAGCGACCAATGCAGGGATGCTGGCCATCTCTTGTAAATAAAAGCCTTCAATCACGGCAACTTCAGTCTTTGTGTAATTGATCGGGCTTCAAGTTGTCCCTATTCAAGGAAGAAAAGTAACCTGAAAATCACCTTTGAAGCCAAAGGCTTATGCAGCAAAGGTATGTGAGATTTGATTTCCAGCCTGAGCACTTAATGGATGGAAATGAAGGGCAAAGTGGTAGAATGAAGCAAAAATGAAATTATGTGAACCAAAAGGGAGCCAAATACATCAGGCTCCAACGATTCTGTGCTGTCTGGGTAGACTTAATCCTCTCCATTGGTCTGGAGTCTGTAATTGAAGGTCTGAGTCTGATATTCCAGCACAATATTGCATTGTCTGCAGGAAATACTTTTCTTTTTGTTCATGTTCATCCCTCAACCAACCCCTGCTGAAAAATAAAAGTGATTTGTTAATTATCCGATTTACTGCTGTATGCAGATCGTCTGCCCACTTAACATGATTGCATTCCAGAAGTAATTCAGTCGTTATAAAGTGACCTTGAATTGCCTGGGAACTTAATAAGGTGTTCCTGCATTTCCTGATTTCCCTCTTTTCTCTTAATTTTTCAGAGATCCCATCCTCTTCTGACCACAGGAATCCCTAATTCGGAAAAGATCATGAATCGGATCTTTTTTCAAGTTTTTAATGGCAATATTGAAGAACATCCTTTTTATAAGCCACTTTGTCTTTTATTGGGCAACAACTTTTCAATTTTATGTCATGCTTCTGGAAAAGTTTCACATTTTTTTTATTTTGAATACTGTTAAATGTCGGGCAAAAGTAGAAGATTCAAAGGCCACCTCAATATTTTGATCTTGTGGCTAATTTAGTTAAGATAATAATACACTTATCCATTTCTTTACATAATAGCAAATTAGAATCAATTACGGATTAACTATTTCTTTGGAAACACTCTCATGTGGTTGTAATTCGAGAATATAAATTACAATTTTAAAATTATTTTGATTTTTTCTTGATCTCTGATGTTCTTGGGGGGAGGGGGGATTGAAATACAATGTTTACCACTACTGGAAATATGTGCATAATGCCAGAAATGCCCAGTAAGTCATACAGCATTGTGGAGAGAGAAGCAGATTTAACATGAATCAGTGATCTTTTGTCGAAACTGGAAAAAGTCAAATAGTGTATACTGTATCTCCACTAACACCCAGTCACCTGGCGCCTCTTCCTGTGCCCAGAAATGAATTGAAAATGTCTGTTAGAGGACATGGTCAGTCATAGGCTACTATATATACACATATATTTAAACAGTATTGCAAAAAAATAACAAATGTAAACACTCTGTGTATGTATGTGTGTGTATACATATATAGTAGCCTATGACCATGTCCTCCTTTGGAATGGCCACCCTAGCAGAGCCCAGCAATCTCCTCCCAATCCTCTCATAGTAGGACATTTCATTTATCTACCTCTCTCCACTTGATAATCTCCTCATGTGGTAGAGTTCGGACCGGAGTGTCTGGTTGCAGTGGTTCTCAACCTTTTTCTTTCCACTCAGATACCACTTTAAGTAATCCCTATGCCATCGGTGCTCCGTGATTAGTAAGGGATTGTTTAAGGTGGTATTTGAGTGGGAAGGGAAGGTTGAGAATCATTGTTACCCAATTGTTACTGAAATATTTTGCCTGAGAAAAATTGTCATTGGCCCTTTGGAGTTCTGAAACTGTGCACATAACGAGTCAATTAGGTACAATTAAAAGAGTGGTTTTCAGACTTTTTCTTTCCACCCACATACCACCTTAAGTAATCCCTTACTAATCACAGAGTACCTATGGAATAGGGGATACTTAAAGTGGAATGTGAGTGGAAAGAAAAAGGTTGAGGACCACTGATTTAGGGAGTCTGGTGGGGGCATATGGGGATGTCATCTACACAAATGAACCACTGAGTGGGGGGTCAATACATTTCCCTTTAATTGCATTACAAAACTATATCTCTTGTCTAATCCAATATGACTCAATATAGTCTTGAAAGAAAAGATAAGAATATAATGAGACATTTGATCCCATTTGCAGCAATAGGTGTCCTTTGTGGGGCACTGCTTTTCATTCTTATTCTGCATTGAGTTAACCACCTTCCAAATGGCAACTTCATGCACCAATATAAAGAACTGAGGAACAAAACTAAACAGTCCTGGTTAGGTAACTGAAATATTAATCAGAACATTCAAGCCATTCCAGGAGGATGAGGCAGATTATGACTTTGTTTTGGTATTCCATATTATCAAAGCAGGGAGGGGGCAAGAGGAATGGAGAAAAGATCGCTTGTTCAGTGTACGCAAACGTTTCAAACAGTGGGAGAGATGGCAGGAATTTGGAGGGGAAGTTGGCCACAACCTGTTTATCCAAATTGGAACAGGTTTTCACTATTTCAGGGAAGATAGAAACGATTATTTAGTAAATGTTTCTGGAGAGAGAATGGCTTTGATGGGAAGGATATACTAGGAAAAGTAGCTGAAAAGATCTAAGTAGCCATGTCCAGCTCTTAAGCAACTATACAATGAGCAGGTCCATCTACCTATAATATTATGATCTTTATTTATTTTGGACTTTTTACAAAGTTATTTGCAATAGAAATAGGGGAAAGTTATTCATCTCCAAAAGATCTTCTGATATTCATTTAAGTCAAGGACCTGCATGAAATCCTTTTAGTTTTTATCTTCTTAGTAATGGTTGACCACCGCCAGTGGGCTGATCTCGCCTCAAACCGTGCATCTTGGCGCCTCACAGTTCGGCAGGCAGCAACCTCCTTTGAAGAAGACCGCAGAGCCCACCTCACTGACAAAAGACAAAGGAGGAAAAACCCAACACCCAACCCCAACTAACCAATTTTCCGCTGCAACCGTGTCTGCCTGTCCCGCGTCGGACTTGTCAGCCACAAACGAGCCTGCAGCTGACGTGGACATTTACCCCTCCATAAATCATCGTCCGCGAAGCCAAGCCAAAGAATGGGTGAAATGATAAAATAGCCAAAATACCCTTAGAGTTATCCGGTGCTTGGTCATCTGATTCTGGGGAATTTGCTTGAAACTGGGACAGCAAGAGGCTTCTAAAAAAGTTATTTCACCCATGGTTCTTGGAACAGTTACTGTTATGTCAATAATATTTCAGGAAGTCATTGATACATATTATAACCAAATGACTGTATAAGCAGAGTCGGTGGAGATAAGGAAATGGTAAATGTTTTGGATCAAGATCGATAATTTCATAGAACTGCTGGTGAGAAAAGGGGTGGTCATTAGGGATTTGATCTTAGAGAGAATTAATAAATATAGTTTTGTTTACCAGTATTTTGTGATTGGGAAGTAGAAATAGACAACTGCCAAGTTAATGATTGGATGAAACCTGTGAGATTAAGGGCAAATTGGATTCTCTTTCTTTTGCTTTCTTTTCTACATTTTGAGTCTTCGAATCCTCCAATCTTACCTGACCATGTTTTTTGTTCATTTCTACTCGATATCTCCTGAGTTATTTTTTCTTCGTTCTTTTATGAAAGATTTGACCGCATTTTGGACACGAGGTGTTTGTAAAGGGAACATGAATATCAGGAGCGGAGACCTGGATGTAATATCACAACAGAACAGCTGGAAAAGCTGCAGTGGGAAGATGATTGAAATTTGTTTGCGCTTCTAGTTGAATATTAAGCTGCCCTAATGAGTGAACATGAGCAAGGTCAATTTAATACTTGGTCAGAGGTGTATCTCAGCCTTGTCCGATCCTTTTCATAATTCTCACCCAAAATGACCCACTTTCCCAGAGATTAAATTGACAGAGAAACGTTATAAATGTCCAGTCCCTTATGGCCACATCTACAGAGAGAAATAGAGTTCATTACATCTCTGGCAAGGCCAGTATTTATTGCCCAATACTAATTGTCCCTTGAAAGGTTGAAGTGAGCCACAAAAGTTGACAGATGTTGCTTCACCTTGATGAAGGACTTGAGCCTGAAACATTGGTTAAGTATCTTTATCCTTGCTGTATGAAGTACACAGTTTGAACTGCTGAGTTTCTCCAGCGTTGTGTTTTGACATCAAGCATGGTGACTGCAGACTTTCATGTTTTACTCTTGACGAATGTTGCGTATATTACATGACAATAAAGCAATCTTGAATTAATTTACCAAGCAATTTTAGTTTTATTCTTAGTTTATGAACCCTTGAAAACTGTGCCTTGATGATCAACATCTGAGAAGATGTTTTCAAAATATTTACCATTAATTAGCGAGGCTCATTAATAAATTAGTTGTTGTTTGCTTAATATATTCATTTTTCTTGCTCCTCTTCCAATTATCCTCACCAACTCCACCCCCTCCCCCACCAACTAAGATATTATGATATTCTTTGGCCACAAGGGATCAAAAAAGGGCTTGGTTTTCTTCAACCCCTTCTTCCCAGATGCCAAATAGGAACTGTGTTGCTGAAGCAACTGTCCATCTCTTGAACAATTCCTGTTAACTGCCCTGATCCAGTCATTAAGCCCTTTCTTGCAGTGAAAAAGCCAGAGTGTAAAGGAGGAGATTCTCTGCCCTTACGTCGAGGGACTTACCTCTATGAATGCGCAGTGGCTGACTCCAAGGTGCCGACTGCAGTCCCTCTCGAGGAAGGATCATCGGTGGAGTGCTGCGCTCCGCCACCCAGCATGAATGTACAGCCGCTGCAAGCAGCTGGTTAGGAACAGGCTGGTGATGCTGTGATGATGCCATCAAGTCGCAAACCATCTCCTCTCTCTCTCTCCCACCCATTCACCCCTCTCCCTCCATGACTCCCTCAGGGTAGGGGCGGCCAATGGGAACCGTCGGTGTGGGTGCCATCAGGGGGCAGCCGGTTCAGGCTGTGACAGCCCCTTCAGCCACTCCGGCAACTCACCAGGCCACTTTGGCCTTTGGGGCCACTCGTCAGTGACTCAAAATACGGCAGAGCAGTGGCCGTCTTCCCTACCCATAATCTACCACACAGCTGGAACTGCTCGGGGAAAGAGGAGGCGCTACAGCATCAGTTACCCCACCTCCATCTGCTCCGGAAGGGGCTACGAGGCACTGCTCAACATGAATGCGACGCTAGAGCAGCATTTTAGGGCTGCTCTATGAAAGATACGTTTTATGTTTTCCCTCTACACTTAGTGGAGGCCTGACTTGAACTGGCCTATTGACTGTTTATACCTAAATTGATCTGCGTGAACTGAGCTTTATCCCTTAGCCCACAACACAAATGTTGAAATGGTAACAAGGAGATGGAAATTCAAATATTTCCTTTCCCAATTCATCTTGCCTGTGAAGTGTTCAGATATGGGTAACAGGACTACAGTCCATTGTCTTTGAACACCTTTTATTAACACATCAAGGAGCAATTATTCATGAGTAAAACTAGAAGGTAAATGTCAATGGGGTACAAGATAACTGTAGGTTTCCTCAAAGTGGCCAAATAACAGTCTACATATTTAGTTACCTGTAAGTAGTGACCTAGGATTTGGAACATTAATTAATGTTTGCTTACCCTGAGGAGGATTATAATATTGCCATGACTAAGTTCAGTTAGCTTCACATAGATACCATATCAAATTTGGAACCTACATAATCTGAGGGTTATCCTTCAATTACACAAACAGGTGTGTGGCAATCTGGAGTAAGTAAAGAAAATGTTCGCTAGAGTTGCGTGATGCAATAGCTGAGATGGCTGCTTAGAACAATACTCCACACTGGTGGTACACAATTATCCTTTAAAAATTCACTATTACAGTCTACTTTATTACAGTTGCAGCTCTAAAGTGTTACCATTTGTGTAAGATGTCAAAACAACTTAAGTTGGCCGCTTCTGGAGACTTTAGGAGATATTTGAGATCACAGTGCTCTGGGAAGGAAGCCTTGGATCAAGATTAGAGAGTATCATTGTCTAAGGGAGTACAGCAAGAGGTGAATCATGATGTGGCTGGCATATACGTGGCTTTGAAAAAAATTTCGGATGACTTTGTAGGCCTGCAAGATGTATGCTGTTCTATAAAGTCAGTGAAGTCAAAGCTGTCTTCACTGAAAGGCTGGCAGAGGTTGAGAAGTGGGTTGACTATCTAGAAACGGAAGATAAGGAACAAGAAGTTAACCCATTGGCTACCAAGGTGGATATTGACCAGCTCACAGATAAATTGGAGGACTTGGAGAACTGCAATCGGCAGAACAATCTCTGATTCATCGGCATTCCAAAGGGAAGGGAGGAGCAGGATATCATGGCTGATGTGCTATCAATAACTCATAAGACTGGAGTTACAGAACAATAGGCTTTATTTACAATAAACGGTCATCCTGTGCTGTGACCCAGGCTTTCTGGGGAGGGGTTATGGTGTTGGAGCTTTTGTACTGGGTCAAGAGAGAGGAGCCATGGGTCCAGTCACAGAATGAGGCGGAGCCAGATTAATGAGGGTACAGCAGCTCACCACAATCACGTTTATGAATAAACTTGTCTCGGAGCTTGTCAGCGATTGGGAGAGAAATCTGGAAATAGAACAGGTGCACAGAGCAAATAATCAGTACCAGAGCTAGGCCTCGGCCTATCCTAGTAAGATTTCTTAGGTCAATGGATCGAGATTTAGTGGTGGGGGTGGTGAGGGTAAGATTTCCTGGAACAATAATCACATTATGATTTTGCCAGACTTCTCCAGACCCACACAAGTAAAAAATGAGGAAAGGTTGAAGAATGGAAGAAGATGCTTTGGGGGTGGAATGTGAGCATGGCGCTGCTTTACCCAGCCAAGCTTTAAGTTTTTTGACTGTCCATAAAAGAAAATTGATTGAGGACATGAGGTAGTCTAACTACACGAGTTAATGTGAGTCGGGTTATACTTGTTTTTTTTTAAATCTTACTGAATTGTATTGGACTGAAGATACCTTATCCTCACTAGGGCTGATGTGCTATTAAGGGGTGCTATGTTGACTCTAAAATAGCACCAGCATTGTTTCTGAGCAGTTAACGGGTCCTTTGCAGAAGAGACATTTGACCGTGTTCCTTGGGCACTGTAGTGTGCGGGAGAGTTTGATGTGCCACTTTGTTAATTTTCATTTTAAATGGGGATTGATAAGTTAGTGTTAAAATATTGTGATGAATTTGTTTGTTTGTCTTAATTGTGTCTTCTCTTAATTTAGACAAAGTATGCTTCACCACATGTGATAAGCTCTATCAATGACTCCAAAGACTGAGTGAGAAATGATAGGCTTTATTACACATTAGATTTCAGCTAGGCCAACTCCATGTGCTGGAATGAATGGAAAGGGGTAGGGAGGTCGACCTTTATGGCCAGGTCACAGGGGGAGGGGTTGCATGGGGTCGAGTCATCTGTGGGCCAGGCAGCCACTTATGCACAGAGCAGCAACAGTATATACATATATACATATCACCACAACATGGAATGTTAATGGACTGGTGAATCCTATAAAAAGGAGAAAAGTCATGAATAAGCTTAAGAGACAAAAAAGGGATGTATTTCTACAGGAAACACATTTATCAGCAGAGGAATCAGTAAAGCTACTGCTTGGTTTTACAGATGCTGTTTTATTTACAGTGCAGGGGCGATATTGATAACACTTATCAATAGGCAGCTGCAGTTTAAATGTGAGAAACAGATCAAAGATGAAGGAGGGAGAATTCTTAATATCTTGTCAGAAAGACAGAAGCAACAATATTATTTTAGCAAACATATATGCACCTAATATAGAAGATGCAGGCTCTTTGTGGATCTTGAAAAAATCTACACTCTACTGGAGCTTATGACATTATACTTGGGGGAGATCTTCATATGGTAATGGATCCGATCATTGATAAGATATTCTAGAGAACCTCAAAGCCCACTGTGATGGTACAAAAAATGTGTAAGTCCCTTGGGCTCATAGATGTTTGGCACTTTAATAATCCCAACGAGAGGGATTACACTTTTTTATGCAGTTTATAAAGCATATACAAGGATTGATTTCTTTCTTATATCTAAGTCACTTACTCAATTGGTATCTCAATGTGCAATGTGTAATATAATATCAGATCAGGCCTGGGTTTGTCTAGAGACAATACCTCATTACCTGTATAAGAGAATGCCATCACAGAGATGGAGCTTTAATTATTCCTTGATACAAGATTCAATATTTAGGCAAGCTATGAGACAACAAATCAAAGAATATTTTGAGTTAAATACACCTACAGCCTCTTCAGCAGTTTTTAATTGGGAAGCCCTGATAGCAGATATGAGGGGATATATTATTCAGCATATTTATATTAAAAAACAGAACAATCCAAATTTTACAAACTTTTAAAATGCTATCAAAGAGATTGAGACAAAATTGAAGCAGTTCATGTCAGTTAAAGACTTGAGAGAATTAATAGAGTTGAAATATCAATACAGAAATTTTAGAGCAAGGCAGAGGCAATTTGAATCAGAGAGGAAGCTGGCAACCTTCCGACAAGGTGTATATAACAGAGAGAAATAATGTCCATGATCCCAGCTATTAGATCAGCAACTGGTGATATTTTGACAACACCTAAAGATATTGATGATGCATTTCAAGAGTTTATATACATCAATCTCCAACTCTAGAGAGGAAGAAATTGATCGTTTTCTGAGGCCATTAGGATTACCTAAGTTGATGAAAGAACAATAATACCTTGATTCTTCTATAACATTGAAGCAAATTATATCAGTGATTAAGATGTTTTCTACTGGTCCAGATGGATTTACTGCAGAAATTTTTAAATGCTATGGGGAGGAGTTAGCCCCACTACTGTTGAGTATGTATAATGAGTCTATAGAGCTGGGTAATTTACCCCCTGCTTTATCACAAGTGCTAATTACATTGATCCTGAATGAGGGTAAAGAGCTATGTGAATGGAAGAAATATAGACCAATTTCTCTAATTCCAAAAGATGTGAAAATCTTATTAAAGATTCTTACAAAATGTTTAAATACAGTAATAACTTGCTTGATACATCGTAATCAGGTGGAATTAGGAGCCACAGCTCATCTGATAATATCAGGCATCTTGTGATTATTATGTGGTTGGTGGCTGATGAACAATCGCCTATAGCAACTATTTCACTCGATGCTGAAAAAGCATTTGATCAGGTAGAATGGGGATATTTGTTTAAGATTCTTCAGTTTTTTTGAATTTGGACCAATATTTTTAACATGGATTAGATTTTGTAATAACCCTGAGGCAGTGGTTCAACCTAGTGGGTACATTTTACCTTATTTATCTCTTAGGAGGGTACTCAACAGAGTTCCCCTCCTTCCCCAATATTATTCTGTCCAGCTTTGGAGCCCCTGGCAGCAGCTATTAGAGAGAATGTAGGGATATCTGTGGGAGGATAGGTTCATAAACTGATGCTTTATGTGGATGATATTTTATTATTTGTGTTGGACCCTGGTCGGTTGGTACCGTGTCTTTTGAATATTATAAAGTCTTATCCTAGATTCACAGGTTATAAGGTTAATTGGACAAAATCAGAAGTATTACCATTAACGGCCTACTGCCCTGCATCTGCTTTTTACCCTGGCCAATTTCATTGGCCAAAGAAGGGTGTACGATACTTAGGAATTAATTTTTTCCCCCAACTAGAGAGTTTAGTAAAGATAAATTTTGATCCATTATTGCAGAATATTTCATGTTATGGTCATAATTGTATTTGTCAATGTCAGGAAAGGTAAATGCCTTGAAGATGAATAGTATTCCAAAGATTAATTACCTGTTCCAATCGTTACCAGTGCAAATCCTATTAACACATTTTCAGCAATTTGATAAAATAATTAAGGCTTTTGTTTGGAATGGTGAACATTCACGCTTGAACCTTGATAAATTACAATGGACAGTTGAAAGGGGGGGACTTAGTTTTGCTAAAGTTAATGTACTATTATTATGCTTTTACTCTGAACCATTTAGCACGTTGGTCTCTCCCTCCGGAGAAACACTTCCTTGGTATCATATCGAGTGTTCTGCTCTTCCTCCTATCCCTCCGTTACAATGTTTGTCTATCAATTTACTTCCTGAGGCAAGATCTCACCCAATTACATCGCATAAGCACTTGTTCTGGAATAAGTTAGCCAGTGTAGCGGTGGCTACACTGCTAACTGAAGGATCGCATAACCAGACGGGTTGAGTTCAGTGAGCAAGAACGGATTTATTGCAGGCTGCCTGGCTGGTCTTATACACCCAGCCTGGACTTTGCTGAGAACCACGCTGGGGGGCCCCGACATCACCAGGGCATCATGTAGATCCCCAAGCGCGGGCTTCTGAGCCCGGTGCCAAGGTCGGGAGGAAACCCCTGACGGCACCATTTTAGCCGGCTGCCCCTCCACATGCATGACAAGCAGGGCAGGTTCACCTACCTAATGGCATACCGCCACACAGCCAACCCCCCCCCAGAACCGGCGCCAATGTCCTTTTTTGCCAGATGGCCTCGCTTCTTGGGTTGGGCCACAGCTACTGGTTCGGTGGGGTCGAGGTGGACTGGCTTTAACCTGTCCACCGTAAACAGTTCCCTCTTACCACCGATGTCCAGTGTGAAAGTGGATCCTGAACCCTGGATGACTTTGTACAGCCCTTTGTATGGTCTTTGTAGAGGTGTTGTGGATGGGCCCCGCTTCATAGAAACATACTCTGTGGAGTACAGCTCACTGGGGACGTAAGAGGCCTGTGTGCTGTCCCTGGGCGGCGGTGGGGTTGTGAAGGAGTCCAACTGGGCCTGGAGGCAGGGAAGTTGTGGGGGTTGTGAGGAACGTTGACGAGCTCACCGGGTAGGGCTAGTGGTGCACCGTAGACCAGCTCAACTGATGACGCCTGTAGGTCTTCTTTGGGTGTCGAGCGGATGCCCAGGAGCCCCCAAGGCAGCTCATCCACCCAGTCGGGGCTGGTGAGGTGGGCCATAAGTGCCGACTTAAGGTGGCCGTGCAATTGCTCGACTAGCCCATTGGCCTGTGGGTGATAGGCCGTGGTGTGATGTAGCTCAATCCCCAGTCTGTTGTCAAGCTGTGCCCAGAGCGCAGAGGTGAACTGGGTGCCCCAATCACTAGTGAGGTGGGTTGGGACGCCGAACCGGGCAACCCAACCGTTCAAAAGTGCTCGGGAGCAGGAGTCAATGGAGGCATCTGGCATCGGGATTGCCTCGGGCCAGCAAGTGGTGCGGTCTACCACTGTGAAAAGATAATGGTTACCTTGGGAAACGGGTAAGGGTCTGACGATGTCCACATGTATGTGGCTGAACCGTTCCCGGACGTGTTCGAAATCTTGTACGGGCGCTCTGGTGTGCCTGTGTACCTTGGAAAGCTGGCAATGGGTGCAGGTTCTGGCCTAGTCCACAATCTGCTTCCAAAGATCGTGCCAGACGAAACGTTCTACCGCCATACAGACCGTGGACCTGATGGAAGGGTGGGAAAGGACATGGATATGGTGGAAGACTTGCCTGCGCCACTGCTGGGGAACCACTGGTCGCGGGGAGCCCATGGAGACATCGCACAGGATGGTGCCCTCACCATGAGGAGTCGGGAGGTCCTGGAACCACAGGCCTGTGATGGCAGTCCTGAAGGCCCTTGTCGGACATCTGGTCCTGGGCGAGCTGGTCGAAGTCAAGGCCGGGTGTCAACGTGCAAATGGCTGGTCATGACAGTGCATCGACGACCATGTTGTCTTCCCCCGCCTTATGCCAAATGTCGGTGGTGAACTCCAACACAAAGGAAAGGTGACGCTGTTGGTGGGCCGACCAGGGATCTCTTGGCATAGCGAGCGCCTGAGTGAGGAGTTTGTGGTAGGTAAAAATGGTGAAAGGCCTCCCCTCCAAGAACTAGCGGAAATGATGCACTGCCAGGTACATGTCCAGCATCTCATGATCGAAAGTGCTATACTTACGCTCTGGCAGGTGAAGAAGTCGGCTAAAGAATGCCAGTGGCTTCCACTGTCCATTCACCTGCTGCTCCAGGATGCCGCTGATGGCTGTGGCAGAGGCATTGACGGAGAGCATCACATGCAGGTCGGTGCATGGGTGGACGAGCAGGGTAGCCTTCGCGAGGGCATCTTTCATGGCTTCAAATGCCCTGCTGGCCTCTAGAGTCCAGGCGAGTGACTTGTCTTTGGCCACGATGAGGGTGAAGAGCAGCTTCATGAGGCGCACAGCACCTTGAATGAAGCGGTTATAGAAATTGACCATACTTGCGAACTCCTGTAGCCCCTTGAGGTTGTCCGGGTGTGGGAACTCCCTGATTGCAGCAACCTTCGTAGCGGCAGGTATGGCTCCTTCAGCCATGATGGTATGGCCCAGGAACTGCATGGACTCTTTCCCAAACTGGCACTTGGCCAGATTGATCGTTAGGCCAAAGTCGGCCAGTCAGGAGAAGAGGGTGAGCAGGTGAGACATGTGTTGTGCCCAGTCTCTGCTGGCAACAAAGATGTTGTACAGGTAAATAAGTACAAAATTCAAATCCTTGCCCACTGTCTCCATAAGGCGCTTGAAGGTCTGGGCGGCATTCTTGAGGCCGAATGGCATGCTTAGGAACTCGAACAAGCCGAAGGGGGTGATGATGGCCATTTTGGGTATGTCCTCGGGGTGCACCGGGATTTTGTGATACCCGCGAACCAGGTCGACCTTGGTTGCAGGTTGGCTGTGACCATGCTGGTTGGCTGTAAAGTCCTGGATGTGAGGGATCGGATAACAGTCAGGTACTGTCGCGTTGTTCAGCCGCAGATAATCTCCGCAGGGGTGCCAGCCACCGGAGGCTTTCGGGACCAGGTGGAGTGGTGAGGCCCAAGGACTGTCGGAGGGTTGAATGATCCCCAGCTCCTGCAGATGCGAGAATTCTTCCTTCGCTCTCTAGAGCTTATCCAGCAGGAGTCGACGCGCCTTGGGATGGACCAGTGGGGCTTGGGTGGGGATGTAATGAAACACCCCATGGCGTGGCGTTGTGGCGGAGAACTGCGGCTTGAGGAGGGATGGGAACTCATTCAGGATATGCTGAAACTCGTCCTTGGTTGTGCTGACTGTGGCCATCTGCGGCTGCTCTGTGTGGGAGGCATTGAGGCGAACGGATTGGAAGATATTTGCATCTACCAGTCGCCTACCTCGAATGTTGACCAGGAGTCCGTGGGCGAGGAGGAAGATGACACCCAGGATGGCAGTTGGAAGGGACGAAACAGTGAACCTCCATGAGACCTTCTACTGGCCAATTTGGAAATGGACGGTCTTGTCTCCATATGTTCGGATCTCTGTCGAATTGGCTGCATGAAGGGGAGGTCCTCGAGACCAGTTCCAGGACTCGATGGCTGTGGCCAGGATGATGCTGATCTGGGCCCTGGTGTCGACGATGAAGCGTCGGCCGCTGACTGAATCCCGCAGGTAGAGAAGGCTGTGTTCTTGCCCAGCTGCCGCAGCCATTAACAGTGGCCAGTCTGCTCATTTCCCTGGAACGAGCAGGGCTGACGACACTTCCGAGTCTTGGCTCCCCAGCGCTGCTGGAAGAAGCAGAGGCCTGAAGTGGATGACTTGCTTCTGGCTATGCTCTTTGAGGCCCGTGCAGGGGCCGGGTGTTCCACTGCAGCGCTAGACGAAGGCTTGGCATGGTCATGCCCGTGACTCGTATCCTGCTGGACTGCTGAGCCCTCCGGGAATTGTTCAAGCTATAGCTCCTGAGCCTTTTGAGCGACCTTCCTAGGGTCGACGAAGCTCTCCTGGGACAGTAACGGCCGGATGTCTTCAGGCAGATGGTCGAGGAAGATGCGCTCGAAGAGTGGGCAGTTGGTGTGATCGCCCATGAGCGCGAACATCTCGACCATCAACTCGATTGGAATTCTGTCCTCCAAGGCGTCAAGGAGCAGCATCTGAGCAGCACCCTGGTGCCTGGAGAGGCCGAGGGAGCCGGTGAGCACCCGCTTGATGGTCCCGTACTTATCTTCCATGGGTGGGTTCTGAACGAGGTGCAGCACTCATTTGGCGGTGCCCTGGTCCAGGGCGGCAACCACGTGGTAAAACTTGGTCGAATCCGATTAAATCTGGCGGAGGTGAAACTGAGCCTCTGCGTGGCTGAACCAGGTCTTCGGCTCCTGAACCCAGAAGTCAGGAAGCTTGATGGCTATAGCGATCGAAGGGTCGTTCATGTCGGGTTCAAAGACGTTTGAACCTGTCGGGGTCACCAATTGTAGCAGTGGCTACACTGCTAACTGAAGGATTGCACAACCAGACGGGTGGAGTTCAGTGAGCAAGAACTGATTTATTTCAAGCTGCCTGGCTGGTCTTATACTCCAAGTCCGGACCTGACCACATTAGGGGGCCCCGACGTCACTGGGGCATCACGCAGGTCCCCAAGTGCGGGCTTCTGAGCCCGGTGCCGAGGTCGGGAGGAAACCCCCGACGGCGCCATTTTGGCTGGCTGCCCCGCTGCGTGTGTGACAGGTGGGGCTGGTTTGCCTGCCTAGTGGCGTACTGCCACTCCAGATGATTTAAATTTAATTCATATTTAAATGAAGCCTTGAGTATATGGATGAATCCAAACTTGAATATTGATAAATCCCCTTTTTACTGGAGCAAAAGGTATAATTAAATTGGGAGACCTTTATAACGATGACAGTTTCAAATCTTTTAATCAACTAATTCAACGGTATGATATCTCTAGGTCACAATTTTGGAGATAGCTTCAACTAGGTCATGTGCTACGTGTAACTTTTGGTTCTACACAGCAACCCCCACAAGATGCTACGATACTGTCTACTGTACTGGTGGCATAGGGCAAAGGTCACAAAGCCTCATTTTATTATTCAGCCTTAACACAAATCTCAGGGGATAAAATTTTGTTAGGTCATTAAAAAGAGCACGAGAGTGTGGTTTTTGAGAGGGGAATAATGGGAGAAAAATTGTAAAAATATCAAAATAATGCACCTAATTCAGTTTAATCTTCTGTTCCATTTTTGTTAGACTCCAGCAAGGTTATATAGATTAGAGTTGAGAAAGTTTCAGGTATTCAAATTCCTTTATCCCCAGACTCTTTGTCTTTGGAGACACACTTGGGTTATTTGGTGTCACAAACAAGCATAAAACAACAAAAGGCTGCAATACAGGCTTTAATTAGCTTAAAACCTGCACACAAGGTCCTGTATCCCTTCTGGCTCCATGTGCTCTGCTCCTGCCCACAGGCTGGCGTGAGCCTTTATATGGGGCTGGTGATTGGCAGGAAGTAGGTGGAGCCAGTCTCCTAGGTTACCTCCCTGAAGGTACAATGGGTTGCCCCTGCAGTAGGCAGTGCAGGGTGTGGACAGGTGCAGGCACTCACAGACAGTCCAATGTTTGTATCATCACATTTACCCCCTTCTTAAAATGAGTCCCGGGGTGGGAGAGCAAACAGTGTCCAGCACGTTGTCATGTGCCGAGTGTCCACTGGATACCAGTTAGTTGAGAGAGATAAACAACATATTTACAAGTTTACAAACTCAGGTGATTTGGTGGTTGCCATTGCCTCTGGGACCATTGCAGGACAGGCTCCTGGTCAATGGTTGGTAGAGACAAGGCCGCCTGACTGGCTGGCTGGCTCAAGGGTAGTCAGGGCAGCCGGCAGTTCAGGCAGGGGGTGGTGCATGGCAGCGAGGGAGTGTAGATCAGGGGTGGGCCCGCAGGCAGCGGGGTCCTGTAGTTGATGGTGGGTGGGGGGAGTGTCAGCTCTGGGAGGGTTTTGGAGGTGCCAGGGTTGCCCGGGATGTGGGGAGGCTGGGCTCCCACTGGTGCCAGGTCCCGAGTCGAGACGGTGTCCTCACTTCCATTGGGGCATGGCCACATAGGCTTAATGTGGGTTGGCATGGAGGAGGTACACCTGCTTGACCAGGGGGTCAGATGTGTGTGTCCTCCCATGTCTAAGGAGGAGGATTGGTCCCAGAGACATTAGCCATGCCAACAGTGGGACTTCCGTCGCCATTTTCCTGGGGAAGGAAAAGAGGTGTTTGTGAAGGGTCTGGTTGGTAGTCGTACATAAGAGTGACCATATGGCATAGAGTGCCTTGGGATGGGCTTCCTGCCAGTAGTTGGTTGACCATTCTTTCAACCTAAGGGTCAGGAAGACTGCCTTCCATATTACTCTGTACTCACATTCTGCCTGCCCGTTGTCCCTGGGTTGTAACTAGTTGTGCGACTAGACAGAATGCTTCACACCATCAGGTACTGGTGAAGCTCCTCACTCATGAAACGAGACCCCCGGTCACTGTGCATGAATGCCGAGTATTGAACATGGTAAAGATCTGCACCAGCACCTTTATAACGGAGGTAGTGGAAATATCAGGGCAAGGGAAGTCGAATGGGAAACGAGAGTATTCGTCTATAACCGAGAGGAAATAGACGTTCTTGTTCATGAAAGGCAGTGGTCCCTTAAAGTCGATGCTGAGTCGCTCAAAGGGCCGAGTGGCCTTTATTATGTGGGTCTGTGCTGGATGGAAGCAGCAGTTTGCACTCTGCACAGACCCAGCAGGACTCAGTCATGGTCTGGACTTCCTGGACAGTGAAGGGAGATTTCAGGATTTCACAAAATGGTACAGGCACGTGATGTCCAGGTGGCAAAGGGTGTCGTGCAGTGTCTGCAGTTGGACTGTGCATTGGTGTAGGTCTGGGACAGGGCATCAGGGGAATTATTGAGCTTCTCCGGCCTATACTGGATGTCGTAGCTGAACGTGGCCAGCTCGACTCTCCAGCACAGGATCTTGTCATTCTTGATCATGCCTCTATGGGTGGTCCTAAACATGAATGCCACCGCACACTGATGAACCTCCTGCCTCCCAGGTAGTGGTGCCAGTAGCGGACCACTTCCGCAATCACTTGGGCCTCCTTTTCGATGGTGGAGTGTCCGAGCTCTGAACCATGGAGGGTCCTGGAGAAGAAGTCCATGGGCTTTCCCCCTTGGTTGAGGGTAACAGCGAGGGCAATGTCAGAGGCATCGCACTCTACCTGGAATGACGTGGTCTCATCCATGGCATGCATCGTGGTGTTGGCGATATCCTGTCTGATGCGGGCAAAGGGCACTTGCGCCTCCACGGGGAGGGGAAATGTGGTGGCTTGGGCCAGTGGGCAGACCTTGTCTGAGAAGCGGGGGACTCACTGGGACTATAGCCAAACTTATTAATCAGTACACATTCCTGGATGCATATCCCCCCTCCCTCGAATTTTGGATATGGTGAATGATAGTGCACAGTATTGGCTCTATTCGACCATTGAGCTGAAAGCTGCCTATCACCAGCTGCCAATCCGTTCCGAGGACTGCCCACATACAACATTTGAGGCTAGTGGTCGTCTCTATCAATTCCAGTTATCTATCCAAAGTAACATGCGCCAGTAAACCAAAACATGACACCCAGGAACTGAGGAACACCCGAGCACAAGTGTCTGCAGCAGCATCGACCATAGTCATGGCCTCGGGCCACCATATAAACCTGTCTATTACTGTAAAAAGGTAACGGTATCCTCTTGAAACAGAAAGCGGACCAACAATGTCCATGTGGACATGAGCAAAACGCTGAGTAACTGCCAGGAAGGACTGCAGTGGTGTCTTAGTGTGTAGCTGAACCTTTTCTTTCTGGCAGGCAATGTCATTTGTGTAATTTTTTTTAAGACTGTGCCACATGAACCTGTCAATGGATGTGAAAGACCACGAACAGAGTTGAATATTCAATGTTTCCATGATGCCGGAACTACTAGGCGTGGGTGTCCCAATAATATATCACAAAGGAGTAGTTTGTCATGAACTCCAAACTCGACATCCTTCAATTGCAGGTTCGTGATTGCAGTCCAATAAGCATTCATCTCATGCTCATGTTCTTGGGCCATGGCCAAAGCTGTGTACTTGATACCTTGATCTACAGACGAAACCTCGAGTGGAGCAGAGCAAGAAAGTGCATCAGCTACTACATTGTCTTTTCTGGAAATATGTAGTATTTTTGTGAAAAATTCTGAAATGAATGATAATTACCATTGTTGTCAAGTTGACCAGGGCTCTGCGACCTTGGAAAACACAAAAGTTAAAGGCTTGTGGTCGACGTACATCTTAAAATCTCTGCCCTCCAAAAAATAACAAAAGTGTCAAATGGACAAGTAAATGGCCAAATGCTCCTTATCAAAAGCATTGCATTTCTTCTCTGCTTCAAGAAGAGGGTGGCTGAAGAACGCTAATGGTTTCCATTGTCCGTTGACATATTGACGAAGTGCACCTATGGCCATACTGGAAGTGTCTGTAGAAAAGCCAGTGGCTGCGTTTAAAACTGGGTAGCTGAGCATTGTGGCATGAGTCAGCAAATCTTTCATCTTCAAGAAGGCATTGTTTCCCCCTTCAGTCCAATGGATGGTTCTGGCATTTTCAGACAGTAAATCGAAAAGATGCTTCATGATATGAGCTGCTCCTGGAAGAAACCAATGGTAAAAATGTACCATTCCAAGAATTTCTGCAGGCTTTTAACCATAGCAGGTCTTGAGTACTTGGTAATGGCCTCAATTTTGGATGGTAGCAGAGTCATGCCCTCCAGAGTAATTCTATGCCTCAAAAAAACCAATAATTTCTTGTCCAAAAATGCATTTAATTTATCTTGATTGATTGTAAGTCCAAATTCTTGAAGACAGATGAAAAATGTATGAAGATGTTCCAAATGTTACTCTTTGGTCCCACTAGCCACTAAAATGTCATTGAGATAAATGAAGACATCGGTCATACCACATCCTAGTGTCCATCCCTTGTTGAAATGATTGAGCGGCATTCTTTAATCCAAATAGCATTCGTAAAAATTTGAACAACCCAAACAGGGTAACTATTGCTATTTTTGGAATGTCTTCTGGCTCTACTGATACTTGGTGATAGCCACACACCAAGTCTATTTTGGAGAAGATCTTCATTCCATGCAAGTTAGCCAAGAAATCCTGAATATGAGGTATCGGATAATGATCTGGGGTGGTGTCGTTAAGCCACCTGTAATCTCCACAAGGTCACCAACCTCCATTATGCTTTGGGACCATATGTAATGGAGATGCCCAGGGACTGTCGGACCTACCAATTATGCCTAGTTCCTCCATCTTGGTAAACTCTTTCTTAGCTAAACGCAGCTTCTCTGGAGGCAAGCGACGCACTTTAGCATGGATAGGAGGGCCCTTAGTATAAATGCAGAGAGTAACACTGAGCTTTACAGTGGAGGCAGAAATTTGTAGAGTAGTTATCTCAGGGAAATCTTCTAACAGCTTGGAGAAATCATCTACTGGTTTACTGTGATAGTACAGATCTATCACCAATGTACATAGTGTATATAGTTACTGTATCTAGACTGTGCTTACAGCGATTGGCTGAGAGCTAAGCCACACCTATTGTTTGGGCCTTAAAGGGGTGTGTCCCTAGCCAGGTCGGACCATTCCGGACTGGTCGGCCACCTGTGAAGAGCTCCGGTCTTTTGCAAATAAAAGCCTTGGTTTGGATCAACAAGTCTTTGGTTCTTTCGACGAGCTCCCGGACGAGGTCGCTAGTGATCTCGGCAGCAGTTTTGTCCACACAGTTACAGTCCTTGCCCAATGCCTTTAATACTTGTAAATATGCCCTGCTGGACTCGCCGGGCTGTTGCTTCCTCGACGCAAGCATGAGCCGGGCATGAACTCTGTTCACCGGTTGATCATACAGTTCCTTCAGTACCTTTATGGCTGCGGTGTAAGTGGTCTCATCCTGGATGTTCTCGTAGACTCTCAAGGACACCATAGACAGCAATGCTGTTAGACGCTGGTTATCCTCCTCTACCTGAATGAATCTCAGGAAGTTTTCAAAGTTCAGCAGCCAGAACTTAAAGGCTTTGAAGGCTGTAGCTGACTGTGGGTCGATATCAAGTTTTTCTGGCCGAGTTAAACGCTCCATCCCTTTCAAAAAAAATTCTTTTTGCTAATAAAATTGTAGAGCTCGTCGAAAGAACCAAAGACTTGTTGATCCAAACCAAGGCTTTTATTTGCAAAAGACCGGAGCTCTTCACAGGTGGCCGACCAGTCCGGAATGATCCGACCTGGCTAGGGACACACCCCTTTAAGGCCCAAACAATGGGTGTGGCTTAGCTCTCAGCCAATCGCTGTAAGCACAGTCTAGATACAGTAACTATATACACTATGTACATTGGTGATAGATCTGTACTATCACATTTACTTAATGTTTGAAGGCACAGAGCAGGTGGGGTATAGGTGTCTGACAGAGGAATGGTCTAAAAGGTAGTTCCGTCTATTAGCCGACACCCTTTTTTAAGTCGACGAGAAATGAATGAGTCCGAAGAAAACCTGCACCAAGTGAAGGTTGGGATGCTGCTGTTATAATGAATGGGCAAGTGTAGAGATGATTCTCAAACTTGACATTCATCTTCCTGGTGCCAAAAGTCAGAACATTTGAACTGTTAACTGCTTGTAGTTGCAGGACCGGGGTAGGATGGCGTGTGTCAAAACCGGTGGATGGAAATACACTAATTTCTGAACCCGAGTCCACCAGAAATTTTCACTGGAACAACTGGTCCCATGCATACAGTAGGCTTGCAGGTTTCTCACCAACTGCCACAGCCCTTACTGGCGGTTGACCTGGGCATTTCTGCAGGGTGGGAGGCACTTGCAGGCATTTACTCCCCAATGCCTGTGGTAATAACACCAAGACAAGGTGTCCACAGGCTGCTTGCCCATTTTTGGACGTTGTCTGTTTGTGGGGAGTGGTGTGCTAAGAGCACTAGAGTGTGACACAGGGTCAATATCTGAGGGGTTGGTTGTGCAAACTTATCTTGCTGTGCTTTTTAGCCACCCATAGAATGTCTGCCTCCACCGCTATAGCCCTTGGGTCTTCAAATGAACACTTGGATAACAAGAGCCTAATATCATCTGACATTCACTCTAAAAAGAGCTGCTCGAATAACATATTGGGCCCTTCGCCAACTGCCAGGAACAGCATTTCATCCATTAGTTTTGAACGGGTGCAGTCTCCCAACCCATCGAGATGTAGTAGTTTGGCTGCCCTTTCCCTACTAAACACACCATATAGATATAATAAAAGTGCTTTTAGAGCATCATACTTGCTGGTATGTGGTGGATCCCGTAGGAAGTCGCCGACCCTCTTAGCGATGGCCTGGTCCAGGACACTGACAAGATGGTAATAACGAGTGGTGTCCAATTCAACTCAGCAAAGGTGAAGATGTGCTTCAGTCTGTTGGAACCACAGTTCAGGCTCAGCTGTCCAGAAAGGTGGCAGCATCACAGCAACGGCTGCAGAGTCCATGTTTGTCCAAAACTACATTTTGGACTCATCGGGGTCACTAATTGTTGCCACTGGAGTCACAGTGGACATGACAAAATAACAACACAAGGAGTTTCTAGAGTGAATCAAACGGATTTACTCTTCATCGCCCGCGCAACCTTTTAAAAGCCTGAATCATGCACTTGACACGAGTTGACGTCATCACACACTGATGTCACATGGCTGGTTCGATGTCTCCTGGGAGTTGTAGTGCCGCTACAGTATCCTTTATATTGACAGTTGTACTCCAATGGGTATGTTGACTATATAAAAACTATTTCGCTAGATTGGATTTGTCTCTAATTTGACCATCCGTGTTGGTGCAGGAATGGCTAGACGAGAGGTGTTAAATGTTGTAGTGCACAAATTTCAGTGTTACTGTGAAATGCCCTGGTTGTATCTAACACCAAGTCACTTCTTGCTATCAGACTAAAGGAATTGAAATGGCTAAAGACTGACTTCTGAGATGGAGTGAGGAGAAACTGGAGGAATCATCCAATTGAGATTTCTGATTGATTATAATTGTCATTCATTTCTGGCCTGTGCTTTCATTTATTGCCCTCTGCTCAACAGTAATAAACCTAGTCCAGTTTATAGAGCAAAAAATGAAATCAATGTGTTTTTTAAATTTAGATATGCAGCATCATAATGGGCCATTTTGGCCCATGAGCCATGCCGCTCAATTTACAGCCCATTAACCTACACCCCCGGTATGTTTCAAATGATGGGAGGAAACCGGAGCCCCCGGGGTAAACTCACACAGACACGGGGAGAACGTACAAACTCCTTACGGACAGCGTGGGATTCGAAGCCCAATCCCGATCATTGGCGCTGTAACAGCGTTGCACTAACGGCTACGCCAACCGTGCCACCCAAAAGAAAAACCAGTCTGCTGGAGGAGCTCAGTGCATTTTATTTTCCGGATCCCAGAATATAGAGATACAGCATCTTCCACCGTGTTGATTGTAACTGCTCTCCCAATGATCTCCCAATCTGAATGTCTTTGGGATGTGAGAGTGTGGTACTTGGTAATAAATTTTATGTCAGATAATATGAAATACAATATTAATTTTCAATCAACATAATTATTTGAGAATGGAGCAAAGACAGATGTATGGAGTTAAGGTAGAAGTCAGTCACAATCTTAATGGCAGAACAAGTGGAAAGAAACTGAATAACCCACTTACCGTAACTATATATGTATGGCTTTGGGTTTTCAGGCAAGATGGTATTTAGAATGTATTTGAAAAATGGTGAAAACTTTCACACAGGAAGTGGCTGAAAAAGAAGGGGAGGGAGAGATGAAGAGTCCAGGCAAGATCTATCAAAATGGAAGAGAGAACATCTCCAAATAAAATGGAGAGGTCTTAGATGTGAAAAATAACATCTGAAACCAAGTTTCCAAGTAAATGTGGGTTTGTGGAAAGTGCCCATGGGTAGCACGGTTGGTGTCGTGTTTAGCACAACGCTGTTACAGCACCAGCACCATTCTCCTTCATGGGTTTCCTCCGGGTGCTCCGGTTTACCCCCACCATTCAAAAATGGACCAGCAATTGTAGTCAATTGAGTGTAATTAAGTGGCACAGGGGCCCGCAGGCTGAAAGGGACTGTTACCGTGCTGTCTGTCTAAATTTAAAATCTTATTAACTGGAACACCCAGAGGAATCCTATGCAGTAACAGGGAGACCATGCAAGCTCCAGAAAGGCAGCATCCAAGGTGAGGATTGAACCCAGGTCACTGTCACTGTGAGGCAGTGGTTCCACTTGCTGTGCCACTATTCCTGATGTATCTCTGTCCAATCATTTGATGACTACTGTAGATTGTTACCTCAGATTTCCTTTCTCAAATGCAATCAATTTACAGAGCATTAATCTTTTGTGACAAAGCATTCAATGCGAAATAATTCAAGAAGTGCTGCAGCCCAATTTACCAGCTGGCTCCTGAAGATAAGCATCTTTCCATTTGAACTTAAGGTTGGTCAGATAAAAATCTAGCATGTAGCAAAGCTCCATCCAAAACATTCATTAAATAACCACAAAAAGAAATTCAGAATTTGTTACTATTTCTGTGTGTAATTTATTCCAACGAGCCATTTGAACAATGAAGCAAACAGAAATGCTGGGAGCATTCAGTATGCCAGGTTACATGGAACCATAGAACATCACAGCACAGAAAGCAAGCCTTTAGGCCCTTCTAGTCTGTAAAGAACTATTCTTCTTCCTAGTCCCTCTGACCAGCACCCAGTCCATTGCCCTCCATCCCTCTCCCATCCATGTACCTGTCCAAATTCTTCTTGAATGTTAAACTGAGCCCACATTCACCACTTCAGCTGGCAGCTCATTCCACACTCCCACCACTCACTGTGGAATGAAGATCCCCCCAATATTCTCCCTACATTTGTGGAAGAGAAACAGAGTGAGTATCCTTCAACGGAAGAATGATGAGGAAGGGTTTGAGAGCTGATGTAGTCATAGCTCAAGCTAAACAGTTACCTGAACAATGATCCAGAATTTGGGGCTTGGAGAATGGGGATAACGCCCACATTTTTAAAGGAAGGATGAGTGAGCAAAATTCTCCTTACTAATGTGATATCAAAGAGGAAAGCACACCAGCAGATTAAACACCCATAAACGTCATTCTGCCAACTGGTTTCATGGTTCTAGCAGCAATTAGCAAAGTCATGCATTTGTCAGGCTACCTATCACAACCATTTGGGGAAATGGTTATTTGAATCTGGGCACTGTTTGGCAAGAAATTATTTCTCTTGTCAGCACAAAAGGGCTGATATGGTGCAATTTGTGCTTCCCTTCTGAAATCATTTATTACTGAATATTATTTTCTGTTTTGCACAACTTCTTCGCACTGCCTTCTTAGTTATATTTCCCTCTTTCGTATACATTGCAGCAGGGTCGCTACGGTTATAGCTTGAGGTATAATGGGATTATAGCTCGAGGTTGAAGAAAGAAGCATCTCACACGAAGGGAGTGTAGGTTATTGAGATGCAGCTCTGCCTTTTATAGGCAGCCGGTCGCGTCACCACCTGGGCGGGGCTGGCTGCCGATTGGCTGTCCCGGTTGCGCAGGCCTGGATTGGGCCCCCTGCAATCAGCTGGCGGTGATTGGTCAATTCGACCGCTATTCCTGCAACCTATGGGAGCAGACTTCTCGTCATATGCTGCTTGCTCGCGCACCGTGTTCGACGGCTGTTTGCTGTGTCAGCCCATGGAATGGGTGGAGGGGCCGCTACAGCGTATCTTTTCTTGAGTACAGTTTGTTTTTGCAGAAATTCTGTCTGGCTGCAGGAAAAAGAATCTCAAGTTGTATGTAATCTAGAATCTGAATCTAATTTCTATTGGGTTCATTCAAACTAAATTTGGCACTGAGTTGCAACAGATCCAGAAATATGAAACCCATTTCTAAACTCATGATCTACATCATTGGTTCTCAACCTTTTCTTTCCACTCAAATACCACCTTAAGTAATCCCTTACTAACCACAGAGTACCTGTGACAGCCAGGTGCTCTGTGGTTAGTAAGGGATTACTTAAGGAGGAAAAACCCAACACCCAACCCCAACCAACCAATTTTCCCTTGCAACCGCTGCAATCGTGTCTGCCTGTCCCGCATCGGACTGGTCAGCCACAAACGAGCCTGCAGCTGACGTGGACTTTTTACCCCCTCCATAAATCTTCGTCCGCGAAGCCAAGCCAAAGACTTAAGGTGGTATGTGAATGGAAATAAAAGGTTGAGAACTACTGGGTTGTTGATGAAAAAGGACAGATGTTTTTATTCCAGTGATAAGCATAACATTCTTGAGAAGATAAGTTGACTTTAGACCAACGATTCTCAACAGGAGCTGTACAGCCCATCCTGATGACCACACTTAAGGGGGTGCCACACACTGAAATTATAAAATATCTTAAATTTTTTTTTAATGCAGTCATTTGGGAACGAAGTACAGAAGAAACCAAAATTTGACTGCTTCACAGGGAAAGGGGCCCATAAACTTTGAGCAGAGTCCTCAGGGCATCCTATGTCATAGGTGCACTGTGGTTAGTAAGGGATTACTTAAGGTGGTATATGAATGGAAAGAAAAAGGTTGAGGACCACTGCTGTAGATCACGAGTTTAGAAAAGGGTTTCATAAGGGATCTGTTGTGAATTAAGTTGTCAAGGCTGATTGTATTGATAGCCAGCAACTCAACTAACATCACAGTTTTATCTTTAAAACACTTCCAGCTGAAAAATTAGAAGTGGAGAGGGGATAGAGAATAACTGGTGCTGAAATTTACAGGGGGATGAAATAGTGTTGACTTAAGTTGCACTGAGGAGACAGAATAACAAATGATTTTTAGATACGTATATATCCATGATCCACAAACTGAATGCCTTAACTTTATTAATAATGCCTCCTGACTGCCAGAAAGGGGGTCAATATTCATTAGAATTGAAAATGATCATGACCTTCAGTGCAACTCGTTGGCAAGGGAGAGAATCACTGCTTCTCATTCTTATTTCAGAGTCTTCCAGGAAGAAGATGTAGCAATGTAAATAGAGCTTCATAATCCTTTGAGAGCACGATCAATGACTCCAAAGACTGAGTGAGGAACACATTAGATTTCGGCTGGACCAACTCCATGTACTTGAATGAATGGAAGGTGTTAGGGAGGCCGACCTTTATGGCCAAGTCACAGGGGGAGGGGTTACATGGGGTCAAGTCATCAGTGGGCGGGTCAGCCACTTATGTACAAAGCAGCAACAGTATATACATATAAACATGTCATCACATTCCCCTCCCCCCTCTTTAAAAAAACAAGACCCAGTCCTAGCGGTTCAGCCGGTCAGGTGACTTCCTCTGCCTCTGTGACCTGAGCAGCTCCGCCGGGGGTGTACTGGTCGGCTCCATTGCTGGTTGGGTGTGTTGAGGCAGTTGGGGCAAGGCTGTTGCCGTAGGGGGTGGGGTTTGGTTGTCTGGGTGGGGAGTTGTGGTGGTCAGCTTGGTTGGGCAAGGGTTCCAGGCATGAGGTGTGGATGCCTGGGGGTGGGGGGGCCTCAATAGCCTGTACCATGTCTCTGTAGGGGACGATGTGTGTGTATGAGGTGGTCGAGGCCGGGGGGCAGGTGGGGTGTCTCCGACACGCTGCAGGTCCCGGACAGGGACTGTGCCCTCATGGCCATCAGTGTACTGGACATATGCGTATTGTGGATTGGCGTGCAGGAGTTGCACCTCTTCACCAACAGGTCAGTCTTATGGGCCTTCACATGCTTCCTCAGCAGGACGGGTCCTGGAGATGAGAGCCAGGGTGGCAGACTGGTTCCAGTCGCCAACCTCCTGGGGAATGAAAACATGCATTCATGTGGGGTCATATTTGTAGCAGTGCATATGAGGGATCGGATAAACTTCCTGTAAGTGAGACACCACCTGGCCTTCTGACCTAAAGGCCAGGAGGATCACCTTCCAAATGGTGGTGTTTTCTCGCTCCACCTGGCTGTTTCCCCTGGGGTTATAGCTCGTAGTCCTACTAGTGGCTATGCCTCTAGTCAACAGGTATTGCTGCAGCTCGCCGGTCATGAATGTGGACCCCTGATCATTATGGATATAGTCCGGGTACCCGAAGAGGGTGAATATGCTGTGGAGTGCCCTGATACCTGTGGCAGAGGTCATGTCAGGATAGTGGATGGCAAATGGAAATCTGGAGAACTCATCTATGATGTTGAGGAAATAGACGTTCCTATTTGTCAAGGGCAGGGTTCCTTGAAATTGACATTCAATTGTTCGAAGGGGCGTGTGACCTTGATGAGGTGTACCTTGTCGGGCCTGAAGAACTGTGGTTTACATTTCACGCAGACCCAACAGTGTCTGGTCATGGACCTGACATCCTCAATGGAGTACAGGAGGTTGCAGGCTTTTATAAAGTGGAACAGTCTCGTCACTCCAGGTGGCGGAGGTCATCGTGAAAGGACTGGAGGCGGTCGAGATGCCCGCTGACGCACGTCCTCCAGGATAGGGCATCCAGGGGATCGTTGAGTTTGCCTGGTCGATACAGGATATCATAGTTATAGGTGGAGAGTTCAATTCTCCACCTCAGGATTTTATCGTTCTTGATTTTACCCCGCAGTTTGGTGTTGAACATGAAGGTGACAGCCCATTGGTCTGAAAGCAGGGTAAATCTTTTCCTGGCCAGGTAGTGACATCAGTGGAGTACGGCCTCAACGATCACTTTTGCCTTCTTTTCGACTGAGGAGTGCCATGTCTCGGGGTCGTGGAGGGTGCGGGAAATAAATGCCACTGGCCTGCCCGCCTGGTTGAGTGTGGCGGCCAGCGCGGTCAGAGGCATCGCTCTCCACCTGGAATGGGATGGATTCGTCCATGGCATGCATCGTGGCTTTAGCGATGTCTCCTTTGATTTGGTCAAATGCAGCCTGGGGTTCTGCCGATAAGGGGAAGCTTGTGGACCTTACTAAGGGGTAGGCCTTATCAGCATAATTGGGCACCCATTGGGCATAGTAAGAAAAGAACACCAGCCACCGTTTCAGCTGCTTGAGGTTGTGTGATATCGGGAGCTCCATAATGGGATGCATGCGACTGGGGTCAGAGGAAATGGCACTATGTGCCATGACGCATCCAAGGAGGGTCAGGCAAGTCGTACTAAACACACACTTCTCCTTGTCGTAAGTCAGATTCAGGGACTTGGCTGTGCTGAGAAATTTCGCCAGATTTGCGTCATGCTCCTGCTGGTTATGGCCGCAGAAGGTGACATTGTCAGGGTAGGGGAATGTCACTATCAGTTTATGCCTGTCTACCATCCGATCCATCTCCCTTTGGAACACTGAGACCCCGTTGGTGACTCCAAAGGGGCCCCTGAGAAAGTGATAAAGTCTGCCATCCACTTCGAAGGCAGTGTATTTGCAGTCCTCCAGGCGAAGGGGGAGTTGGTGGTATACCGACTTCAGGTCAATTGTGGATTTGTGGAGTACACTTTGTACTGGGCTATTTTATTGACAATATCAGCTATTCGGGGGAAGGGTTAAGCATCTTGCTGGGTGAAGCAGCTGTAATTGATCACCATGCGGGATTTGCTTCCACCCCTGACCAGAACGACTTGGGCTCGCCACAGGCTTGAACTGGGAGCTATGTTCCCCTCCGCCAGGAGTTGCTGCACCTTGGACTTTATAAATGCCAGATCCTCAACGTTATAGCGCCTGCTTTTCGTTGCGATGGGCCTGCAGTCCAGGGTCAGGTTCTCAAATAGTGACGAAGGGTAGAGAGGCCGCAGGTGGGGGCCGTCTGTCGGGAGGAGGGGGTTGCAAATTGGGGGTTGTGCACCATTATGGGTGGCTGTGGTCCTCCGACCGCCATTGTCATGCTTCTAAACTGGCTCTGGAAGTCAAGGCAGGAGTATTGGTGCACAGAGCTGTGGCATCACTAGTAAATGAAAGTTATCATAACATTTGACCCCCCACCACCATTAATGATGCTACACAGCACCCCCGGATCTCCGCAGATTGGTCTTTTGCGGCCATAGAGATCCTGTCACTCCTGGGTCTGACAGAGAGAGAGAGAGAGTTTCTGGGCAGTGTCCGGGTGGATAAAGCTCTCCGTCCTCCTACTGTCGAAAAGGCAGCTTGTTCTTTTCCCATTTACCTCGATCTCCATCATTGAGTGGGCGATCGGATAAGGGCTGCCCTGGTTCAGAGTCACAGAGGCCAGGATTGGGTCATCGTCATCCTTGTGGGAGGGGAGGCCCGACCGGTAAGATGGCAGATTCTATGTTGACCATGCTGTCGCATTGGAGGAAGAGGGAGGAAATGAAGTCATCCAGGCAGTGGGAGGGAGAAATTACATCTTTCAGGAGGGCAGAGGGGTCACTAGATAAGATGGTGACTCCTAGGTTGCGCATGCGGTTGAACCGTTCGGGGCCGGACGTGACATCAGCGCCGTGCTGCTCGGTAGGGAGGGTTTGGACACTACTGCCAGACAGAGTCGTCGGGGGTGCTTCTGTTGGCCGCAGTAGTGGCACCTCGGGTGTCCAATCACAGTGGCAGCAGCGGTTGGGTTGTGGCTCACTATTGCGGAGGCCATCTGTGATGCCAGGTCCCAACATGGCAGCACCCACAGTCCCCGTACTTACCGGCGATCTCTTTGGAGTTGTGTTGGGCCGAGTCAAGGGTAAGCTGGAAAGCTCTCCTGAGGGGCAGCTTGTCCTCTTTGAGCAGTCACTAACGAATGTAGTCAGACCTCACTCCAGCCATGCAGGCATCTCGCACCAGCTCCTCCACACACTGGGCTACGGGCACGGGGGCTGTAGCAGGGCCCCACCAGTCTCTCCCCAGGTCGTACAGTACTCGGAGGAACTCGTCCATGGACTCACCAGGTTGCTGACTCCTCGAGGCCAGTCGATACCGTGAGTACATTTCATTCACCCGGGGTCGGTAGAGGTTACGGAGCTCACCCATTGCCTCCGGGTAGGTCATGCAGTTCCGGATCACCAGGTACACTCATGGCCAACTCTAGCTTGCTGGGCCTTGAGTTTCTTCTCATCAGAGTCCACCAGGCCCACTGCGACTTTGAGGAAGTTTGTGAAGCAGGCGATCCACTGCTCGTACCGTTCGACAGCTCCGGGCATCTGTGGATCAGTTTCAAGGCGGTCGGGTCTCAGCAGCTTGTCCATCCTGTGTGGAAAATTAATGTGCATTAAATTGATCCGCAGTATCAATGACTCCACAGACTGAGTGAGGAACGATAGGCTTTAATACACATCAGATTTCAACTGGCCCAACACCATGTGCTCAAATGAATGGGACAGGAAGGTCGAATTTATGGCCAGGTCAAGAGCAGCACAGAACAGTATATGCATATCACCACACAACAGAAAACATTTTTTACATTTCTGTTTTAATTTAAAATTACTTATTTTCAAAAATGCACTGAACATTAAATTGCCTCAAATCGAACATTCAGAATGAACTGACCAGCCAGTCGTAATTATGAATACTTGTTGCAAATGGATAATTGCACTTTAATCACTATCTGAACGTAAGCAATTATCTTCTTTTCTTCCCCATATGATTAAATCCTGCGCAAGAAATAATAATGCAAATTAAATAGCTTTTTTATCCAGAAATTACCCACCAACTCAATAATTTTCTTGTCTGGTAGAATCTGAATCAAAAATGATCACTGAACTTCAATTCCTATTGGCAACAGTTTGGAGAACACTAGTTCCAGGGTGCATCTGCAGAAATTCATTACAAGGGCTATAATGATCTCCTGAAAGACAGCTGAATTAAGCTTGACCTCAAAAAAAAAACTAAAATCTCTGAAGCTGAGGGAGTGTGAAGAAAAAAAAAATGGTTTTCTCCATTTAAAAGAGTGGCCACTTTAATCAGTGTTTACACGTGGGCCCCAGTTAAATTAATGGAGCAGCTGCTACATTATTAATGCAGGAACAGGAGTTCAAATCCCACCAAAGTATTTGGGAGGTTTTAAATGAAGACATCAAATCAAAATCTGTTATACTTTGACAAAGGGCTCAGTCAGGGCCTAAACGTTGGTTATATATCTTTGCTACCTATGGACATTCTGGGACCTGCTGAGTTTCTCCAACGCTATGTGTAATTCAAATAAAAATTTGGATTTTGTTTTTAAAGCCTGACATGAGAGGCAAAAAAACTACTCGATCATTTGCCTAGGTGGTTCACTAACATCCTTCAGATGTGCCATCCTTATCTGTTCTGGCTTAGATATGACTCAAGTCACCTGATTTGACCTGTAACAGCCTCTTCAGTTCGGAACTAATTGATGATGGAGCATAAACACTGATGGTGTGACTGACTTTCACATACTGTGAAAGTATTTTTTTTAAAATATGGATTAATATATACAGTAAAGAAACGTGAAGGGGAGAATAGGTTGCAGTAGGAAGGGGAAGGGGAATGAGACGTGGGGTTCACTACTGGGCAGGCTGTCCTCCTTGTGTCCCATAATAGTAAGAAAGAAGTATAGCTGACCTAGACTAGTGGGGCCAACCAGTCCCCTTCCCCTTCCCCAATGCAACTTTACATCTCCCACATGGTCACCAATGATCCCCTTTTACTTCTGATCTATACTGAGAAGTGATTTACGTCAGCCTACTAACCTGCCAACACACCTTTGTGTAGCTGGGGAAAAATGGAGCACCCGACAGAATGTGAAGACTCCACATGGACAGCACACAAGGTAAAGGCCGAACCTGGGTTGTGGGGCTGTGAGCAGAATCAGAATTATTGTCATGGACCTGTCACAAAATTCAATGTTTTGCGGTAGCAATCACAGTCCAAACGTTTCCACAAACACCAATTCAAAATAAATAAAAATAGTGCACGAAAAGTCAAAGTGAGGCCGTGTCTTTGGTTCATTGATCATTCAGGAATCTGTTGGTGGAGGGAAAGAAGCTGTCGTTTTGCCGCCGGGTGCTCGTCTTCAGGCTCCTGTACCTTTTTCCTAATGGTAGCAGAGTGAAGAGGGCATGGCCTGGGCGGTGGGGCTCCTTGAGGATAGAGGCTACTTTCTGAAGACGACGACTCATAGATGTGCTCGATGGAGTGAAGACTGGTGCCCGCGATGTTGAAGGATGATCGTGATGAGCAGTAAAACTCCCTGCAGATTCACATGAGCCTCTTGCCATCCTTCCTCATTCAAGCACTTGGCCTTAAATTCTATTCCTTTCTTCATTCTGTGCTTATCTAAGAGCCCATAGAATGTATTTGCATGATTTGTTGTTGTATCCATGAGGCAGCATGGTTTCTCTATTTACCAGTGAAGATTTTACATTAATTTGGCTTTAGCTTTACACATGCTGACATTTGTCTCTTTGCTTGCTGTATATACTCATGTAATTGTCAAATTTTTTAACCAATTTTTTTCGGGTTAAATTTGTGGGGACTGTTACATGAGTCATACTTTTGAGGGGCTAAAACTCACACAAGAAAAGGGCGGAATGGTTGGCGTAGCAGTTAGCACAACACCTTCACAGGCCAGCAATTGGGGCCGAACTGGGATTCGAATCCCGCTCTGTCTGTCAGGAGTTTGTATGTTCTCCCTGTGTCTCTGTGGGTTTTCTCTGGGGGCTCTGGTTTCCTCCCACCATTCAAAACGTACGGGTGTAGGTTAATGGGGTGTAAATTGGGCGGCACAGGCTCGTGGGCCAAAATGGTTTGTTACTGTGCTGTATGTCTAAATTTAAATTTAATATTTTTTTAAATTTAAAAATCCTTAAGTACCGTATATACAAGAGTAATAGTTGAGGTTTGGGGACTAAATTTTTAGGTCAAATTTGGGAGATGGTACTACTTTTGACCACGGTAAGTATCTGCGTTGTTTAAGGATTGCATTAGGAATTCGGATGTTGGGGGCTGGGTGATAAGTCCATGGTCAGGGCATTGAGAGCTCAAATGGGTGGATGATCAAGGTGAGGATCTGATGTTATGGTGTTGGAAGCTCTGATGGGCGGTCAGCCAGGGTGAGGATCTGTGGTCGGGCATCAAGAACTTGGATGAGTGGGCGGTTGGAGCCAAATAAAGACGGTCAACCTATACACAGGTCTGATGGAAAACAGGCGATTTTAGGCCAAAAAAGGGGGGTGGGGGGGGGGTTGACTATCACATGGGATTGACTATTACACAAATATATACGGTATATTATTGAATCCCCTTTTAAATTTTAAAAGGACATCTGTCAGATCAAACCTTTTTCTGAAATAAAAGCTCCACTTGCTTATTCTTTCCTGTGCAAAGATCATGAATCCTATACCACTGGTCAATCAGCAATCCCCACTGAGCAGCAACCAGCCAATCAGGTGCAGGCCTGCCCACAAGCTTAACCATGCACTGCCATTGGCTGGCCCCAATCATTGGTCCCTGCTCAGCAGAGCGGGGCATATTTAAGTCTGAGTGGGCTTTTTTTCACTTTCTTCCTCCCCTCCACATGGCGATGCTCCTCCTCCCTGCCCGGATCATGATCGCTACAGTAGACTCCATCCATGAGGATCGCAGGTAATGGGACACTGTGTCCCCTAAGGCTAGCCAGGGTTATCGGTGCACAGAGATACCAGAGCAGAGACACAGTATTCCCTAGAGTGGGAGAGTGTGAAATCCCCACAGGAAGTCCTGATGCAAGGGCATCTATTCCCTCGCGGTCCAGCACTCAGGGAGTCCTCTCCTCTTGCCTCCCACTGCACTGAGCCTCCTTCCTTCCCCGGCGGGTCCCACCGTTGGGTGCGGGTTAGCACGAGTGTGTGAGTGTGTGCAGCAGGAGAGCCGTTGCACTGTTCTAATGGTTGATTTAATAAAGATCTATTGTGATCCGAATCTTGGAGCTTGCTTTCTGCTGCACCCCACAAACCCTTCAATAGAATACAAACCCTGATGTCATTACTGAGATTCCTTCTCACACCTGCAAAATTCCTGGATCCTTTGACTAATAGAGAGATCAGAACAGTGTTCCAAATGTGGTCCAATTATTTGACAAAAGCTGAAGACAACTTCCTATCTTTTAGAAATAAACCTGTTTGTTTCATTTACTCTTGACTTTATTAATTCTTGTCAATGCACTCAATGACACAGTATTTGATGCATATACAAATGGGGCAGCATGGTTAAGAAATTAACGTCTCGAAGAAGAGCCATCTGTCTTCAGTTGTTAAAGTGCAAGGATATCAATTGTTGTCCACGTTCATCCCCACATGTATGGTTTCCATTGAAGTCAACGGAAAACAAGAAGCAAATGCAAATGTTAGTCAGTTAATATTAGAACAAATTTCTGTTGGCAAATTTATGAGAATGGATTTCCTCTGGGAAAAGATGATAATTACAAAAAAACAAATGAGGTGAGTTGATGAACACTAGAATGGACAATTAAGTTTGTTTATTTGTTACAAAATGCCTGGTGCAGTGAGAAGGGTTCTTCTGCAAACAGACTAACAGGTTATCTCTAACATTCATACAGCAATAGACACAGTTTATGGAGTACAGGATTACAGTGAAAAGGAAAATCATTTGGCACCAAGCAAGAGCAGCAATGATAGAGCTATCATTCAGTTCAATTAGGAGCCTGATGTCTTTAAGCCCATTGATGTAAAAACACAACAGCACTGGAGGAACTCAGCAGATCTTGCAGGTTCCATTGGAAGTAAAGATACATAGCCAATGTTTTGGACCTAAGACTTTCCCGTTGGTGCATGCTTTCACACAATTATCCCCAATGGGAGGAAGGAGAAAAGAGTGTGTCTGGAGTGAATATTTTGGGTGAATTTTCTAGACAATGGGAGATGGAGGTGGAGTCATAGAGGGATATTGAGGTAACCATGGTGATGGTGTACTTCTGCTTCTCAACTGTGCATCCAAATCTTACTTGTTATCCCCTCTAACTATAATGCTCAGCCCAATTTGGCATATGTAGGATGTTAAAACTGTCAACAATCTCCATGATCAGATTTCAAAACTGACAATAACTTGACAGCATCCTCATACTTGAAGGTTAATTGAGAAATTCCAAAGCTGCTCTCAGTGATTCAGTCTTCCTCAACAGGTGTCATTGTTTAGAATCTTCTAAATGGTGGTCAAATGGAGTCAGTGATCAGAAAGGAAGCTCAGACTCATCAAGTTTTCTGAAAATGTTGGACTTCATTAAACAAGGTTTCATTAAATTTTTAATTTTATCACTACCACAACTAATGTACACTCTGAACTGCTGTGGAAATTCAGTCGGTTATATTCATTCAAAGTAGAAATTAATATTTTTCACAGCTCAAAGGGATTTATGGAAACTGGGGATCAACTGGATTGACGGAATCAACTGTTGCCAGCTCTATTATATCTAATCATCTCTTTCAACCTTCATTCAACCTTCTTTAATGATCGGCACAGATTGGGTGTTAAATGGTTTAAAGATCTTTTTATTTGAAACAATTTCACTTTCTTTGAACGATTGGTGGTAAAATTGAACTTACCAAGCATTCATTTTTTTAGATATTTACAAGTTAGACATTTTGACTTTCTGAGGCAAACCTCTTTGATACACATTTTGATTTACAGCTTTCTCATAAAGGCTTCATATCTCTTATTTATAATTGGGAACAGGATCTGAATCTTTCATTCTCAGACGAGACTCGGGACCTCCCTCTGTGCACGACATTGCTTGTTGCGATTTAAAGTGATCCATAGAGTGCATGTGTCTAAAGTTGAATTGTCTCGTTTTTATTCAGATGTAAGTACACTGTGACAAATGTAAAATTGCTGAGGGTTCTTTGGTTCACATGTTCTGAACCTGCCCTAGTTTAGAAAAACTTTGGAGAGATGTCTTTCAAACATTATCAGTGATTCTCAAGTTTAAATTAGAACCTTGTCCTTTAATTGCTCTTTTCGGATCATTCCAAGCTCACTCCAACTCAAAACCAAATTTTATCTTTTACTTCATTGATGGCCAGATGTGCAATTTTGATTAAATGGAAAAATAATACTCCACCTACCCACACACAATGGTTAAATGACATTATGTTTAAGTTTAGAAAAAATTAAATATGCCATTAAAAAGTCAAATATTAACTTCCAAAAGACATGGGCCCATTTATTAACTATTATTATAACCTGAAGAATTCTGAAGTTTTGGTCACTTTATTCCTGCGTGTCAGCTTTTAACCTTGCTTAGTGGTAAGGGTTCTGAATTATAAGGTTTTTTTGATTTTTTTTTTCTTCTCTTGAATTTTACAATACAATGCATAACTGTATTGTTCAATTGTGTATAATGTAAACATCAATAAAAGATATTTTTTTTAAAAGGGAATTAACTGTGTTGACTGGTGACGCAGGCTACATGGCTTTCCACAGATAAATGGATTTTGAAACTGCATTTTAAAACGTATTTATAATGCTTCTTATTTACCAGGTAGGTGACTGTCCTTGGTATCAGGTCAGCATTTGACATTTTGGTACCACTGAAGCAATAAGATACCAAACACTCCAGTAATTCCAATCTTTCTTCTTAAAATATTTTTCATTGAGTTTAACAAAAACACTTTACCCAAGGTAAACTAATGATAACATAAACCTAATCGTATCACATATCAATTGTAAACTAGAAGCGTAACCATAACTGTTACCTACAACATCAAATTCTCATTGATGTCATTATAATAATTAAACAATTAAGCCATAACTCGTACTATGTCCAAAAATAATACTGAATACAAAAATTATACAAATAATACACGTAAAATTCCCTATATAAGATACTTCTCTGGTGTGATCAGGTTGTTCTGTGATATGATCTATGATTGGTAGTTAACCCCCCCACTTACTTATTTATTTTAATAAAAAGGAAAAGAAATTCTCCCCACTAATCTACCCCCTCCCTCTAAGCAAGTTATCTCTATATATTGTAAATATGAATCGAATAATGGCCCCCAAACACCAGTCAAGGAATCCCCGGAGCATCCACACCAATCAAATCCTCAAATTATCTTTTCACTTCATCAAAATTGCTCGTCTAGCTTTCAACGAAACAAATGCTAGGGTTTTTCCATCAAAGGACATGGTTCTAATTTAGTCTTCAGAATCATTGATAAGATTTGGAAAACCTCTTTCCAAGAATGTTCTAAGTGCGGATGGTCCCAAAACATATGTATCAATGAAGCTTCAAAAATTTTACACTTATCACATGACAAATCGAGATCATTTAACTTTAGCTATATGTATTCTGTGCACCACCTTAAATTGCAACAAACAATGTTGTGCACAAAATGAAGACTCATTGATCAAATTAAGAGTTATGGCCCAATCCATGTCTGAGAATGCTCTGTTCAAATCAGACTCCCAATCATTCTTAATCCTGGACATTGAGGCCATTCTTAAATCCATTAAATTATTATAAATATTTTTAAATAAATCCTCCATGGAAAAATGGCAAATCAAACAATTCGTCAAGAATATTCACTTCAGAAAGTAGAGGAAAATCAGAGAGTTTGGACAAAACAAAATGCCTAATTTGTAAATATCTAAAAAAGTTTCTATTGGAAAGATTTAATTTTGCTGTTAACTGTTCAAAAGAAGCAAAATTATCTCAAATCAAAAGATCTTTAAAACTTTTAATACCTAATCTACACCATTCCTTAAAACCTGTATCTAACAAAGAGGGTGGAAAAAATAATTAGTTACAATAGAAATGGCAAGAGAAATACTATGATAACCAAATCATTCCCTAAATTGTATCCATATCCTCATTCTATGCCTTGTTAATGTGTTCCTATTCAATTTAGAGAAACAAAAAGGCATAAATGAACCTAAATAGCCAACACAGATGTCTTTTTAGAAAAATTCAATTCCATTTCTACCCACGAAAGGCAATCAGCTAACGTATCAAAATATAACAATAAGAGTAAATTACGTATATTGGCCGCCCAATAATAGAATCATAATTCCAGTCATATGAAGCTCAAAAGAAGGCGTCTGTGGTCATCAAACATTGATCACACTGCAGGAACTATAGGACAATATCTTCCATCCAAACCTCTGAAGTTTTATCATCAAGAACTTTCCTTGCATTTGTAAGGACAGAAGTGGAGGCATGGTTGATGATAACATAATGTTCAATTTCATTTGCAGCTTCTCAGGAAATGAGTCGCACCACAGATTCAAGGCAACATTCAGACTTTGGCTGATAAGTGGCAAATAGTAAATGCCTCACAAAAATTTCAGGCAATGAAAAATGTGTGTAATCACTTAGCCCCTGCTGTTTACTGCATCACACCTCTTAAAAGTCCAAACACTGAACTGCACTCAAATACTCTACCTGCAACACCAGTGTTGTCCTTCCCGAGGCCTTGAACAATGCTGTCCACAAAAAAACTAATGATTTTTCGAGAGTGTATTCTCTTCTATCCAACACAAGTAACTGTCAGTTGCACTCAGGGGCTGGTCAGCCCAATAGCTGTGATGTCGTGATGCAAGTTGAGCAGCCAATCAGATTGGAACATTATGAACTACTCAATCGAGAGGTGAAAAGCATAATATTTGAATAAACTTTATAAAAATTTTACTGAGTGTGAAGTTAAATTTTGAAAATGAACATTGAAATAAAAATAAAGTAAGAGACTTTTAGTAATTTAAAAATCAAGAAATGTTGAATTAATGTGACAATTCACATTAGTTTTTCAGAGATAGAGAGATTAATAAACAATAAATTGTCATATTGCATGAATAAAAGTTTATGTTTCTGGTATTCAATGAGGAATAACATCAAGTTATAGAGCCAAAGAATTATGCATCAGAAAAATAGCCACTCAGCCAATTTGTCCCATCAAGTTATCTCCCTGAATTGTCCCATTTGTCTCTATTTGTCCCATATCCCTCTAAATCATTCTTATCCATGTACTGTCCGAATGTATTTTTGACCTTATAATTATGCCCACTTCTACCACCTCCTCTGACACCTCGTTCCATGTTCCTACCACTCTGTGCATGTAGGCGTTGTCCCTCATCTCTCCTTTAAATCTTTCCCCTCTCATTTTAAAGCTATGCCCTTTGATTTTAGACTCCCCTACTCTGCATAAAATACTCCAAACCATCCACCTTATCTTCACCCCTCATGATTCTATATCCTTCCATAAAGTCTGCCATCACCCTCCCATGCTCCAAGAAAAAAAGTCCCAATCTATCCAGTCTTTTCTTAATAAATAAATTTAGATATACACCATGCCGCCCAATTACAGCAAATCGGGCTAAGGTGGGAAGAAGCCGGAGCACCCAGAGGAAACACACGCAGACATGGGGAGAACATACAAACTCCTTACAGACAGCGCTGGATTCGAACCTGGGTCACTGGTGCTATAATAGTGTTGTGCTAACCACTACATTAACTCTGCTGCCCAAGTGGGACTTCTGTTGTTCTGGAACCCACTGAATCTCTTCACCCAGAAATATTATATTTGCATTTCTTTATTTGGCAATCAATTGTACTCAGGAAATGAAGAAAGAACTTGTATTTGTTAAGCACCATGCATGCCTTCAGAACTTCCCAATCAATATTTAAAGCATACTTACAATACAGAAAACAGATAATCTGATATACAACTGTCCATTTCCCCAACCAGCAATGTGATAACAACTGATTAATATTGAGACTGGTCGAAGCCTGGGGCACAACAAGGCACTATTGAATTGACTTTGCATGAGGCAAGGTATTTCCCAAGAACTGTGCAAGTGAAAAACACATTATTGGCAAAGTCCAGGGCTGGTTTTGAATCCAGTCAGTCACAATTGGAGATATATTAAGAATAGAGGATTGTTGTGTATTGGAAAAGAGGTCAGTGAAGGTGATTACCAGCAGTTTGTGATGTTGGAGTTGACGGGAGGAGGGGTGTGATTGGCACTCATTAGGGCAGAGATATGGTTGGAGGCTCCCTTTTGTCTTGATCCAGCCACATTGATGCTATCCCCAAGGCATCTCTCTAATGCCTCTACTTTCTCAGAAGTCCAAGGAAGTTCAGTATGCCCCCAATGTTTCTTAACAATTTTTACAGATGCATTATAAAAGATATTGAGATTCAAGATTCTTTTATTGCCATGTTATAAAACAGATGTAATATTACATGAAATTGCATTTAGTCTGCCATAGGGCAGACAGATTCGCCGTCAGCAGAAATTGACCGGCGCCCCTTACAGTAAGAGAAATAAAAGTAAAAGAGAGTCCCTTCAGAGTCACCAAGTGTCAGTGGATTCACCTCCAGTGCTCCCATAGCCTCTGCAGCCACACAGACGACAGTCCAAACGATCGGCAACCCAAGCTCCAGATCCAAACCTCCAACGTGATCATATGACGCAACCTATCTGGGCGCATCACAACTTGGCAAGGGAATTGCACTGCTCAAGGTGCTAGAAATTACAGAGAGTCGTGAACACACCTCAGCCACCACACAAACCAACCACCCCTCATTCATTCACTCTGTCTACTTTTCTCGCTGCCTCAGCAAAGCAGCCAGCATTAAAAAATGAACCAGCCCCTGCTGGTCACACTCTCTTCTCCCCTCTCCTGTTGGGCATGAGATACAAGAGTTCAAAAACACGTTGCTTCAAGTTCAAGGACAGCTTCTTCCCCACAGTTTCCAGACTCTGGAACAGACTTTTCATTTGTTAAAGATGATTATGTGATTTCACAAACCTTCTTCATTCTGGCCTTGCACTGTTATATTTGCACCTTTCTCTGCAACACTATATCTTAATTTTTTTTTGCACTACCTTGTTGTGCTTATGTATGGTTTGATTTGACTGGATGGCGTGCACACAAAATTTTTCACTGTATCTCAGTACATGTGACAAAATAATAAACAATTGAATAATACTTCAATTACATAATAGTCCTCTAAACCTTTCCTATCCATGTACCCGTCTATATGTCTTGCAAACTTTGCCTCTATCACTTCCACTGATGGCTCGTTTTACAGTCCCCACCACTCTCTGTGTGAAAAAGATCCCTTTAAAATGTTCTTTCATCCGAAATCTATTTTTAGTTTTAGACTCTCCCAGCCTGGGGATAAAAGTCTGTGTATATTTATTTTATCTATGCCCCGAAGATGCTTCACATTTACCAGAGAAGAACAGTGGGATCCTGGTTAAACATCAAATCTGTAACATAGGGGAAACCATTTGAGCTCTGCTCTGGTTTACCAGCTCAGAATTTTGTGTTCAAGTTCCTGGAGTGGGTCTTGATCTCATAAGAGTTGGAGGCAGATGTGCTACCTATGGAGCCACAACTGATGGCTGTCAGGCATTCATCATCTGCATTCCTTTCCTGTGGTGTGTAATTGGGCATCCTGCCCAATAAATACATGGTTGCCCTCATGAATAAATTGCTACCATTCTAAAAAAAAACAATGTCATCCCATTGGACTGTCATGGTGAAGTGTCAGGATTTTCCTGACCTGTTTTGCTGAGCTTCATTCAGTACGAGGCTACACAGCAGACCATTGAACTTTAGTCCTGTCTTTGGCTGCAAAGGTTCTGGATTTCACAACACTGTCTGAAAGGCAATGCATAAAAATATCGTCTGAGGCTCCATTGCAGTACTGAGCAAGAGCTGGGCCATTGGCTGTGCCAAAATGTGAAAGGCTTTACAGCACTATTTTGAAGTGGAGCAGGAGATTATGCCTGGAATATTGGACAATATTTATTCTTCACTCAATGTCACTAAAATAGATGACATTGCCATTATCACATGAGAGCAGACTACGTATGAAATGCTTTGCCCACATTTCTTATATTCCCAAGCAAGTACACGACTATAAAGAGCTTTGGGACATCCTGTGAAGTTAGCTCAAGGAAAAGAGGGTTTTTTTTTCTAAATCTTTTAGAAACACCTGATTCGGGAAATGGGAGAGGAATATGAGTGCTGCTTCTTTTGGCAAGTTATGTGGAGCTGGGACTACATTGTGTGCTTGGCAACTGTAATCAATGCTTTTTTGCCCAGCCCCTGAAATTTAAACAATCCAAAAACAAGCACCAAAAAGTAAAGACATAAAAATTTTTTTTTTAAAGTAAATCCATGCAAGGTTATACGAGATACCTGTGGCTCTTGCTCAGGATTATGGGTCCAAATCTATGAGCCAAGTATAAGGGGCCCATGAAGGGCTTTCGGCACTGTATCTGCAGTCCAACACCAGAAGAATTTCCTGGGCTATGAGCCAGGTTCAGCTATGATGATATGATCTCAACACTTTGCGAGATCATATACCATGAAAGCCCAACTTAAGTCGGAACAGCTGCATTGTGATTGAGTAATGAAGGGTAAAAAGGAGATGCTCTGAAGTATTTTTCATTCTCTCTGAGTCCAACATCATCAGTAGCAAAACAATTAAACAATTCAGTCGTTCCTGCAAATTTGTTCTTAAAATCCATGAGGCCTGCGTTTGGAGGGGATGGGTACATTACTCCAAAAGTGAATGACATGAACAGGAAATATGGGAACGTGGAAGAAGAGGCCTTAGTTTCTCGGGTTAGTGCTGGCCTGAATCTAGCAAATATTCACTATGAAGACAACACTGTTTAGTGTCTGAAAACGATGAGTATATTTGACAAGATTAATATGTATTATCTTGGTGTGAAGCTTTTTTAATTTTGCTTTGTCATCCAGCCAACAGGAGAGTTCAACAATCGAATTATTATTGTCTCTTAAAACCACCCTTGGGTACACCGGTTCCCCATTTGGCAGATAGGAATCAGAATCCCACAGCCAGGGATTTGTCTGCTACAATTTAGTGGTGGAGGGGAAGATCTGGAAGCGATTCTACATGCAAGGAGGATGGGGGTGGGGTGAGGTGGGGGTGGTGGTGGTCTGTCATGTCTTGTTCACACTAAAGGATGCATCCTTTGGATCTCTGCAGTTTAGAGCATTTTATGGAATATTGCAACTGTTCCTGTGCCAGACAAAATTTTGCAGAAGATGCCAATAATTACAATGACATATTTTTCCGTTACTAACCCAGGCGAGCGATGTCATTATTTACACCCGTTTCAACACAGCTTGGGATCAAATAACACAGACAGGCCTGGCATTGAACTTGGGACCAATCAAGCCAAAAAAAATTTCAATTGTTTATTTGATAATGGGGGTAAATAGAAAGTTGCTCAATTTATTGTTTAGCTGTACCAAAGCAAGTGCTGGGTACACTCCAGGGATTGGAAGATGCCAGATAAGTGAATTCCGGTTGCTCGAGAGTACGTGTTGCATGAATGGAGAACTAATGGCAGCATCCATATTTTTTACCCATATATTTTCTGTGATTTTTTTTGCCGGTTGCTTGAGGTTGCTGATCGTTTGAATTCCAGATAGCAGTGCTGTTACTGTAAATCTGAAGCAAAATACTTCAGGGGCCGGAAATCTGAAATAAAGACAGAAAATAAATAACAGAAAAGCAACATTTGTGAAGAGGAATACAGATCGATATCCTGTCATCAGAACTGGGATAGATTACTGGTAGAAGTGAAACAAATTTGAAGGAAGAGATGGATATTGGGTTCAGGTTGAGAAACCAAATGACACAAGCTAGCTGAAAGAGGAGAACCACGTTTCTTCTAGAGAAGTCACGGTTAGTGTAGCAGTTAGTGCAACGCCATTACAACGTCAACAACCTGGGTTCGAATCCGGCACTGACTGTAAGGCTTTCCTCATGGGGATCCGGTTATTCCTCCCACCTTTCAAAATGTACAGTGGGGGGGGGGGGGGGTTGTGGTTAATTGAGGTATTTGGATGACACAAGCTCAAGGGCTGGAAGGGCTTGTTACCGTGCTTTGTATTAGGAAGCGGAGATGAAGGAATTTAAATTAATGTGTGGTAAACCTCTGTTACACTGTGATTGGCTGCTACTGACTGGACATTCCTCCCAATACTGTTCCTACCCGTAGCCCCTTGCAGGCTAACCCTTTCCTTTGGCTCTGATCAGTCAAGGAGGTGGATGGTTGTTTGACAGTGTTCCAGTCTTTAGCTATTAAAAGCCTGATTGTTTCACTACTCAGCCATTTGTGAATTATTGATGGTACATCAATTTTAATACTAAAATTTTCAAAGGAGAATGGAAAAGTCCTTAAAACCAGAGAAACTTGATATCAACCCACATTCGCCAGACAACCTGAACAATTTCGAGCTGTGGCTACGTTGCTTCAAAAACTTCTTGGCGGCAGCCGCAGACGCCATCACCATAGACGCAAATTGGCTGAGGCTACTCCTCTCGTGGGTCGGGCCTCAGGTTTTCCCCATGATCAGTGATGCCTGTTCATACTAGGAAGCGATGGAGATCCTCAAGGCCCAGTATCGCCGGAAGGTTAACGAGATCTCTGCCAGGCATCTCCTGGCCACCAGAAAACAACGCCCTAGAGAGTCTAGCGCTGAGTTCCTGTGGGGCCTCCGGATCTTGTGCAGAGCCTGTGACTGTAAGGCCATGTCTGCCTCCCAGAGTGCCGAGGCCCTCATTAGAGATACCTATGATGCTGGTCTCCGCTCTGGGTACATACATCAGCAATCACTGGAACAAAAGGCACTCGATTTGTTGAGGGTGATTGAGCTTATAGAGACACTGGAGGTGGTCCTCCAGAACTCTGACGACTGTGCTGCTGACAGGACGTTTATCAAGTCAGAGGTCCAGCGGTTATTGGGCAAGATCATCATCAAGGCCAGTAATAGTCCTTGGAGGGCCCAGGTTGTCATGGTCAGGCACGGGGAAAACAATAGGTTGGTAATTGACTGCAGCGAGACTATCAACCGGTATACGCAGCTCAATGTGTACCCCCTTCCCCACATATCCGATAAGGTCAACCAGAGCGCACAGCATCACGTGTTTTCCACTATCAACCTTAAGTCAGCCAACCACCAGCCCGAAGGACCACAATATACGGCATTCGGGCGGACGGCCGTCTCTATTAGGTCCCTTTCTACATCACAAACAGGGACTCCAATGGGAAATGGACAGCATGGTGGACTGTTACAATCTACAGGCCACTTTCCCTTACCTTGATAATGTTACCATTTGCGGCCACGATCTGCTAATCTTAATGTTCTTTCGAGCAGCAAAATGCACGAACCTGACTTATAACAAGGACAAATGTGTCTTTCAGACAGCACGACTGGCCATCCTTGGCTGTGTTGTTCAGACGACATCATTGGCCCTGACCCTGACCGCATGCATCTGTTGATGGAGCTGCCCATCCCACATCCCCTAAAAGCACTGAAGAGATGGCTCAGGTTCTTCTCTTACTACGCTTAATGGGTCCCCAACTATGTGGACAAGATTCAGCCACTGGTCAAAGCCACAATGTTTCCCCTGACAAAAGAATCCCAAAAGGCATTTGAACGAGTCAAAGATGATATCACCAAGGGAACCATGCATGCCATAGATGAGTCAACACCATTCCAAGTGGAGAGCGATGAGTCTGACTTTGCCCTGGCGGCCACTCTCAACCAGGCGCGTCGGCCCATTGCCTTTTTTCTCTCGTACCCTCCAAGGCCCTGAGATTCACCACTCCTCCTTCAAGAAGGAGACCCTGCTATTGTGGAAGCAGAACGCCACTAGAGGCACTAACTCGCTGGGAAATGGTTCACTCTTCTCACAGACCAGCGAGTGGTTGCATTCATGTTTAATAATAAACATTATTAAAATGATAAAATCCTTGGGTGGAGAATGGAACTGTCTACTTACAACTATGATATCGTCTACAGACCTGGCAAACTTAACAAGCCCCCAGACGCCCTATCCCATGGAACCTATGCTGGTTTTCAAATGGACAAACTACAGACTCTCCACAATAACCTATGTCATCCCAGAGTTACCAGGATTTCCCATTTTGTCATATCTACCTTACTCTGTTGAGGAGATTCGGACAATGACTGGAAACTGCCAGGTCTGTGCCAAATGCAAACCCCAGTTCTACTGGCCAGACAAGGCACATTTCATCAAAGCAATGTGCCTCTTCGAGCACCTCAGCATTGACTTCAAGGGTCCCCTCCCCTCCTCCAACCAGAATGTCTATTTCATTACTGTTATCGATGAATATTCCTGTTTCCCCTTTGCCGTCCCATATCCTGACATGCACAACCACTGTTATCAAGGCTCTCCGTAGTATCTTTGCGCTCTTCAGGTATCCTGGCTTTATCAATGACCGGGGTACATCATTCATGAGCAATGAGGTGCGGCAGTACCTGCTGGCCAGGGGTATCGCCACGACCAGGGCCACCAGCTACAATCCCAAGGCAAATGGACAAGTGAAAAGGAGGACCATCAACCTGGCACTGAGGCAACAGGGTCTCCACGTCTCCCATTGACAAGAAGTCCCAGATACACTTCACTCCATTCGGTCACTTTTATGTATCACCATCAACAGCATGCCTCATGAATGGATGTTTACCTTCCCTTGGAAGTCTTCTTCAGGGACGATGCTGCCTGCCTGGCTCACCTCACCGGGACCTGTCCTGCTCTGCATGTATGGCAGGCAATCTAAGGCTGACCCTCTGGTCGAGAAGGTCTGCCTCCTCCATACCAACCCCCAGTGAACCAACGCTGCCTTCCTTGATGGGCGAGAAGACACGGTCTCAGTCCAAGACCTGGCACCGTCGGGATCCCACCCGACCACCATTGACTTTCCACAGACATTCTCCCCCACTCCAACCTTAGGGTCCCCTGAACCTGCCGCTGACCACCCCTTACCCCAGGCTACTATTTCTGCCGATGATGTACCAGCACCAACTCCCTTAGACCCCCACCTGCTCCCACCCCTCGATGATCTGTTAACAGGCCAACCCCTCAACCTGATCATGACATTGTGGTAGCCCCCCTCCTCCCATCCATTGTCACATCACTCGCTGCGACAGTGGAGACCCCTCCCCCCGATAGAATCTGTAAAGTGTATGTAGGTACAGTTGTTTCACTCTCTTTTGTTCTCACCCTGAAGGATTATTCTTAAAAAGGAAGGGTGATGTGGTAAACCACTGTTACACTGTGATTGGCTGCTACTGACTGGACTCATCACCCGAGACTGTTCCTACCCATAGCCCCTTGCAGGCTACCCCTTTCCTTTTGCTCTGATCAGTCAAGGAGGGGGATGGTTGTTTGACAGTGTTCCAGTCTTTAGCTATTAAAAGCCTGATTGTTTCACTACTCAGCCTTTTGTGAATTATTAATGGTGCATCATAATGGAAGAGGAGAGAGAAAACTATCTAAGTGTTGGAACTATGACGCCATGAATTTGTCAAAATGTGAGATTCACATTATCTGAAATTGCTGACTTCTTAGTAATTTGCTTCGTTAGAAGATGGGATGTTGGTTGTTGATTTTGGGAACAAGTTGAATTTTGAGACTTCAACCCAGTGGTTTTCTTTTGTCACCAGCATTCGAGAATAATGATCCTGTAATTAATGACACATTTTGTCGGTTCCTGTACCTTTGATCCATTCACTCAGTATTTAATGTGCATTCCATACAGCTTAAAAGATCCATGACAAATAGAAACAAACATTGGAGATGTGGGTGCTGATACTAGTGAGATCAGCCGGAATGCCGGTAAAATGGAAATCCTGTTAGGATTCATAAAAAACGGGAGCAGGAGTCGGCCATCCAGCCTGCTCCACCTTTCAATGAGGTCATGGCTGATCTGATGATGGGCTCATCTCCATCTACCTGCCTTTTCCCCATATCCCTTAATTCCCCTCCTATGTAAAAATCTATTCAACCTTGTCTTAAATGTATTTACTGAGGTCGCCTCTTCTGCTTCAATGGGCAGCGAATTCCACAGAATCACCCTCCTTTGGGAAAGGCAGTTCCTCCTCATCTCCGTCCTAAATCTACTCCACTGAATCTTGGAGCTATGTCCCCTAGTTCTGGTCTCCCCCAGCAATGGAAAAAACCTACCTACCTCTATCATATCCATGCCTTTCATAAGATCCCCTCTCATTCTGAGTACAGACCCAGACAACTCAATCTCTCCTCATAGGTTAACCCCCTCTGCAATCAACCTGACAAACTGCCTTTGCATAGCCTCCAAAGCCAGTACATCCTTCATTGAGTAAGGAGACCAGAACTGCACAAAGAAGGAGATCTGTGCTCATTTAACCCCTGGATATCATATATATACAATAATTCCTGACAAAGGTCTTTGTTTATTTGAGTCTTTGAGGGTCTTGTCATCACTTTCATGAGTCTATGTTTCCAAGATTCAATTTATAGTCATGTAATAAAGACAGAGCAGTATGACACAAAATTGCCATAAGGCAGACAGTTTCGCCATCGGCTGATGAGCCTCTTACAGAGAAAGAGAAGCAAAAGAGAGTCTCCCCCACCTCCCTGAATCACCGAGTGTCTGTGGATTCGTCTCCAGTACTCCTGCAGCCCTCACAACTACACAGAGTCCAATCCAAACCATCTGCAACCTGATCTCAAGATCTAAACCTCCAACACGATCATGAGCCCTTCAGTGCTCTCGGCAACCTCTCGCATCTTAGTACCCTTTCAGCCACTTTCCAGTGGTTCACAGCCCGTTGCAAATCCCTCGACTACAGTCGCCAGCGGCCACTGCCTGTGTGGGTTCCTCTCCTCAAGTTGCCAACAGCCTGCCGCCTGTGTGTTCTTCAGCCTCAATCACTGGTCTGCCACCATGGTCACCATTCCATGGGTTGTCTCCTCTGCTTCCCATTCTCATGTGGTATCCCCGTTTTCTGGTGCCCTGTGCCAGTCCTACACTTCTCCAGTAACAACAACCCATTATGGCCACTACTGATCATAGGCACTGGCCATCTTGGGTGTAGACCGGTGGTCGCAGGATTTTAAAATAAAGCCACCGTTGGCTCCTTTAAACAAGCTGTTTAAAGCCTGTACAGAGCCAACAGCAGTGACACTGAGCAGTTGGACCCTACTGGGGAGCACAGAGACATCGTTACCCGCTCTCCACAGGTCCGACCAGTGCACAGTTCTGCTGTTGCAGCAGCTCTGGCAGTACTAGCATTTTTTTTTAATCATACCTGATCTTTCTAACTTTCCCCAAAATACTCATTGGCTGCAAGATTTATTTTGGATCCTTCAATCCATGATTTCAGGGGCATTCGCTTTCACCTCCCCAAATGAAATTCATCTTTTGTGTCTGTGTTTTCACCAGTACTATAAAAAAATTGTGACAGATTATGTTGGTTTTATATTGATTTTAGATATGTTTTTGGGAGATAAATTGCAGCAGGTTTTTTAATGTAGGTCACATGCAAACATTTCAAAACAGATCTCATTTAAAATACTGGAGCTCTGCTCAAGATAGACAGGCAGACTCTAAGAGCCTTTCCAAAAGCTTTGGAGAGTACCTAACAGACTTTACTATTGGATTGTTGTTTGAAAAGCAACAGATGAAAGAACTCGGAGGAGGAGTTCGGAGCTGCAGGCTGTCTGGGAGTGCTGTTTGCTCTTCTAAGAGGGTCGTGTGGTTTTTGCAAGCAGAGAGGGAGTCAAACAGGCTTTTCTCTGAAAGAGAGAGAGAGAGAGAGAGAGAGAGAGAGAGAGAGAGAGAGAGAGAGAGAGAGGGAGAGAGAGAGATAGAGAGTTCTGCAGTTCTACAGTCAGCAGCAGCAGCTGGGACTGGAACAGGACAAGCTGGCAAGCTTGTGGAAAAACCCCATTTGGATGATGGGTTGTGAGTTCCTAGTGCAACCTGGTCAAAGCCCTTGTGGTCCATACAAGAGGAGAGGACTGGCTGCATAATGTTTCACTTGAAATAAGGGAAACAAAAAGGAACTCTGTGGTGACCTGAAAGAAAGAGGTTATCACGTTTCTTTGGCAAGACACTGAAGTGGCTGATTAAAGGAATCAGTTGTGGGTGTCCAGCGAACAACAAATCTCTCTCTGAAAACTGACAAGAACCTTCCTGAGTGGTAGCCATTTACCTTTCAAGCACCAAAGCCCGGTGAAATTCATAAATGTTAAATTCTGTGCATATAAGAATAGCCTGCAACCAGTGAACTTGGAGGAGTGAGAAGTGAGATTGGACTGTGAATCAAAGAACTTTTCTAAACTTACAAAAACATTAAATACACGTGTACTTAGAATTAGAAGGGGGTTAAGTTAGGTTAAGTAAGTCAATAGAGATAAGTTAAAGTTTGATCCTGTTTTCATGTTTAAAGATAATTAAAAGCAACTTTTGTTTAAGTAACCATTTTTCTAAGTGAATATCTATTGCTGCTGGGTTTTGGGGTCCTCTGGGCTTGTAACAAAACCTAGTATCCCATTGACTTCCCAGTGGCTGGAGCCTAAGAGATTACGTCTATATCATTAGAATCCAATTGCCTCAGCTCTAAAACAGTGATGGAGGAGATCCTCAGGACTGCATGCTTGACCCAACAACTCCAGCTGCCTGTCATATCAGGTGGAGCTGCTCATTGGTGAGTTTATTTGCATTTCCACCAATAAGGAAGCAGCTCACACTTGTGGGTAGCAACAATGGGAGAGCAGCTTGGATTGGCTGACGTGATAAGCAATGTGACCCAAAAGTACAAACAACAAAGGAAAGCCAGGCCAGCTCCCAAAGAGTTCAATCCTGAGGGTCACTGCTGGCTAGGAACATGACATCTTTGTATCTATGAGTCACCTGGTGGCTACCCAAAGTCTATCCATTCACCCCACTAAACACTTTGTCAGGAGGATGGTGGAATGCAACTACAATTGCAGTACATTTGAAAAGCTCAACATAATTATGGTCAAAGCGCCAACCCATATAAAAATGGGCAAGGAGTCAATATACAGGAGGGAGATTGAAAACTTGGCTGGATGGTGCACCAACAACAAGCCCGCACAGAATGTCACCAAAACCAAAGAGCTGATTGTGGGCTTCAGGAAGGGAAAGTCAGAGGTGATCAATGGGGAAATCAGAGGTGCAGAGGGTGAGCAAATTTAAATTCCTGAGAGTCACCATCTTGGAGAATCTTTCCTGAACCCAATGGCATCGTGAAGAAAGCACGTCAGCACCTCTACCTCCTCAGCAGTTTGCGGAGGTTTGGCATGACACCAGAAGCCCTGGAGCATTTTTACAGAGGCGTGGTGGAAAGTTGTGGGGTTTCGGCTGACTGGCTGCATTATAGGAAAATGCCACCAGGGAGCTGAGCGCTCTCAGTGTACACAATGACATTACTCCAAGTGGTTCACAGTCCTCCAGTAGTAAAAGACAATGCTCACCAGACAACTGGCCTCTGGCACTCCCACAAGATTCCATGTACGAGCAGATTGCTCTCCTGCAAGAGCAGAGAAATGGAACAGATTGCATGGAGAGGTGATTATGAAGAGAAGCGTGGGAACCAGACGCATGATTTTGAGACTGTCAGCAGGAAATCTGTGAGTCTGCAGGCTGAGATAATGATGTGCCTGAGTGTCAGAAGATAGTGAGATCATTGTCTATCTCATCCTCTGCAAGGTTACATCATGTGAAGGCTCAGGACATTGATGTTCTGCCTAACAGAGAAGTGAGGTGGAAAGTGTGCTGACCGGCTGCACCTCAGCCTGGTATGGGGGCACCGATAACTGAGTGAAAAGCCCTGCGAAAAGTAGTGGAGACAGCCAAGTATATCACAGGCAAAACTCTCGCCGCCATTGAGAAAATCTACAGGGAATACTACCGTTGGAGAGCAGCAGCAATCATCAAGGAGCCACACCAGATACGCTCTGTTCTCACAGCCATCTGGAAAGAGGTAACGGTGCCACAAGTCTATCACCACCAGGTTCAGGAACAATTACTACTCCCTCCACCATCAGACTCTGAACAAAAGACTCAATCACAGGCTCATTTTAGGACTTCTGCTTTGCAAACTATTTATTTTTCTGTATTGCACAGTCAGCTTATTTACATTTCTTTCTTTACATTTTTCTTTTCTGTGTAGGTAACCTTTTCTTGAGTACCGTGTATAATTACCGATAAATGGACAATCTGCCGCACCTGAAGGGAAAATAATAATCGTATGTGACATCACGACCGTACTCTGAAAATAAATCTGAACTTTGAACTTTTACATCCATTCCCTTCATCCAAGTAATGACATGTCAATGTTGACTATAATTGGAGAATGCATTGCCCCAACGCACCTATATTTCTTCAGCGGCACCTCCGAGTAACAATTTCATGAAACTTTCAATCTAATAATATTGTGACAATATTCTCATTGCTTAGACTGCAGTGGTTCAAGGCATTCACCAGCAACAACTTCACAAATATAGTTATGAGAACCATCCTGACCAATCAAGACCATGCCCCAAGCCCACTGAATTAATTTTTAAAATTATTGTAATGCATCTCCACTTCAGGCTGCTTTAATGACCTCTGAAATCTTGCCATTGATGACCACCCAATGCAATCAATATAATTACACTAACCACGTGAAGTTCGAGGACCAACCCCACGAAAAATGAAATAACGAAGTGAAGTTAAAGGTTTCGATAAGCCTGAGATAATCTCCTGAATCAGCGGGACATTTTTTAGTGAGCAATAATTAGATCAATCTCTCACATGTAACATGATTATCCTTTTCTCCTTGTACTCTTATTCCTTTTGATATTTACTCTCCAGAAACTCCCTCCACCCTCCCCTTTCGAAAGTTTTCCTTTATGTTTCTTTCTTTACCCCCTTGAGATTTAGCATGATGAGCTGACAGTCATTGGAACTTAGAAGATTGAGAGCTGAGCTGATTGAAAGAATTCTTTAGTGCCTCTCAGCTATCTTCAAAACCAAAGACTAAAAGAAATCTCACCATAAAAGTAAATTTCAAACAAAATCTCCAAGAGATTGATGCAGAAGCAATTTTAAATCCAATCTATACTTTCGAACCATGGAAATCCCTTCAGTCACTTACAAGTGTTGAAATTCTTCAATTAACCTTTGCAAGAATAACTCCCCACTCTGCACTAATGAAGTAAATAATATTCTCCTGAACAGAGTAGATACAAGGTCTAGAAACAGTGGTTTCAGTCGGAAATTAAAGGCCAAGTAATTCTTTTATTAAATTTTACATCATTACAGGAAAAAAATGAATAAAACATTAATCAAATATCCATAGCCAATTATACAAAAAAAAGTTATATATTTTCTCACCATTCCCCCTTCTACCCAAAAGTAAGAAAAAGAAAGAAAGGAAACACCTCCACTGTGATGCAGCCTGTGATGGAATATTTGGAGATGTTTTTGGGAGATAAATTGGTAAAATTAGAGTAGGTTGCATACATACACACACTTTAAAACAAATCTTATTTGAAATTCTGAAGAATTTGTATTCAGTGACTTTGTAGAAACTATGGAGAATGCTATGCATATTTCACAAGTAGGTGCTAATTGAAATGATGTCATGAAATGAATAGGCTATTGTCTTGGAAGAATAACTGGAGTCAGGTTGTCTGTGTTGGACCTTTTTGCAAGGCTTTTGACCTCTCTGCAAAGTGCTCACTCAGAGGTCATTGAGAGGTTTGTTTACCTAAAAAACAGATGGACTAGAAGACTGACTCCTATTGTTTGCTGGAGGAGTTTTGCAAGTGAGAGAGAGAAGAACATGTGGCTGGCAGTTGGAATCTCAGAGAGAGGGAGAGACTGAAGAGTGTCAGCCAGGAGAAGCTTTTTGGAACTGAAATAGAAGCTCCAGAGTGGCGGATGGCTGGAAGTGCTGTCTGATGTTTCTCTTGGAATAAGAATAACAGAAAGGAACTCTGTGGTAGCCTGAAAGAAAGAGATTATCATCTGGAGAACCCTGATGGGGCAGATTTTATCAGCAAGACATTGAGGTGACTAATGGTGGTACCTTAGTTGTGGAAATCCTGGAACAACACATCTCTCTCTGCAAACCTACAAGAACCTTCCTGAGTGGTAAACATTTACCTTTCAAGCCCCAAAGCCTGGTGAACTTTATACATGTTAAGTTCTGTGCACGGTATAAGAATTGCTTGCAACCAGTGAACTTGGGAGAAAGCAAAGTGAGATTGAACTGTGAATGAAAGAACTTTTCTTAAATTTACACACACATTACATACATGTGCACTTAGAATTAGAAGGGGGTTAAGTTGGGTAGTTAAGTTAATAGTGATAAGTTAAAGTTTGATTCTGTTTTCATGTTTAGAGGTAATTAAAAACAACTTTTGTTTAAGTAACTACTTGTTGTGGTGAATATCTATTGCTGCTGGGCTTTGGAGTCCTTTGGGCTCATAACAAGCTGGACAGGACTCTCTCGTTTGAGCTCCTGTAGAAGGTTGACATAATGGTGGTCAGTAGCCTTGCATTTCAGTCTTCTCAGGAATGCAGTTGCTGTTGGACATTCCTGATAAATGAGAAGATGTTGAGTGTCCATGATGGGTCACGGGTTAAGTGAAGTCCAAGGAACTTTGTATCTCTTCACTCTCTCAACTACAGATCTTGGTGGTCGTTCCTGGTCCTCCTGAAGTCTACAATCATCTCCTTTGTCTTGTCCATATTGAGACCCAAGTTGTTACTCTCGCACCATATCACAAGACTTTCTACATGTAGTGGGACTCAACGTTGTTGCTGATGAGGCCAACGACTGTTGTGTCATCTGCAAATACGATGATACTGTTGGAGCTGGATCTGGTGATGCAGTTGTGGGTCAGTAGCGTGAATAGGAGCGGGCTGAGCACAAAGCCCTGAGGTGCCCGTGCTCAGTGTGATGTGCTCGACGTACCGTGACTGACCCAGACAGACTGTGGTCTTTCCGTTAGGAAGTCCGTTACCAAGAACAGTTTCTCCACCAGCCTCTGGGGATCATCATATTAAATGCCGAGCTGAAGTCAATAAACAGCTGCCTAATGTATAATGTATCATTCTCCAGGTGAGTCAGGACAGAGTGAAGGGACAAGGCTACAGCATTGTCTGTGGAGCTGGGATGATGGTGGCTATCTTGAACCCTGCGGGAATGATGACTGCTTCAGTGAGGTGTTGAACATTTTCATGTGGACCTCCATCAATTGGTCTGCGCAGACCTTCAGTATCCAAACACCTTGTGTGGGTTCACCTTGGGTGATGCATCATGTGAAATTAAATTTGCACAGTACAAAAGAATTTAGACTGGAGATTTACTCCTGTATTGTTTTACTAATTACCCCTGTACTTCATTGGGATTAGAAACATAGAAACATAGTAAATAGGTGCAGGATTAGGCCATTTGGCCCTTCAAGCCTACACCTCCATTCATTATGATCATGGCTGATCGTCTACTCAGTACCCAGTACCTGCCTTCCCTCCCCCACCGATCCCCTTAGCCACAAGGGCCAAAACTAACTCCCTCTTAAATATAGATAAGGAACTGGCTTCAACTACTTTCTGAGGTGAAGAATTCCACAGATTCACTACTCTCTGAGAGATTTTTTTTTTCTCATCGACTTCCCCCTTATCCTTTAACTGTGACCCCTGGTTCTGGTTTTCCCCAACATCGGGAACAACTTTCCTGCATCTAGCCTGTCTAATCCCTTAAGAATTTTATACATTTCTATGAGATCCCCCCCACCCCCACCAATCTTCTAAATTCCAGTGAATGTTAGTCTAGTCAATCCGCCTTTCTTCATATGCAAGACCTGCCATCCCTGGTATCAATCTAGTGAACCTTCTTTGCACTCCCTCTCTGGCAAGGATGTCTTTCCTCAGATAAGGAGACCAAAACTGTACACAATACTCCAGGTGTGGTCTCACTAAGGCCCCATTCAGCTGCAGTAAAACCTCTCTGCTCCAGTACTCGAATCCTCTTGCTATGAATGCCAACATACCATTTGCTTTCCTCCCTGCCTGCTGTACCTCCACGCCCACTTTCAATGATTGGTGCCCAGGTCTCATTGCCTCTCTCCTTTTCCTAATCAGACACCATTTAGGTAATAATCTCTCCTGTTCTTGTCTCCAAAGTGGATAACCTCACATTTATCCACATTATTTTGCAACTGCCATGCCTTGGCCCACTTGCCCAACTTGTCCAAGTCACCCTGCATCCTCTTAGCATCCCCTACACAGTTATCTCTGCCGCCCAGCTTCATGTCATCTGCAAACTTGGAGATGCTGCTTCTATTCCCTCATCTAAGTCATTGATATACATTGTAAATAACTGTGGCCCCAGCATTGAGCCTTGCAGGTCCCCACTAGTCCCTGCCTGCCATTCTGAAAAGAACTCATTTATTCCTACTCTTTGCTTCATGTCTGTCAACCAATTCTCTATCCACCTCAATAGAGTGCTGTAACTTTAGCCTCTTTGCATGTGAGTATCACACCACCAAAGGGCCATCTTTATCAATCAAATGAGCATCTGTTCATTGAATGAACAGCACATTAAAGACACAGGCAATCCTAATGCAGCTTTCCCTGGTCATGACTGACATTTCTGTCAAATCTTCTGGGTCAATTTTGCTCTAACCAACTGACACGCTTTTCAATGCAAGTCCTCTGCCCTCTGAGAATGGCCTTATGATTTTAAATCAGCTCGACATTAACCTTCAGAGCAGCCCTTAGAAGGCTCATTCAATACCTCTCATAATGTTACAACATTATAACAAATGGGATTTATTCCAATGGAATTCCATTGTTGAAACATGGAATATATTAATTCCAGATTAGACTATTTACTTCCCCAATCCCTGTTCATATGCATTTTGGCTGGGATTTATGACTATTCAATATGTGGTCAAATGGCATTGATTTTCTCCATAATTCAAAGCTAGATACAACAAATTAACAGTAGTTAGTCCTTGTTTGCTTTGTTCTCCCTCTTCATGCTTAAAAAAAGGGTGAATAGAACAAATCCGGACAAAACTATAGACTTACTGACTGTGCCAAGACCAACAGCTGTGAGATTTAACATGAAGTTCTACAATTGTTGTAATGCTTACCAGAATCATGGTGTTCTTCTATAGATCATACTTGATGATCTAGATACCAATTATTAGGACAGAGATCGCATCTTGAGTTTCCTCTGTAGGGTTATTGACCTGTAAATTTACCATATATACTCGTGTAATACTCCACACCATGAAAATGTTGACCTCTCTATTTTTGGCTCCAAAATCTGATATTTTCCATAAACTGTGTGTAAAGGTCAACCCCCTTCCCCTCTATTTTTGACCTGGCCGCCCACCCATCCGAGCTCCTGACGCCCCAACCACAGACTCTCACCTAGGCCCCGGCCGCCCACCCATCTGAGCTCCCAACTCCTTAAACACAGACCTACCACCTCGTTCCAGTCACATGCTTGCCCATCCGAGCTTCTGAGGCTTCAAATGATGCAGGTACCTACCACAGTCAAAAGTAGGATGCATGTAATAGTCAAACCCCTAAATTTTACCTGAAAATTTGGTTCGCAAATTTCGACTATTACACATGTATATATGGTAAGAATGCTTTGTGCTGTATGGAATATTGTTCGACCTGCAAAATATTTCCATAACTTCCTGTTTTTACATATCACAGAATTTTTGGGGGTTAAAATACAAATGCTTTCACTTGTACAGACTGGTAAAATATTAATTTTGTAGTTAAGTTTAAGTTTGTTTCTCACAGAATACCTAATAAAATGAGAAGAGGTCTTCTGTGAGTAGAGTAACAAGTTATCTCTAACATTCATAAAGTCATGTAAAAGTGTAGGATTGCAATGAAAAGAAAGTTCAATTAGCACCAAACAAGGGCTACATGATAGATAGCATTGAAATGGGGTTTATTCAGGAGCCTGATAGCTGTGGGGAATGCTGCCATTGGAGAACACCAGCAATCATCAAGGATCCACACCACCCAGCACTCACTCTGTTCTCACTGTTGCCTTCGGGTGTTACGAACTCCCATTTCATTTAGTGGGAATATGACTTTAAGCGCTAGTCAAGGCTACAACCATTCACAAATTTGGAGAGACTGGATGGCAACAGATACTACAGGCTGTACTCTGGAGAGAAGAAAGAACAATGTGCTGCTTTATCCAGGGATACAGGTGGTGAAAGAGTCAAGTTGGGTGGAACACTGAAGGAACAGCACTTCATGACCAGCGGCCATCTCATCAAACACGGAGCAGGAATGATTATGTGATAATAGATTCACCCAATCAGAAAAATTATTGAACCCCACCAGGACCAAAGAAAAAGGAGAATTGCTGCATCGGATCAAGACCAAAGTAATAGTCATTTCGATTGACCCATACCTGGGTTTTGGAAGCATCGTGGAAGTCACGCATTTCATTTCCCCTACACAAGGAAAAGGAGAGCTGTGACAACCATTCATACAAAGAGATATTTCTCAGGAAGCATACTCAATGAGAGTTTGTGAGTCTTTGGCACCAGTCATTCAATCTCTCCCATCTCCTTAGTAATTACTCCTATGCATCAGTTTACAAGTCTGCATTTCAACAATGGATTTCTAAGACTAGACTTTGGAATAACTTTCCAGAATTGTGCCCAAGCTGTAATGGTTTGAATATCTCTGTCGTGCACACACACACACACACATACACACACACACACACACACACACACACACACACACACACACACACACACACACACACACACGCGCACACACACACACACACACACACAAAACACACAGACGTACATTTTCACTAGTTGAGCTTGATTTGACTCATATTATTAGTAGTTATTAATAAATATAGTGTATTAAAAGAAAAAAAAACATTGGCCTGGTGAATTTCCATTGCTGTTGCCCTGTGATGTTACAAGTTGGGGTCTCGTCCAGGATCCGACCAAAATTGATTGATCGAATTCCTTTTTGAAAACCAATTAAAAGGTTTGTAGGTATGTGTGTGGGGGGTGGGGGGGGGGGGGACAGCCACAATGGATATTAATGAGTTTTTTGAAATCCCCATTCTCTGTGGGTTTGCAGAGCATGACAAAGGATGAGTTTGGTAAAACAGTTATTAAGTTTTAATATTAATGGGATTAATGGACACATAAAAAGAAAGAAGGTATTATCGTATATCAAGAAATCAGGAGTAGATATTGCTTTTTTACAAGAGACTCATTTAACTGAAAGTGAACATTTAAAATTGAAAAGAGATTGGGTAGGTCAAGTAGCTTACATCGCATTTAATTCTAAAGATGGGGAAGTGGCAATTTTATTTTTAAAATTTACCAGTTAAAATCTAAGATGTAATTACACATCTGGCAGGAAAGTAAATAGTCAAGTATTTTCTGAAGAATGGACTTTATTGAATATTTATGCACCAAATTTAGACGATCAAAAATTTATACAGGATACTATTTTAAATTTAGTGAATGAACACGAAAATGTTTTAGTGGGTGGTTATTTTAATTTTTGTTTAGAACCTGTATTGGATAAATCTTCAAAGACAGCTAAATCATTGATATTTTTAATTAAAGATTTTAATTTAATTGATATATGGAGAAGAATGCATCCTAAGAAAAGGGATTATTCTTTTTATTCTATCAGATTTTATACATATTCGAGAATTGATTTTTTCTTGCTTTCTGCTCAAAATCAATCAAGAGTGATTGCTGAGAATTATAAGCCTAGATTATTATCTGATTATTCTCCTCTTTTAATTGAGTTGGAATTTTTAGAAAAACAGCATTTTGTTTATAGAGGGAGATTGAATTCTTTATTATTGAAGAGACCAGATTTTTGTTTATTTATAAGACAACATGTTCAATTGTTTTGTGAAACTAATTTAAATTCAGTAGATAATATGTTTGTTATTTAGGATACATTGAAAGCTTATTTATGAAGTTGAATTATATGTTATTCTTCAAAACGTTAAAAAAATATGAAAGATTTAGACAAATTGGAAAAGGAGATAACTTTATTAGAAAAAGAAATTCAAAAATCATCTTCTGAGGATAAATATAGAATATTAGCAAATTTAAAAATTACAATATAATACAATGCTAACATACAGAACAGAAAATGATATTACAATCTAAGCAGAAACGTTATGAGTTAGGGGAACAATCACATAAAGTTCTGGCTTGGCAATTAAAAGCAGAACAATCTTCTAGGTGGATAACTGTCTGTCAGGATGAAGGCCAGTGACGAATGGTGTGCCTCAGGGATTGGTGTTGCGTACCTTGTTATTCATCATTTGCATTAATGATTTGGATGATGGAGTGGTAAATTGGGTGAGTAACTATGTGGGCAATACAAAAATAGGGGGAGTTGTGGATATTGAGGATGGTTTTTGTGGACTGCAGAAGGATTTGGATGGCTTAGAAGAGTGGGCTGAAAGGTGGCAGATGGAGTTTAATGTAGATAAATGTGAAGTGCTTCATTTTGGGAAGAATAATCAAAACTGGATGTATGCAGTGAAGGGGAGGGCATTGAGGAATGCAGAGGAACAGAAAGATTTTGGAATAATGGTTCATCATTCTTTGAAAGTGGATTCTCATATAGATAGGGTGGTGAAGAAGGCTTTTGGTAGGCTGGCCTTAATAAATCAAAGCATAGAATATAGGAGCTGGGGATGATGTTGAGAATGTTCAAGGCATTGGTGAGGCCAAGTTTGGACTACTGCATGCAGTTCTGGTTCCCAAATTATAGAAAATATATCAATAAGGCAGAGAAGATTTACTAAAATGTTGCCTGGATTGCAATATCTAGAATATGGAGAAAGATTGAGTAGACTAGCGTGATAGTACAGATCTATCACCAATGTACATAGTGTATATAGTTACTGTATCTAGACTGTGCTTACAGCGATTGGCTGAGAGCTAAGCCACGCCTAATGTCTGGGCCTTAAAGGGTTGTGTCCCTAGCCAGGTCGGATCATTCCGGACTGGTCGGCCACCTGCGAAGAGCTCCTGTCTTTTGCTAATAAAAGCCTTGGTTTGGATCAACAAGTCTTTGATTCTTTCAACGAGCTCTACAATTTTATTAGCAAAAATAATTTTTTATTTAAAGGGATGGAGCGTTTAACTCGGCCAGAAAAACTTGATATCGACCCACAGTCAGCTACAGCCTTCAAAGCCTTTAACTTCTGGCTGCTGAACTTTGAAAACTTCCTGAGATTCATTGAAGTGGAGGAGGATAACCAGCGTCTAACAGCATTGCTGTCTATGGTGTCCTTGAGAGTCTACGAGAACATCCAGGATGAGACCACTTACACCGCAGCCATAAAGGTACTGAAAGAACTGTATGATCAACCGGTGAACAGACTTCATGCCCGGCTCATGCTTGCGTCGAGGAAGCAACAGCCTGGCGAGTCCAGCAGGGCATATTTACAAGTATTAAAGGCATTGGGCAAGGACTGTAACTGTGTGAACAAAACTGCTGCCGAGATCACAAACGATCTCGTCCGGGATGCCTATGTGGCCAGGCTCCGATCGAATGAAGTGAGGCTGCACTTGCTCGATCAAGAGGTAGAA